>NC_087518.1:40746824-41065969 GCF_963921805.1 Phalacrocorax carbo | reverse complement strand
ATTTCTTTAATCTTACATCATGTTTAGCAAGCACCATAAATCTGTGTACCGCATAAAAAGCAAACAAATTAATTTTATACCAACAAACTTTCTGAAACACCAAGAGACAGTCCTTACAAGGTTACCTGCCCAGATGCAGCAGTATTTGCCTTATCTCTAGATTATATCACAGTATACACCAACCTAAGGGTACAGATCAACTGCTAAAACTAACCACAGTAAGAATGGCTACTTATGCTATCGCATAACTTGTTTTTATTATAAAGATACATTGTTCCCACTTTATAAAATTTCAGCTACAGGCCAGCACCTCAAAGAATGAAGCTTCCACTCCAAGAAGTGCATATCAATAGAAAAACCTGGATCAGAGGAATACAATCTGGATACTAGCAAATACGGAAAAATCACTTTACCTCCTCGCTCTTTGACTTGTGAAGAACAAATCCTTTTTTCCATTGCCCATCAGCACCCTCATTTGGTTTACGGATGTTGAACTCAACTTTTGCACGATCCTTACTTTGAATAGCTTTCCACTCATCCAGGGTCATTTCCTTAGGGCCTTCTTCCTTAACTTCTTCAACCTCATTTTCTCTGTAGTAAATTCATGGATATTATGATAATGACTTAGAACTCACATTCTAGATACAACAAATTCAAGACCAGTTGTTAATCAGCACCAGATTAAAAAAAGTTTGTCAAGTATTTAGCAGTTAAGAGGTACATATAAAAACCCCTCACTTCCACCACTCAGAAAGCACATGGAAACTTTAGCCAGACCATGCAAAAAAAAAATCATGCCAGACACCTTTAAGCAACTGAATAGTGAGCACAGCACAGCCAGTGTTAAAATTTAAAATTAACACTGACCCATGCCATATATTCTCCATCTTAACGATAATTTTCTTTACAAATATAAAAGCCTAGCTTCTGCAATGGACTTGGAGGCTTCCCCCCCCCGCCCCCTTTTTGAGATACCTCTCTCCCAAAGCTTCAAGTCAAGTCAGTAAGAGCGAGCTCGTTCTTACCACAATTTTAAAGCTTGTTAGTGTTTAAAAGCCAGAACTTAATCAGCTCTGGGTAGTCTGCTTCCTTTATTGGACCAAAGACAATTATTAATTTCCCAGTTAACTGACATAGCTTTTACTTTCAGCTAACTTGAAAAAACAAGAGCATACAACTTAGTTACTCGTGTGACATATCACCTCATTGTAAATCTTTGGTGCCTCTACCTACTGCCAAAGAGCTATTTTTAAGTAAAACACACAATCACTATGTTCAATGACAGATCATGTTCCAGCCACACAGGCAGTCAATCCTCTAGTCATTCTTCAGTGTGCTTATGCAACTAAATTTCCAATTTATAGAAAAACTAGTGCCTTGTATGTGGAGCAAGAAGATCATGAGTGCCTCAATGTAAAATATCTTCAATTTGTAGTCATTATTTTTGATGTAATAATGCAGAGGTTTTAGATTAAATTCACTTTATTTCAGTTTTTTCCTCATTCCATAGGACAGAATGATTTTTGACATGGTATATATTCAGAAGCCTTTTTTTTTGGTCAAGGCAAAGATACTACCCCTCAGCATTCTGCAAATTTTACTGCAGTAAAACATCTTCCAGTTCTGCCAAAACATTTAGGTTAGAGGTCCACACCAAACTAGCCAACCTAAAGACTAAGGCATGTAAAGATGCTTTTCTGTAAAGAAAATTGATGGATTACAACAGATGTGTTATGCTTGAAACTGAGTACACATTTTCTGTAGATCTGAGGAAGCAAAACCAGATACAAATAGCCTGCAGAATCTTGCAGATAACCTGTCTGCACATGGATGGGTCAGTATCTGGTCAAGCACAAGGACACTGCTACTAATAAAGGTCCACGAAATACTGCAGACGAAACAAATATATCCAGATTTCCACAGATAATTTTAAGGACTAGCTAGCTTGCATTTTCCGACCAATGCTCAAGCTGTAATTCCTTAAAAATTCTCATACTGTATACAAGCTGACCTTAACCCTGGACCACCACAACCTCAGAGAAGTAATAGCATTTAGTCTTTTTTTAGTTAAACTAAATCCATTTCTTATTCTCTACGCAGTAATTGTACCCTCTTTACCACTAGCCAAAGTTATTGATGAGGAAATCAAGCTATAGCAAACTCCACATTAGAAATCTCGGGCAAACAACTATTTCAAAATTCTATCTTATCTAGTTGCCATTTTCTTTTGAATTTACTATAAAGCACATTCCTTATTAAAATAACATTTTATTGTACTATGCTACCATAAAAATTTTAATCACTTTTTTTACATCAACTCTAAGTATTATTACTGCTCATTCTGCTTCTCTAGTTACTCTATTTCATGCATCCAGTCACTGGTTTCTTCTGTAACAGCGTCCAAGTGAAATGAGAAGCAATCAAGTTAACTACTTTGAAAATTGCCTGCACACCCAGGAGCATTTAAGAGATATAACCTTTCTTCTACAGGCTAGTCACACAGTCCCAGCAGCTGCTTTGAAAAACTAGGTTTAAAAAAAGTTGCCTTCCACTGGCAGAAGAACTCTTTGTCCCTTTTGTTCAGTGGTTCTACCAAGTTACAAGCACAGATGCTTTTGGATTTGGTCCTTGGGAGCTGCAATCCCAAGACCCTAGGTGTGTCTGAACTGATTATTAACAACTAAATCTGAAAGCAACCTAAGAGCCTGTGTGACACTATGAAGTTTCAAGATCACAATTTTTAGGCATGCAGTTTTTAAAGAGATAGTCTTTCAACAGCACTGTGGATAATTTCATATCTACTGAAGAAAATAAAATCCAAATTTGGCAAAACAGAAGTAGGAATAAATATCAGAGGTTAAAGATGAAGTAATACTACCTTTGAAGCAACCAAAGAACATTAAGAGGGGTAGTACTCACTTATTTTCAGAATCAGCAGGCGGATGTTCCTCTCCCTCTGGCGTTTCCTCAGTTACAGCTGACTGATCCAATTCACTGCAATTACATAATGTTGGGAGTTTTGGTTTTTAGCCGTTCATCCCTATTTAAAGCTACATAAGATTAATGACTAAGTTCTATAGTGGATTTACACAACCCACTCTAAGAACAACTATTTCATTAAGAATTGTTGCTCTCCATGCCTTCTAAATTCTATGCTTTCCACCTTCCCAATGGTTTTCCCCACCACTTACTAGCACCCATTCTGAAAGCCTCCCACCATACCTTGAAACACAAAATGCATCTGGGTATTAAAGATACTGTTTTCAACGTAATACTTGTAAAAAAGCATGCTTAACCTCATTGAGGCTCTTTAAGTTTTTATATTTTTAGTATAAGAATTGTTAAAACACCAGCACAAGACCTCCCCCATACCAAACTTCCCCAAAATTCTGGTTTTAACAGTGAAGCCATCTCTTATGTTACAAGAGATCACTAAATTTCTAAATTCTGTTAAGGCTGCCTTAATAGGTCAGCAAAAATTATCAAAATCAAAGACAACAAAAGCAGCTAAATCTTTACATTTTGCAAACTGTAAGAATTAGGATTTATTAACATTATGCTAATAGTTCTCCAAGCAATTACAGACTACTAACGTTAGTTCGTCTTTGACGGTTCCCCAGTTGTGTGATCCACTGCCACCACGCTTGTCCTCATGCTTTAGGCCGCTGAAATGTGAATGTGAAACAGAACTAACAAAACTGAGTTAACATTATAGTGTCCAGATATAGAAATTCAAAGGCAAATTTTAAAATGTGGTTTAATTGCAAAGAATAGTAAAATAAAAACAATAGAAAAAGTTAAAGACTTACGATCTATCGCTGCCACTATGTCTGTCAAATTCACGTTTGCCACGAGAGTCAAATCCATCTCCTCTGCCCATTCCACGTCCACGTCCACGTCCTCTTCCAAGTCCACCACGTCCACGCATAGGTCGGTCAAGAATGGGTCTGGCACAGAACAGTCAAACTTGAATATTTCACCTCCAAAATTTTACAGCATTGTTTTTAAGGTTTTCTTTTTATCTTTTGAGACTCTTGTTCACTTACTTTTCCTTTCATAAGTACTGTTTGGAACTGTGTTGAGGCTCTAATTTCAATGCCAAATGATTACGCTGAAAAAACCCAAATATATAATGCTTGCATTTTAGGATCTGGAAACACATGCTCAGAAGGATTACCATTCGTTTGCATCTTCTGGCACTAAATTCCAAAATTTAGTGTTTGTATTGTGTTATATCACTAGCTGATAGTGCAATTTCAATTTAACTCATGTTCAACCAACTTACTTTTTAAAAGGTTTTTAACTTTGGCTAGTAGAATTTGGTATTTGAACACTGCTTTCAGAGCATTTGAATTCTGGAGGCCACATGGTACTCGAGACACTTTAAAACTTGCCTAGCCGTAAGATGGCTTCCCCAGTTCCAGGCCTGAAGTCACTGCAGCCAAGGTACAAACACCTACACGGCCTAACTTTTATTGGCTTGAAGTCAGCTGCATGGATTTAAGCAAGTTGTAACAGCAAACAAATCCCAACCTGCAGGCAACAACTACACTTGAGCTCCTCTCCTTACCCATCTCCTATAGATTTAAAAAGATATTTTATTGATTTAAACCGTATTTTCAGTTAAACCAATGGAACCGTTCCTGTTAGATCACCGCCAGTCTATAATTTGAGCCAAGTCTGTAAACAAAATCATGGAAAAGGAAGGAAAAGTGTTATATTCTGCATGATGTGTGCTTCTAGTGACTGACAAAATTTAATTCTATCATTCTAATTTTGATTCAATCAGCTTTTTTTAAACTTAGTAGCAGAAGGCAGGAAAGCCCCTTCCTATCAGAACTGGGAAAACTGTCAGGCAAGACAAAATTCTTACTTGTCAACAGAAAATTCTCCTCCTTCGCCTTTCTCATCAGCGGGTTTGTCAAAGCGGCGCTCACGAGGAGGTCGTCTCTCCGGTCTCCTGTCAATAGGCTTGCCTTCACCCTGCTGCTGCTGCTGCTGCTGCTGATCAGGCCTTCTGCCAATCCGTCTTATCCCTGAAACATTAGGCGAAACACATCAACGGAATGTGGAGCTGCTCTAGGAGAGATACTGACTCTAACACCATAAAACAATATCTAAAGTAAGCTGCAATTAAAGTTTTTCTTCTAGCCTTGTGACTAAGTAATCTGAGAAACTATACCTTTATAAAAAAGTCACTGTAGATCATTTGACTCTTCTTATTCACATTTTTACGCAGCATTTCAATCAAATTGTATTTTGTACAAGTGTACACTCTTACAATAGTGTAGGAAACAAAACCTGTCGGAGCACACAATACATTAGCAATCCATGTTAAAATGATAGGTTCAACTTTCAAAGAAGGATCAAGGTAAGCAAGATTTTTTTTTTCCTCTGAAAGGTGCTTTTCAGGTAAAACAAGTGGTTTTTATCTTGATGCGCACCAAAATGAAGTCAGCATTGCCATGATGACAGCCACCCTCCTTCATCCCACTGTGCTCTTTTTGGAAACTTTTTTGGAGAGCAGTACACACTCAGCCCTGGGTCGCTCTCCCACAAGGGCCACCCTCACCCAGACAGGTGCCACTTGCAGCCCAACAAGCAGGCAGCCCAGTACAGTACGTACTGGTCAATGACTAAACATGCATTCATCCACGCCAGTCCTCACAGTCCAACACACGCTCCCTGACAAAGACTCACCTCGTTGTGCACTTAAAATAGCTTAAGAATACACTGTGCCACTCAACTGGCTTGCATTCTTCCCTCCCTCTCTATGCCTTCCGAAAATTGGTTTGGGTTTTTTTTTTTTTGAAGTAATAACTCCCCATGGGCATCATCATCTTCACCAAGACATCTGAGTGATCTTAAATATAGGGCTTTTTCCCCCCACTCATCTGAAAGGCCCATTTACTCTCCTTTAGAAAGATCTCAACAAACACATTACTCCTTTGTTATATTACTTTCTTGCCAAAATATTTAGGGAAAAACCACTAAGCAAACCTCCAAGGCTGCCTTAAGACTTGTGAACTGAACCATCTTTTACATTAAAAGCTGCCAATTTTTAAGAAAATTTAGAGAATAAGTTCCTGCCTAACAATGTCATGTTTGGGTGGGGCTAAAGAAGTTACAGTTGTAATGATATGCAAGCCAACACACCCAAATGAACAATGTATTCCTTACCTTGCAAGCTGTACTTAAAGTTTGCATGACATACATTGCTTGCTAAGTAATTCTTACTCCCTGAGGAAACACAGGGGTTAAACTCACTAACATTTACTTTGAAAAGGACTTTCAAACTAAGGAGGACCATTTCATTTTAAGAGGTAAAGCTCAGCAAGGAAAGCAAAGAGGCCACTGTCACACAGGAGGTATGCTGCAGAACTGGAATGAATAATCCATGTCTTTTGAATTTCGAGTTCCAACATCCTGCACTCAGAAAAACCTGGTTTTCTCTGCTGAAACCTAACCAAAAATACAAGCTGCTACTTTTTCTTAGTATCACAAAGCTTTGAACTGCTAATTCACCAGTCAAATAATCTGCACCTCTACACAGTAGTGGAATAGTTTCAAACTGCAGTACATTCACACAAGATACAAGCCCCATCAATTCTGTGCCATTCAACACCTTTAATGTTAGAACTACTCTCCCACACAAAAAATAGAAACTTTCAAACTGGAAAGTCAGTCACTTTGTTTACTACAGTGCTCCATACACAGTGCTGCAAAAGCAGGCCTGACTTTCTCTGTTTCACTACTGTAATAAGCCATGAAATACCTTTTTCATAGTGCTTGTTCCTGAAAATGAATGTGAAAACCAGGAGGTAAACATTGACTGCTAGCCCTACCAAAACCCCTCTGCGTTCTCTTGCGTTGGCCAAAGACGCTGCCCATGTTTCAGGTTTCCCTCATACAGAACAAAACCATAACTCTGTATCTGACTAATATTTCCAGAGGACACTGGCTTAGTAAATTGCCACTCGGGACAAATTACTGCATTCCTCACAGGGAAAACGATTTCAAGCTTTAAAATACAAAAGATCCATAAGCAAAGCTTGTCACAAGGTATTTTCAAGTAACATCTAAGAGGCCCACCTTCTAAAACAACCAATATATTAAAGCTTTCTCTTTCTTGAAAAGCCTAAAACGTGGTGGAGACTGATTTTGCAACATGCATTGCAGTAAACGCTGAAGTATTAAGATGCTTTCATATAGCACTGCGCTCTTCCGAACTGTCTGTGTTTCTGAAAAGATCGCTTAAGAATTAAACTGCAGTTAGCAAGTTATTTCCTCACCCACACGCCAACTGCCATCACCACACTTTGACATATTTCAAGGATTCCAATTTAATCAGAGTTCTGACCAATTCGACGTGCACTGAAGTCCGCACGCGGTGCAACTGCCTCCACGGGACAACATGCGTGCCCATCATCTACCCCTCTTCACGCAGGGCTGTGTCCTACTACCCACTTTGCATACAGCATATTCATTTAACCTGCTTATGCTTTGATTTCTTTTTTTCAACAAAGTTTCCCGTGTGGGACATTTTATGGGTTTACACAAACGCGACTGAGAATTCACATAAGCTATTATTAAAATACATACGTGAATCCTACCAACGCCATTCCCTCGAAAAAATTACCCAAGTGACTTCTGAAGAGCCCAGGGACTGGCAGATAGCCTGTCAGATACGTCAGGCCACACGAAACACAACCGAAGATTAGGAATTTTCAATTTCACGCCACTCTTCTCCCGCGGGGAGTCCTCCTCCGAGCCCCGCCACAGCAGACGTTTCGGCGGGGAGGCAGCACCCGGGCACCCCACGCACACGCCTCCATTTTGCGCGGGCCGGGCCGTGGGGACACACCGCCCGCGGCCACGTGCGGCCGGGCTGCACGGCCTGCACAGCCGCCGCTCCTCCCGGAGCTCCAGCTGCCGGGGACCGCCGCCGCCACCAGGCCCCGCGACCGGGCAGGTACCCTGGGCGGCCCCCGCCGGCCCCACCATGCGCTCCCCCACGTGGGTGCAAGGCCGCCGCGGGCTCGGCTCGGCCCGCCCTGCCCGGGGCCCCTCGCGCCGCGCTCCGGCGCCTTCCCGCCGCCACCGCCTTTGTGCGCGGCGGGACGCGGCCCCCGCGGGGCGAGGGGCGGCCCCTCGGCGGGGCCGGGCCCGGCTGCGCCGCGGCGCTCGGCTCCCTCCCCCGCCGCAGCCCCCCGCGGCCCCGCTCACCCTCCTTCCGCAGCGGCGCGCCGGGCTGGCCACTGCCCTCCTCACGGCGGTCGCCGGCGCCCCCGGCGGAGGCGGCGAAGGGGGGCAGCGGGTTCTTGCGCTCCTTCTGGGACTCCCTGCGCAGCTGCTTGGCGGCGCTGCCAGGGCCGCTGCCGCCGGCGCCCGCCTGGCCCGGGCCGCCGCCGCCGGCCCCACCAGAGGAGTTGGTCTGGGCGCCCGCCGGGCCGCCGCGGGCCCCGCCGCCCCCCTGGCTCCCGCCGCCGCTCTCTTTCCTCCGGGTCTCGGCCGCCCGCAGCACCTCGAAGGGGTCGGACTCGTCATCAAAGAGCTGGTCGAAGCGGTTTGTGACGACGCAGCCGAAGCCCTCCTGCAGGTGTCCGGGCATGATGGGCCCCCGTCGGCGGGATCCTCCTCCGATGCTGCCGGGCCCCCGCGCCCTGCTCGCTGCCGCACAAGATGGCCGGCTCCGAAGAGACCCGCTTCTCTTCCGGCGCCGAGCACATCCGGGCACCTCACCCCACGCGGGGCACGACGGGAACGGCAGGCGGCCCGCTCCCGCCGCCGCCCGCGCCCGCCCGGCGAACTACAACTCCCGGCATGCCCCGCGCCGCCATTGTGCGGGCGGGCGGGGCGGGGGGCGGGAGGCCTCCCGCCGCCATCGCCGCCGCCACCGCCCCAGGCGGGGCCAGGAGGGGAATGGAGCGGAGCGGCGGTGGGCCCGCTCGGTGTGGGTGGGCACGGCGGCCTCTCACGGACCCCCTGGGGGCGACCACCCAGGGCCCCGGGGTGACCCGGGGGTGCCGGGAGCCCTGGAAGGGGTTTTGCCGGCGGCGGTGACATCAGTCCTGACGCGATGAGCCGCTTTTTTAAGGGTCTTTCTTAACCCTAGGCGTGTGTGGCTGGTGCAGGCGCCATTCGCCCCGGTCCCAGCCCGCTCGGAACAGGCCGGAGGCTTCCCTCGGCTGGAGAAGCCGGTCACCTCGAGGGTCTGTGGAGGGCAACAAAAAGTGGAAAAAAATATCTATAGACCTCTTTTTTTAACAAATTCCACCGTTAAAGCGTACCAAGCCGCGGGAGTATGTGTAGAGTCTGCTTAAGGATTAAATAATGTACGCTTGGCCGCAACAAAGTTACAGTTTTTAATTAGCTGTGGAGACACTTTAAGAGCACACTGATACGCCCGAGCGAAGGCATGACCGGTCACGGATTTGTGCTTTCATCCTTGCATCCATCCCGGTAAATGCACTAATACAAGAAACTACTGAATACCTCACTCTGTCCTGCTTCACCATCTTGTTGCCTTATAAAGATGGGTTTAAAAAAACTCTGAAGAGTATGGAATCACAGACATTTTGGGTTTCCCAGCTCGGGCCTTCGCAGGCAGCTGTGGGACAGCCACAAGCGATCCAGCGGTGTGCTCAGAGCCCGCAGAGTTTGTCCACTGTCATGGTCAACACTCGACCCACCATCGGATCCAGTGCAGACTCAGGGAGAAACACCCTGTTGAAGGTTAGAAAGGTAATAGTGCCACGGTGTTTGATTTGAAAGCAAAATTGTTCTTACATTGTGGTAGTGAAGATCATTACCGTGAGTGCTCGAAGTACCCCGCATACAGAGGCTGGGCAAGCGCAAGCGTGGACACAGTCCTTCTGATGAGGGATCGAGTTAATGCAGGACACGTTTCTCTGCTGAGGATCCAGAGCGGTTTTGCATTCAAAACCTGTGAATCTGACACTTCTCACTAACATTAAGTTGCTTTTTAAAGCATGACACTGAGAAAAATGTATGTGTCAATGAAGGCAGCTTCAGTAACAGCAGTTTAAGAGATTTGCTGCTATAACCAATAAAAGTGGCTGTTTCAAAACATGGCAGAGTGACCTTGACCTTAGCGGTATAATAAAATTTCATACTTTCATTAACATTTGTACTCATCTAGTTAGCAGATATGCACAATTAGAAGACAATATTAAGTGAAGACAGTAAGTATTTGCAGTATCAGTTAGTCTTTATAGTTCTATTTATAGCCAGTGGGAATTAAAACATATTTAACTGGTGCAGATTTTACATGTCCTTCTAAAACACTATTTCTTATGCTTACATTTTTTATCTTTAAAGAAGTTGTCAGAACCTTTTGGCACTTGTTAGTATAATTAAATTTATCCTCAGCATGGATAATACTTTTAATATTTGCCTTGCCTACTCCGAGAAGTTAGACCACTTTACATAATTGCTTTGGAAATTAATTTCATTACATTTGTTCAGTTCTTGAATGTGCATTGCCCATAAATTGGAGACTCCACAAACCAATTGGTTCTGAAATGTAAGTCCACAGTTTATTTTCTTCTAGATTAGCTGAAAATTATTATTGTTCTTCATCAGCTTGCCCTGCAGTACCACAGCCACCCTGTTCTGCTTTTGGGAAGCTGATGAGGTAGCCCCTCCTGCAGTACTGCTGCTAGATCTAAGGGGGATTGAAGCACTGCATCGCTCACTCAAGCAGCTCACCCTGTTCTCGGGATATTGTTAAGTCATCACCATAAATTACATCCTCAGAACTCAAAATATTTTCCTCAAGCAAGCCTTTTGCTTTGGGGATGAATCAAATGTCACCAAGCAACACATAATTATAGTTCTTCCTATTTACATGGCAGATGTTTTCGGGAAAAGATTTGAACCCATTTCAGCCTCCTGCCCCATCACTTGCACTGAAGCTACATTGCATCGTATACATTTTACGAACAAAATACAAATGTTTCTCATTTGGAGCACTGGAGCACTGCTTGCCAGATGGCATGGACAGCTTCTTGTTTATAAGAGGGCATTTGCTCACAGAAATGGACTTCTTAGTTGCCTGTCTTTGGGGCTTGGAATTTTTCACTCAAAGGGAAGTCAGAGCATCTCCCTTTTGTTGCTTTTGCAAGTATTGTGCATACTTAACTCCCCTGAGCTATACTGCATGCTGACATACATTCAGTATTCCAAAATTTTCCAAATGTAGACACGGCATAATAGGGTTTGGGTCACATTTTGAATGAAACACACACAAAACAGATTCAAAGTATTTTAATATAAACTGGGAAAGCGATCATCATGTGAATACAGTCACCAACAACCAGACTTATTCATTTTGTGTAGCCAGAAACAGGAGTTGCAGGGTGCATGGTAGGAAGCTCCGGCTCTTCTTGGGACCATTGTGTGCTTTGGCGCGCACTGCCTTCTTGCATGTTGGTGTTTGCAATCAAGAGGCCTGGCAATTAGCCACACAGGTCAAAAGTCCAAATTACAATGTTGTCCACTGATAATTCACAGTTTTCAGGCACTTCTGCCCATACGACATTTCAATTCAGCAGAGCTGAAAAGCCTGGCTTCCTACACCTGGGGAGTTCCAGGCGGGTCCCACCGGGTTCATTGATACCTAGCAGGGCCTGGAGGAGCAGCGCTCCTGCAGGTACCTTTGCTTGCCTTCTGGAGCAGCATTAGGAGGTCCCTGCCCTGTACCCAGCTGCCTCCTTTCACAGGGCTTACAAGATACGGCTTTTTTAATCAATGTTGCTCTGTTAAATCTGCTCAATGCTGGCCAACAAATCCAAAGGTGACTGGGGGGATGGCTGAGGCTGACAGCTTTGCGCTCACGTTGCTTCCTTAGGAAGCTTGGCTGAAATGTATCTTCTACTGGGACCACATTTGTGGACAGAGCCACAGGTAGGAAAGGCCAGGGAAAAAAGTGCTTAGCAAAGAAAACCTCTTTCACAATTTGGTCTGGACTGAGATACTGCAGACAAGTGAGGCTGGTTTCTGCTCTCCAGTGTGGCTGGCAGGGGCAGCATCCTGGCCAGCTTGCGGGGAGGCTCAGGAGAACTACAGCCAGCCACAGCCAAGCCCTCCCATGCACCACTTCAGGAAGAAACAGCCCCAACTGCTTTTCACGCCACAGGCGCAGTTTGCTGACAAAGCTCTCCATTGTGCTGCGACAGCATGTGCCCAGCTCCTGGCTAGCACGGCTTCTGTGTGGTGGCATCACACCTCCTTACGTCCTGGCCCATGCTGGATAAAGACAGAGATCATGCTGCGGCTGACCAAGGGAAGGACAGATGGCGAGGTCTGGGACTTAGCTACTCTCTGAATGTCGGCAAAATTTTGTGCCAGAGAAACATTCATGCATGCTCAGCGATGCTGAACTGCAATCGATCCTGAAGATCTGAACCGCAGACAACTATTGCCTGGAAATTAAATAGCCAAGAACTATTAACTCTGCACTTCTGCTTCTAATCAAGGATGTAACTTCTATATTACAGCTTCCAAATCACTGAAACCCCACACATCGGTCTCAGGACAGTCATCTCGTTAACGCTGCTTGCTGACGCAGTCATTAGACGCTAGCAGACAGCATGTGGGTAATTCAAACACTCACAGAAGACTTCCAGGAGCTGGCATCAAAGACTGAGCAGGCTGATGCAGTTCTCCTGCATAGCACACACTTGTGTTACTGTTTTGCACTGGAGCAAACCCAACATTTCCACCACCCAAAGAAGTGGATTGCTGGTGCTATTTATGGCTGGGACATGCAATGCTCCTTGGCTGAATTTGGCCTATAGATAACCTACCTAAGGAGCCGCTCCTGCACTGCTTACCAAAAGAGGCACAGCGTGCTTTCTGACACGCTACACTCTCATGCTATTTTCAAGCTTTGCCAACAGCTGTTGGCTGTCTGCTTATTAAGCAAGAATAGGAAATGCAGCAAGTTGATGGCAGGGAGAGAAGAATTTGTTTTGGTCCTTGGTCTACTCTCAAGAGATGTTTTTCCTAATTTTTAACTTAAGAACTTTTATAAATCTGCTTTGCCAGTTTTCTTCAGATGCATGTGTTACTTTGCTGTCATAATGTACAATATACGGGCAAGGAGGAAGTTGCTTGGGGTTTTTTTGAGATGGATCTTTTCCTAGGCCACACAAAATACAGTGATTTCTTGTACAGAAAACATTATGTTTGATTCTGAATAAAGTCAAGTATGGCCATGATTTCTGACCAGTAAGAAAAACTTCAGGAATCACATAATCATTGTATGCCACAGAGAAACTTAGCAGCTGCTTGTTCAGTTTGTTCTGGCAATTTTTTAAATTGGATTTTTGATGTGTTGCATGAAGATACCAACCGTTCAAAATGAGGTGCTCTACAGCCATCATATGGCTTTAGCAGAGACAGCTCAGAGTGAAGTGTGAGAGATGACCTACTCCTGGCACCCTTTATAAGCAAAGCATATCAGTGCTGTGGAGTTTGAGGTTAGCAGTCGGTGGAAGATAGCAAGCAAGCTACCTACATCTGTAACTTTTGCAATTACTTTGCATTACATTGCATTACTAATGTAATAATAATATTTTTGCATTACTAATTATTATTGTATTACTAATATAGTAATGAAGTACATTGCATTGGCTAAGCGGTACCTGATGCTTGCCAGTGCTTGCTCATCATTCACTTGCTTGTGCAGTGAATACACCAGGTAGCAAGAACACAGAGCACTTGTGACTGAGCTGTTTGCTCAGCGCATTCACAGCACATTGATCCCTTATGAGAAGAACTCCCAGAATTAAGCAGCACTGGGGAGAAGGACAGCAGGAGTGACCAGGAGAAGTCAGGCAGAACTCATGAGAAAATACACAATGTGCACTATAACGCTTTATCCTCCCACATATTCTGCTCATTTTGGCACAGCACTAGATTTTTTGTTTTGTTTTTTTTTTTTTCACAGCAGAAAAACCAGTAGTTTCATTATGAGGAGGGCTGTAAACATGCAAATAACAGGAGCGCTTCTACATTAAGTACGTGCATTGAAAAGTAAAAAAGACCAGTAATGCTCTAAGCACTAAAATGTGCAACAGACAAGTGAAGCAAATCATACAGAACTTTGCTTGTAAATTAAGTCAGACTAATTGAGCTCTGCCTGAACTTTCTTCCCCTGAATCCTAAAGAACCTGCCAAGCAAGTGTTCTTCCTTAACAGCAGTCAAGGTAAAAGGTGTTTTTAGCCTAGGAAATCAGCACTGGAACTTTAAAAAGCAGAAGGTCAGGTACACCAAACACTGCTTTTATCACCTCTGTGGGGCTTATTTCTATGTGTTGTCCTCTACCCACCCCTTCCCTGGGGCTCCCTCGGCCCTGGTGCTGTGGAAGGGGGGTGCCAGGAGGGGCTGGGGTATGGAAGAGCCTGCCGCAATCAAACAGCTCCCTTGGGACCAACCCCAGAGGAGAGGGGGGCTATTCTGTCCTCCTAATTGGAAAAGCCAGAGAAGGAAAAGAGGAGAAAAAATGTTTCCCCTTCTTAAAAGTCTCAGAAGAGCACAGGGATGCCAGGGGCTGGGTGCTGCAGGACTGAGGGGAGCCGCTGCCACAGGTTAAATGATGCAGTTAGCAATTCTTCTGCCTGGGTGTCCCTGCGCTTGCAGCGATCACCAAGCCACTCTGGCTGCCACTGCCAGCACCTATGGCAGCTCTTCTCAGGGTCATTACTGGGGGAAATTAGAGGGGGAAAAAGCGAAGGTGTCTTAGTGAAATGGCCAACAGCTGTGTACAGCAGTGCTGGGAAGACTGGGACATGCCAAAATGAAACCCACTGGGCCAGCCAGTAACTGTCTGGGCAGAAAACTGCTGCTTCTTGCTAGCTGAAACTGCCTGCTGCTTCCACAGGCAGGTTCCCATCTCAGTGGCAGCTGACACAGCCACCTTCTGCCTGCTGCTGCCTCCCACGTGCTGTTGTCGCTGCTGCTGTGCAGGCACACCGCCCGTGGGGCTGAACCTGGATCAGGGCCATGATCTGGCTGGAAAAAAGCAAAGATGCTGGTTTTTTTTCCCCCATGTTGTTTTTCTTTGGGCTGGCTTGGTTTGTGCTGCAGCCCTGTGGCTGGCAGGAAGGGGAATACGTTAAACCATGATTACAGCCAAGCACAGGGCAGCCTGTGGTTGCATGTTCCTGCACTTTCAGCAGCAGGTTCAGTGTCGGGAGTTACATTTCCTCCACACCTTCTTGCTGCCTTTGACGGGGCAGCTCAGCCCCTTGCACTGGGCTCGCTGCTGACACTGACCCACAGCCACCGTCTTTGGTGCTGGGGGGTTCAGGTGCCCACAGAGTCACGCCACCCCTGAGAGGCATTTGGGGACACCAGTGATGGCATGCACATCAAAGGTGCACAAGAGCCTGGATACCTGCAATAACGTGCCCCTGTCCTCGGTCGCAGGGGCAGGCCTGGACCGGTGCTGGGTGCTCTAGCACTGCACTGCTCCTGCAAAGCAGCCTGCAAGCCATGTTGTTTCAGAAAAAAACCATTGGCGTGGTTTTCTGAGCCAGCGAGCAAAGCCTGGTGCTGTGTCCTGCCCTGCCTGCATCCCTGCCTGTGTCCTGTCTGTAAGCATGGGTAGCTGGGCCTGGGTTTGGGCCTTCAGATTCAGGCATCACAAAGTTAGAAGCTTGGCCAAAGTTTGAGTCCAGAGGCACACTGTGCAAATGGGACACATCTTTGCAGCAAGCTGCCTTGCTGCCATGTACCCACAACAGACGGACAGTCAAAACCTGGACCAGCACTGTCTGTAGGGCACTGAAAACCCCAGGGTACAACTATTAATGTGCACCATGCTGACACCGCTGCTGAGGCTGTTCGGGAGAACTTCAGCTGGTCCCAGTCCTGCTGGAGAAGCAGCCATGGGATGAAGCTGTGTTCAGCAGCACTGCCTCCAAGCCCTGCCAACATCAAGCCCGACTCTGTGCCGAAAACCAGACCATCCTGTTTGCACACCTGGCTCCGAGTCCAACAGGCTGCAGGGCATGGAGGGCAGCCACAGGAGAGCTGGGCCAGGCTGCTGAGCCGGCAGCTTTGCAGTGACATGGTGGGGAGAGCTGTGAAGCAGGAGCAGGCAAGACTGCCCTGAGTCACCCTGCAGCCCCCTCTCCCTGATGCTGGGGCTGCAGACAGGCAGTGCTCACCCTCAGCATCCTCAGCCTGTCTGCTCTCCTTGCTCCCCAGCCAGCAGCTCATCCTCTCCTTCCCCTCCACTGGCTGCAGGCTGGCTACAGCTGCTCTGTAAAGTCCAGATTCCAGCTGTCACTCAAATAAAAAAGGCCATTTTGTTTTATGGGGCACAGTGCAGGGCAGGCAAAAAGCGTATGGGTATTTTGGGGCATGGCCAAGGCAGGGCTAAGTTAAGGAAGACACAGCTTCCCATCTGGCAGCTGCGGGAGAGCAAAGAGCAGGAGTTATATCTGTGAGCTGGCAGCTCGGCCAAGCAACCCACAGCGCCAGCAGACCCCCCCAGCCTCATACCACTGCAGTGCAGCACCCAGCTGATCTGTCCTGAAGCATAGGATGGTTCTTCCCAGGGCCCAGAGGAACACCAGGCACACCCTTGTGTAAGCAGAAGTACTTCTGGGCTGATACAGAAATGCAGCAATCCAGAAAAGGGAAATTTCTACCATATCAGGGTATTACAAAAGAAAAAAAAATTACATCACAGCTGGCTCATTCCAGGTTACTCTGCGAGTGCTGCAAACCCTGGACCCCAAGAAGTCACCAACTTAATGGGTTAGAAAAGGCTCACTACCCTAAACCCAGCTCTGCCACATATCTGTCCTGCAGCTCTCCCACATATCTCTTCTGCAGCTCTTCCTCCCACCACCAGCAATCTCCAACAGAGATCAGTGCAAAACAATGCAGAACCTTTGTCCTGCTACCCTGCATGCCTGTTTGCTGGGTGTGCAGACGCTTTGCCACCTGCAGTGCTCCCCCAGACTTCCCATGTGAGGGACCTGTCCCAAACATGACCCAGCCCTTGTGCTTGGTTTTTCTTACTTATCCCTGCATTTAAAATAAAAACAACGCAGGCTCGGGCTGTGCCAGCCCTAGTGCCCGAGCCAAGCCCTCCCTGCCAGCAGCCCAGCCCAGGAGCACCCTGAGCAGGCAGCACATGGCTGTGGCTGTTTGCACATGGGGCACGGCGCCCAGCTCCTCTTGCCCTGCCTGCTTCTCCCTGCCTGCTTTGCGGCACACGAGGTGACTACTGCTGGCTCCCCAGAACACAGCAGTCAGCTGAGGCTCTTATTTGCTCTGCTGTGTTTGATTTAAACAAGCTCTGCATGTGCTGCCACAAGGCCAAGGGAAAACCTTTGGTGAGAGCCACTGTGCTGGCCTGGGGCAGGCTGCAGGCTGCACCACTCTACACTCCAAATCCTCCTCCCGTGGGTGTCCTTGCATGGTGCTGGTCCCCACCCTGCAGCAAGGCATGCCCAGAGACCAGCTGCTCCTCCATGCAGAGAGGGGTCCCCATGCCATCACTGTCCCCTGAGTGTGGCCTGAAGCAGGCAGGGAGTCTGCAGGGCCCTGAACCCCTGATGTGTCCCCCAGCAGCAGCCCAGGGCAGGGCACAGAGGGCTGGGTGCCTCGGCCCTGCAGTTTCCCAAACAGTACAGCACCGTGCAGCTGCTTCAGAGCAAGGGGAGGTGTTGCGCCCAAGGGTGGCTTTGCAGCGAGGCGTGCAGCAGCGCAGACTCTGCTCCTTGCAGAGGTCAGAGGCTGTGGGACTGGCTGTGGAGCCGGGGGTCTCTCAGCCGGGGGAAGCTGTGGGGTCCGTGAGGGTGGGGAGGAGCCCCATGGGACCTGCTAAACCCCATGCAGCCAACCCATCTCATTCGCACAGATCACTGTTCGAAGAAGGCATTGCTCTGCTTTTTGTGTTTCTGGGCATTTTCCTAATTTTTTGCTCAGGTAGGGGCAGGTTTTGAGGTCACCCTGCCCTCCCATCCAAAGGAGGATGAAGGGGAGAGTGATTCAGCACCTTTCCCTGGAGATGGCTGGGAAGAGACCCTGTGCTTGCCACCAGGGTGCTGGTTCAGAGGCCTGCAGTCCTTATGCAAAACAAGCACCAAAAATGCCTGGGGGTGTTATTCAGCACCGATTTTCACTCTTCCTTGAGACACAGAAATACCCCTGCAAAGAAACACAATCCCCTATAGCAGACAGGGAGAAGCAGAGCCATCCCTCTCTGGGAGCATGGCACATTGGCAGCAGCTGGATCCCATGCCCCTCGCCATGTTGCAGGCGGAGGGCCGGGCTGTGGCATCACTCATCACATCGGCGATAACGCCAGCTCATTGGCAAGCCCTCGTGCCTGGCGCTGCGGCAGGTGAGTGCTGTGGGGCAGGGCACCAACGCTGGGATTAAAGTGGCTGTGATTCACCCCTGCAGCTGCCTCTGATGGCCGCTGGCCTCTCTGTCTGGGGAGGAAACCTGTGCAGAGGCATCGTGGAGGCCAGTAATCAATGAGGGGAATCTCCAAACCATCCTGGGGGCTTGAGGCAAACCGCAGGATTTCCGTACATTTCTGAGCAGATGGGGGTGCACAGAAGCAGCAGCTCCTGTGCAGCAAACCTTGCATGTTTTGAGTGTGTGGAGGGCATTGCCTCCACCAGCGTGATGTCAGGCCTGGGCAATTAGCCTGAGGTATTAATGCTGATGCTGTCAGTCACTAATGAGGCATGCATTCCCAGAAGGTGAGCAGGGCACACGCACCAAGTCTCTGCGTGCTGGCAGCAAGTGGCAGAGGGCATTGGCTTCAGTCAACATGCAAGTCCGGGGCACTCTTGGACCGTGCGCGCTTGACCATACCTGCTGTGGCAGCAGGCTCACCCGGACAAGGAAATACAAGAAAAGCAAGATCAAACACACTGAAAGCAGGTCACAAAATTGCCTCTGCTGCAGCTGGGCAAGACAACTACTCATTAGGGTGATTACAGACAGAGGAACTACCCCAGCTCTCTGCTAACAAGCAGTGTGGGCTGCCTGACCTGTGCAGATCTCTGCAGCCCAAACAAGCCCTGGGGCTGTTATTGCATGTTCAGCTCTGGCTGGCAGCTTGGGAGGTTTCCCCACTGGTTAAGACCCCTCTGGGTCATCCTAATCCCCTGCCCTGCAAAGGGTCCAATGACCCAACTAGCACCAGGGCCCCAGATCCCAGTGGCTGCAGCACACCCTAGGCAGGCTCACTGTGCATTCTCAGGGTGCAGAGCGGAGCTGGGGTGCTTCCTTAGCCCATCTGAGTGGCGCCGCTGCCAGCGTGAGTCTGTAGCTGATGTACAACCAGGGGGACTGAGGTGCAAAGACCATAGCTTCCCAGGGATGGTGCAGGTGGACTAAGGGTGCTGAACATCAGCCAGGGCCACTGGTGAGGCCCACAGAGAAACACACAAGAGGCTGCTCATAGGCAGAGCACCAAGGGTCTGGCTCTCCATTACACATGATGATGAGGCATCGGCCTCAAAAATGCCTAAGGAGGATGTGTAATTACTCAGGATGTGTTTCTGAGAGATCCTGAGTGCCCTTAGCTCCTGCCTGGGCAGTGCAACCTTTGCCTGGCCACCCATCCCGCCTGGCTCCTGAGGGGTGGGCATAGGCCAGCATATCAGGTGAACGAAAGATGTTTGGCCTAGAGACTGGGACCTGCAGCAAGACCCGCGGCACCTCCCCATGCAGTGGTTTTAACCTGGCATGCTTCACTGTCTGCATTGCATCCCTCATTAATTGTCCCAGTGTTAATGTCCCACAGGGTCCCCGCAGCTGATGCTTTAGATAAAGAGACAAACGAGCAGAGAGCTGCAGGGCTGCCGGCTCAGATAAGGCGCTGCGGCAATCGTGGTCCCCGGGTCGGCGGTGGAGGTCCTGTTTGCGGTGGAGATCCTGTTCATGGTAAAGGTCCCATTCATGGTGCAGGTCCCGTTTGTGGCAAGAGTGAGCAGCAGTGCAGGGCTGCCCGCTCTGGTAACAGGGCGCAGGTCCCCAGCGCAGGGGCGACATGAGGGGACACCCCACCGTGACACAGCTCGTGTAACCGCAAACATCACTTAAAATAGACTTCAGAGGACTGTAGGAAGAATCAGACCAAGACATTGCTTTCCTGGCTGAAAAGGCATATAAAAATGGACCCAAAATAGTGGCAGTTTTGTGCAGCCTGCAGTAAGGGGCCAGACTTTGGTGATGAAGGGCCATGGAGCCACCCTGCTTGCTCAAGCCACCAGCCCTCCTCACGCGTCAGGGACTTGGCTGGACCAAGCACATCCCCAACCCCACTGCACCCACCTGGCAGCCTGGGCAGCCCCTTGCTGCCAGCACCCACTTGTGAAAACGGAGGGAAAAAAGGGACTTGTGTTCACCGTGGGCGTGCTGCACACACCAACTGCCGCCTGTGAATCGCTCTGTGCGCCTCTGATGAAAGAACTGAAGAACAAAGTGTTATTAACATATTGCCTGCAACGCAGGAAGCTACGTGGGGAACAGCACCTGCTCCGCACCAGGAGTCGCTGCCAGCCCTGCTAAGCCCATCTCTGCCGCCTTGATGAGCTCTTATCCCCTCCTTAAGGCAGGGATCCCTCCCACCGAGGCTCCTCACAGTCCTGCAACCCCTTCCCAAAGGAAATCCCTTTTTATTCAGTCTTCAGAAGAGCCATTTGGTTCACAGCTCATCCTCTTCCAGCAGTTCAGACCCAAGCCCCCTCCCCACCTCCTGAGCAGCCCTCCAGAGCATCCTCTTCAACTCCAGGATGCCATCCTGTGGCCGCTCGGTGTTGACAGCTCTCCCAGCGTCCCTGCGCCCTGGGACCCAGCTGGGAGACAGAAAGGGCCAGACCCAAAACGTGATTTCCATGGGAAATGGCAGCGCACATCCTAGGCTGCCACCCTGACGTCACCCTCCCGCAGCCCCGGGTGCCTCAGCTGCCGAGACACGGCATTTCATCGGTCCAGCTCTTCTCCAAGCGATGCACAGCCACTGCTTGGGAGCTAACACCGCTGCAGCCCCTGGAAAGGCCCCAGCCCAAAAACAAATGAAAAACTGAAAACTCAGTATTTGCCTAGCTCCCAGCCCAGCTGCTAAGGAGGAGGGAGCTGCCCAGTGCAAACAGTAACAGCAATGCTAGAAATTGCTTTACTTGAATGTATGCAAGCGTGGTAATCATTGCATAAGTAACTGCAAATCAGTTCAAGAAAACTGTCTCCTGCCTAGAGACTGCTCCTGAGCAGAAAGAGGGGCGAAAATCCTGAAGTTAATTAAAAAGCGCTGGCAGTTCCCATAATACATGAAAATAAAACCAGCACAGCTTGCTGCTACCGCTCTGGACCGGCCTCTGCAAGCATCTCTGGCTCTCCCAGTGACTACAGAATGTGGCTGATCTGCCAGACTGCTTCGGGATGAGGGAATCTTCCAGCACCAGGGATCTGCAGCAGCAATATTTGATTTCTTTAGAAGTGTACTTTAAAAAGCCTTACACCATTCATTAGAAAATTATGCATATTTTTAAAAATTATGTATATTTTCTTAAAAAACAAAACCAAAACACCTTTGTTACAAGTTTATGTTAAAGGATTGGCCTAAAAGGTGTCACTTCAGGTTCTCTGCCCCATCCCTTCCCTGGGAAGAGCTGACCAGACGCAGCACCAGTGCTCCCAGCCGGCAGGCCCTGGGCTGTGGCGCTGTGGGGATGGCTGCATGCACCTTTCCCTGGGACTGGGTCACGCGTTTAGGGTTATTCAGTGTTTTTTTTTACAGCCCCAGCTCCTGCACTGAGGTGATGGTATGAGGATGGGCTGCCCTAGCCCCAGAGCAGAGCTGCCCAGGAGTACCTCCACCACACCCGAAACACCCACCTGGGCTGAGGCCTCACTGTCCAGCTTTCCCGACACTACAGGAGGCACAGAGGGCTTGCTGATGGAAAATAAATGAATCCTAGGTGTCCTCATACCCCAGTTAACTGAGTTCTGCTATGCTAGCAACGCTAAAACTCAAGTTAACGAGTGCGAATTTGCTGCCAGTCTGCAGTCACCCTGTCTGCAAGCGCCCTGCAGTGGTGCTCCTGCACCGGCCGGGAAGGCATCCTCCAAGCAAGTGCCCAGTGCAATCTGAGTGCTTGTTGTTGCTAACGAGCGTGGAAATGACCTGCTCCTTCCCTGGGCAGGAGCCGTGGGGACAGGCCCTCATGTCCCCTAGCACCTCCACAGGAAGCGAGGGCAGCTCCTCATCCCCCGTTTGCAGGCAGGGGAGTGGGCGCCATGGTGGCACCACACATCCTTGGAGCATGGCTGTGGCTGGGGAAGACAGGAGCCCCTGGTCCTCCTCCTGTCCCGCAGGACATTGCTGCTCCATGAGGCCAGCCAGGAAGCAGCTCGTTGCAGATGCCCCAGAGCATGTGTTGCTGCATTTTTTTCTGCTTGTTTTGTCTCTTCTCATTCCTCCTAAAGAGCTTCTGGGCTGGCGGGCAGAGAGGCCTCGTGTAGCCCGGAGGCTGCAGCCGCTCCCTGTGCCAGGAGACAGGTTTGGTGGGGAGATGCCATCAGGAGGGGATGTTCCCACCTCCGTCCCACTCTGCTTCCACTGCTCCTGCAGCCGCTGCCTCAATCCTCCCTGCTGCAGGAAGGTTTCTCACCCTTTCTTTTCCTCCGGTTTTGCAGCCCAAGTCGCTCCCCGGGGAGTCGGTGGCTGCCAGCCTGCTGCCCCGTGGGGCGTGGGCGCGTGGGGCGTGGGCAGCCAGCAGCGCCCCAATCCCGCTGCTCCTGCCAGGCTGGCCCAGTGCCCGCAGGGACCCAGCTGGGGTCACCAACCTCATCCCTCCCCAAAAAGAGAGGTCAGCCCCTAGCAGTGAGCCCCAGGGCAGGCGTTAAAGGCTGGACTTACCTGTCGTGACATGTTACGCCTTGGGTATTTTTTCCTTACTGCGAAATTACTTTTTTAAAAAAACTAAATATTTTTTCTCTGACGTGCAGGCGCCAGGAACCCCCTGTTTTGCGCTCGGAGGGGCAGCCGGGGGGCTGGCAGCCGCGGGGCGCCCGCTCTCCCCGCCGCGGCCGCCAGGGGGGGCTCGAGAGGCGGAGCCCGCCGCCACCCGCGACCGCGGCCGCGTGGGGACCTGCACCCGCGCCCGCAGCCCCACCCGCACCCGCGGAGGGCCCGGCAGGAGCGAGGGGGCGTTGAAGGCAGCCCGGCTCCCTGCTTCTCAGTAAAATAATTTATTTTTTTTTCCCCAAACGTGCGTTTTGCTCCTGGTTTTTGGGGCACCCTTGGCCACGCGGCCTCTGCCCGTGCGTGCCCGTGTCGGGAGCTGGGAGCACGCCTACGGAGAGCCAAAAAGTCCCTTACATCGTGCAACCGGCTTGTGCTGTGCGCACAGCAAAGGGGCTGCCAGCTCCTGGCCGCGAGCTGCCCCATAGCTGGGCCCAACCCTGCACGGCTGCAGGCTGCTCCTCTCCCTCTCCCCTCCGCCTCGGTGCAGGACCACCGGCCTGCAGCTCGGCATGGCCTCCACCACGGTGCCCAGCTGGCTGCAGGGTTTGCCACAACTCTGCCGGGGTTGCAGGGGAGAGTGATGCAGGCACCGGCCTCTCCCGCCCCTGCCAGCGCTGCTGCTGGAGGAACTGGGATGTGGACATGGTGCAAATCAGGTAATTGGCAGCCACAGGCTCCATTAATTACCTGAGCAGCTTTTTGGCGAGCGAGCGTGGCGTGACCACTGGAAGGGCTTTGCCAGCCTGCAAGGTGCTGGGTACTGCTGCAGCAGGAGGGGCTGTGCCCCCGGGTGGGCAAAGAGGCTCCCTGCCAGCACAGGTCAAAATTGCCCTTAAAAACTTTGCCAGAGTCCTTCAAAACAAGATTTCTGTGTTTCTGACCATTATATACATTTTAAAAACTATTTTCAAATAAACGTCATGGCTTCATTTATCTATACTGCAATAGTTGTTACTGCAATGACTATCAAACTAAGTGCTTCACTTTGAGGTCCCATCCCCTTTTACTTGTAAACACTGTCCCCATTCAGTGCTTTATATGAGACAAAAGTAAATGAAATTAACGTAAAGTCATATCCTGTCCCCAGATGACCTACCTGCTCTTCACAGGAACTGCAGTAAAGCTGACTGTAACTAAAAGGGTGAACAAAACCAGTTCTCTGTTTTCATGTGCGTGACCGTGCTCAGTAGCCGGGGTTGTTTCTGCCCGGGGAGGGCAGCCCTCCCTGCTGCTCACACCGGGGCCTTCCTGCAGGCACCGGGCAAAGCAAAGCGCTTGGCAAATGGGAATCATCCCTGGGGAAGGCAGGACTGGGGGGAGCTGGTGACTGCTGGGGTGGATCCCGCAGCAATTTCACATGAAGCCGATTTCCTTGCAGAGAAAGCGTGCTGGGCAGTAGAGTGTTTACTCATGCAAATGCCACTTGTGGGCTATTCTATGATTCTATGCAACTATTAAATAGGACAAAGTTTGTCTTTGCCTTTCACTGCAGGTTTACTTGGGGAGGGGCACTGCCAGCGGCGAGGGGCTGTCCCAGCTCCCAGACTTCGCCTGGCACTGCCCGTGCTTGAGTTCTGGGCTGGGCGGAAGGGCTCTCGCAGGCACCCAATGCCTCCACGTGTGCCTGGCCTGCCAGCACCACAGCCCAGGCCGATAGGTCCCCTGGCCACAGTCCCGGCACAGACGTGGGTAATGGGGGCATCGCAAAGGTGGACAAGCACAGGGTGAGAAAAATGCCGTCCTCATCCAGCGAGAAGGGATGTAGGGATACATCCAGGGCCAGGGACGTCAAAGGCCAGGCACAGGCAGAGGTAACATTGCTGTCAGGAACAGCAGCAGCCCTCTGTGGCATGTTTCAGGGAGCAGCACTGTTTTCTGCTGCCCTGAATTAACAAGTACCAGGAGCTACTTGAGCCTTAACTGCCTGCAGCCAGCAGCGGGGCAGAGGCTTGCTGAGGCAGCACAGCCACAGGCTGCTGGGTTTCTGCTGAGGAAGGAAAAGATATTCGAGCAGCTACTCAGAGCAGTGGAACAAGGGTGAAGCACTTCCAGGGCTCCTGCTGTCCCAAAATCGCTGGGCCTCTGCAATCAAAATTCAGGCCTGAGTAAAACCCCCCACAGCTGGAGGTGGATAGCTGGCAGTACCACCCTGGGTTTCGGCATTTTGTCTCGTGCCCAGCATGGGAAGGCGGGGTGCCCCAGTGCAAGCTGCCTACGCACCTCTCTGGGCCCCGTGAGAGCTTTCCTGCAGCACCAATCAAAGGTGCTTCTTTTTTATTGCAGTGCTCAACGCAGTCCAAGCCAAACACGGCTCCCAGCCTGCTCGCTGTTCCCTGCACAGCCCTAAAACTGATTTTCTCAGCAAGAGGGGCAGCTGGGATGCTGCTGTGGATGGGGCACAGCTGGGACAGCAGGAGCCAGCAGCAGTGTGGGCTTTTGGCCACAGGTGAAAGTATCTGCTGATGGGAATCAGGACCCTTATTTTGTGCAAACCCAGCCGGTTACCGTAGGCCACTCAGCACAGCAGCCTGCTGCCAAACCCCAGCCTGCTGGGGCCAGTGAGACCCGAATCCCTTTCAGCGATGCTTTGGCACCACAGAGGACAGCAGGAATGTGCTGAGCGCTGGCAAACTGGGGTCAGATAAACACATCCTAGATCCCTGGACCCCTGCACCCCCAGATCCCTGCACCCTTGCCTTTGGGAGAGGTAAACCCCAGGTCAGGAGTCTGCAGCCAGCCCTGCTGTGCAAAGGGCAGCAGACAGCATTATCTCGAACGCAGGGTCCTGCGCCACAACTTTCCTCCTTTCATGCATGCAGATGGGGTTGCAGGGGGACAGCCAGAGTTTGTCTCTGGCCCCTTTGCTGCTGTCCTCTTACTGCTGTCCTCACTCGCAGTTTCTACCTCTGCTGAGGAAAGCTGGGGGTGCAATTGTTTGCTTTTGGTGCAGGGTGCCCAGCGCTGTATGAAACGCCTCGTACCAGACCAGTCAGCTTAGTTTAGTATAAAATTGCCAGCACGCCTTTCTTCCTGAGCCCCCACCAGCCCTTCAGGGGCTGGGACTAGGGATTTTGGGGACAGTTGGCCCCTGCCACCTACGTCTGCACAACCCGACCCCACAGCTGCAGGGAGGAGGCAAGGCGCTTGTTTGGGCCAGGCTGCTCCCTGCATCCATTGGGAAAGGCAAATGCCTCTGCCAGGAAAGTCTGGTCTCTGCTCTGCACCGGCCGTGAAGTGCCACGAGCCGTGCTCTCGGCTGGACTCCCGTGACCCAGGCGGTTAGGAAAGCTGCTGGCACGGTGCCTGGCTCCAGAGCCAAACCAAGCCAGGGCCGCGCTTCCCGGCTGCGCTGAGTGCTCCCAGGTGCCAGCCAAAGTCAAACCCCAAATGCCAGCAGGGATTGCTTCAGCTGAAGCCTGCTTTTATTTCCACTGGGAATGGAGAAACTGCTCCAAAGAAAACACACACACACACCCCACCCCAGGCAGCTTCGAAGCCCCTGTGCCCCCATTGGGAAGTGTGCCCGCCTGCCCTTACCCAAACTCCAACTGCTGATTTTGCTTTTCTGGTGGTTTTGGTGCCTTGTGGGCAGGCTCCAGGACATGGGCGGCCTGCCAGCAGGTTACCAGGAGGCCAAGCTCATCCCTGCATGGGTGCAGGCTTTGTCTGTGACCCCATCCTGTGGCCTCCACATGTGCCCTTGCTTTGCTGCCAGCACACTCCAGGGACACAGTGCTCTGTCCCCAAGCAAGGAGCATGCACTGATGGTGCACGGGGAAGCCAGGTCCCACAGACCCGGGGCAAGCCCAGGCTCCTGCTCCACTCTACAGGGAGGCAAAGCCAGGTGTGACGAAGTTTGCCAAGCATCAGAGGTGGGGGCTCTGCTCCTGCAGGGGTCTGGGGTGCTGCAGGCAGGGATACCTCAGCCTGGGAAGGTGAACGTGGATGCTGCTGCCTGCGCCAGTTGGAAACAACAGAGCCAGCCAGGGCACTGGGGTCAGCATAGCAACATGGGACTGGGTGCTGCTGGGAAAATGCAGTGACTGTTGGACCAGAGGCCACCCCGGGGAATGTGCAAGCTGGCATTTGCTTTGCAAAGGCAATCGCTGCCCTTGTTATCCAGCAGATTCAAAGAGGAGTGAGAACGCTAACCCGGAACGCACGGCCCTGCCACGTGAGCGCTGCTGGGGTGCTGTGCTGTTCGGTGGCGCAGGCAGCGCGTTTCTGCAGCACTGAGCAAAGGGCCAGACCTGAGACCTTCACGTAGGAACAGCATGGCCGGGGGCGGGTCAGCGGAGCTGGCAAAAGGTCCCACGCGGGACAGAGCAAGGCAAGGGACCAAGGGAGCGGATTGCTGAAAACGGGAAGGGGGCCACACAAGCACAGGGACAGCACAGAGCCGAGTGAAAAGGGAGCTGAAAGGCTCCCAGCAGTGCACTGTGGGGCTCACAGTGTAGGAGCAGCAGCGATGGCCAGGACCACCCAGTGAGCAGCCCCCCACAACACCCCAGGAAGGGGCTTGGCCGGCTGCCGGCCCCTTCGGCAGGGACAGGGCTTAGTCATCTCTCACTGACACCATTTGATGTTTGATCTCTTTCCCAAGAACTTACATTAAATCACTTGGTGCTCTTACGTGCAGGAAACACGTCTCCAGCTGGCCAAAAACGTCCTCCCATGCTCCCACCGAACTGTAGGCAGGGCTCAAACGGGCATCTCCTAAATCCCAGCGCTCTCCAAGCTGCCTCAAATCATCAAGCAGCTAAAACCCATGGCCCCAGATAACATTTGGGGCTGAGGGTCTGCCAGCATGGGGGGAAGAGCCAAGCCCCCCGGCTGAGCCCGACACAGCTTCTGGCCCCCCTGTCTCTGTGATGCTGAATACAGACAGGATTGCAGGCATCAGCCTGGCAAATTATGAAAGTCAGGATTAAAGGGCAGGGGGGAGCAAAATGCCCCAGACACTTTTTGGCAGGCGATGAAAGGAAGGTTTAGTGGCAGCTGCCAGCTGGGAGCCGGCGGAAGGACAACTGCGGGTCTGACTCCATCCCGGCCTCCCCAGGATGGCAGCCACAGTGCATCCCCAGCACAGCCACTTTCTCTCTCCTCGCTGCAAAGCAGCGGGGACCCATGTGCCTCCCAGGCATCCTTGCTGCTTCTCTGGGCAAAGGGAGGGAAGAAAAACTGCCCCCAGATGGGAAACCAGCAGGGAAAATGCAGTTCTAGAGCCTCGCCTGCCATCACTACCAATGTGGGTCAAGGAGCTGCTGCTACCGAGGAGAGAGAAAAGAGGCTTCAGCTGCTTTTTCAGTTGCCTTCAAGACAGATTTAGCTCTGCAACCAGCCACAGATGGGGCTGGGCGGCCAGACCGCCTGTGAGATACAATCTGAGATCTCGTAGGGAAGCCAGAGACTTTAGTTGCTAATAGAGATACAGCAAATTAACCGAACTTAATTCGGAGGGTCACCACACAATGCTTCCACCTGTTTTGCTGTGGTTCTGCCATCTGCCACCCCTCTACCTGATGCAAAAGAGGCTTTTTTCCCTCTCTCCTGACGCCATGGGCTTCGTTAAGTCGTGTCGTATCTCATCAGGGCTGCAGCGGCAGGACAATGGGCAGCGAGAGCTGAGCTGAGGGAACATATGCAAACTTTTGGAAGCTTTCCTTGCCAGAGCCAACGCAACCGAGGGGCTGCGTAACCAGGGGGCTACTTAAAACACTGACTATATTCTGCTACGGAACAGTTTCATATGCAGGTCTTGTTTTCCAAATGGCTAATTAAGGGATTCTGTAAGCAGCACATTGAACGCCGCTCTGCATCGCTCAGCTGTACTCACTGGTGTGCTGCACCACGCTTCAGCAAACTCTGCCTTGGAAAACGGCTGCTGCTGTTTACAAGCTGAAGGAAAGCACCAACACAAGCAAACCTTTAAAGCACATGCAGCCATGAGCTCTGTGAGGCACCACTAAGGGTCCCATCTGCAGCCCCAGTCTGCTGGAGCCAGTGGGACTGTGCCAACTCACAACCCGGGTTAGGCAAGCATTTTGGCACTCACTGCAGGAAGATGAAGACTTTTAGGTGCGACAGCTGAGAAAGCGTGATCTTTGACACAGCTCCCATTAGAAGAAATCCTCCCCGGAGGTCTCCACGGCTGATAAGGGCCATATGGCAGCAAAAGTAAGTTCCCAGAGAAACCCCAAGTTCAACCCCACACTTGGAAACCCTGCTGAGGAGCCAGTAAGGGCGAGATGCTGCCCACCCCTGGCAGCCAGCTGGCCTGGCACAGGCTAGGGGAACAGGTCCCCTCCACAGCGCTCAAACACCGATGGTTTAGCTAAGTCAGCATCAGAAGAGCAAGCTTGAGCATCCAGCTGCAGAGCAGTCTTATAGTTCTGGCCAACATGAAGCATTGCTTCACCATAGCAGCAGTTGAGAGAAGTCCAGCACGGCTCCCCCCACCAGGGATGTTTGCAGGGGGAAGCACTGGCAGGCGTCGTTTGCAACATAACTGCCAGCAGCAACACACTATGCCTCAGGTCAGCATGCCGAGGCTCTGGGGCAGGAGCCTGCCAGCCAGTGTAGCACGGTCCAGTGTGCTGGTGGCTCTGCTGAAATGCCACTGTCCCCGCTACCAGTGCGGTAAGTCAGGATAACTCTATAACTTCGGACTATTACAGGCTTCAGACTGCGCTCAGGAAAGGTATTTCTTGCAAGGATTTGGCACGGGCTGCAATGCCTGTGACTCACTGGGAAATTATAATGTGGCCCAGCAGAAGACAAACTGGAGAGAGGGAACAGATCACTACTTACAGCAGAAGGATGCACGCCAAGCTGCAGCTGTCAGAAACACCAACCATGCTCCAGAGCTGCTGCTTGTCTTTCCTTATTACTCGTGTTGGGAAAAGTACCAGTCACTGAGGTGCAGGCACCGTCCTGCACAGCAGTCAGGCCGCACAGCCTGCAGCACTGGCCCGTGTAGGAGGGTGCTGTGGGTACCCAACAGTGGGGCATCAACATCACCTGCACCCAGGACCTTGTAGCATACCGAACGCAGCAGCAGCCACAGCTCTGCTCTGAGCAGTGAGCACATGCCGTGCCAGCCCCAGCTAACATGTGAGCTGGAGGCCAGAGCTGCTGAAGCTGCCTCCAAAGTTTGGGGTTTCTCAACAGGCTGCCTTACCTTTCCTGGCCAGCAAGGCTGGAAGTGAAACTATGTTGTTTACTACATACAAAGCATGTATTTTCAGGCTCTGTTGCCTTATTTGCCTCCTCCAGGCCCAACACCAGTGTCCTGAATAGTACCAGAGGTGGTGGGGTGTCCTCTAAGGCAAGGCTTGGGGTAACCCCACCCCAGGCAGGGATCTGGTGGAAAGGTCTCACCCTGCCTCTGACCTTGCCCATGCAGAACAAGGAAGAGCCAATTCAAAATGAACAAAAGATGTCACAGCAGACGCATGGATCAGAAACCGCATCCCAGGAGAGGCTGCAGATGTGAAAGCTGGAGCCTGTGTGAAGGAAACCGTGAGTTCCTGGAAGGACGGTGGCACGCGGAGGGCAGCAGCCCCCGCGCTTGCGTCTCCAGCATTGCAGATGCTCTACAGGGCTGTGGGTTAAATCACATTGTGCAACTTGGGTCCAGCGCTGTCTGCAGCCCACGGGTCCCTCCCACCTCCCCAGTTGACTCTTGGCATAAACGCAGCTATGTCGGCGCTGTCATGAACTGCAAAATGCTGCGCGTAGCATTACGCCACGGGATTGCTGTATCGCATTCCTGGTGAAAACCATGCGTCAAAATATTTTTGCTTTCACCACTACCAGTGCTACAGACTGTACCAGATATTTCACAATATTGTGTGCTGAGGTTTTAAAGAGCTGGTGAGGTTATTTCCTGAGCGTGCTGGCATTCACTTGAAGGGGAACAGCAAGAGTGCAATCTCTGTGGTTGCAGGGAAGACAGCCAACTTCATCCTAATTGTGACTTTAAGGGGAATCCTGTGGACTTTGGAGGCCTAATAGGTGACAGCGCCAGGCTGCTCTGACGATGCCCTGATACGAAAGACGTTCAGCTTTACCTGGCCAGGTTCTGCCCTGCGCTACCGACTGCAAAGCCAGAGCGAGATGCACGACCTCTGCGGTGAGGACGTGCCTGGCCGTAACTTACACGCGACCTGGTGGTACTCCCGTGGCTTCCTCCCGAGGGTACAGCCCATACTCCCAGCTGTTATCTCTGGGCGCCACCACGATCAACGACGCCTGGCGCTGACTCAGGCAACGGAAACGGCAGGCAGTGAGGCACCTGCGTGGCGGCAGAGGCAGGCAAACTTTGTGTCGCTTGCCTCCGCTGGCTCCGAGCCAGAGGCCTTGGGCTTGGCCTAGACTAGGAAAATAAAGCAAAGGTGAGATGTTTAAAATGATGCACTTGCTCTCCACGCGCGCTGCCCGCCGCGTGACGCGCGAGCTGCGGCGCCGCTGCCGCACCGGCGCGCGGCCCAGCTTTGCCCCCAGAACGGCAGGGGGCGGGCAGGGGAGCGGACACGGCCGGCCGAGCCCCGCCCTCGCAGCAGCCCGCGCTCAGGCACGGCTCACGTCGCCGTTTCAGCTTTTTACGGTTTATAGGAACAAATCTGCGTTACCCCGCAGGCAGCCGGTGGCCGAGCCGGCCCCGCCGAGCCCGGCCTTTAGCCGCGGGGTCGGGAGCGGCGCCGCTCCGTTGCGGCGAGAAGAACCAGCGCCCCCCCCGCTCCAGCGCCACCCGTGGCGCGCGAGGCCCGCCCCCCGGCCCCGCCCCCTAGCACAGGCCCCGCCCCTCCCTCCTCTCCCGCGGCCAATCGGCGGCCACCGCCCCACCGGTTTCCCTGGCGGCCCGGCCGGCGGCCGCGGGGGTCAGGCCGGCGGCTCACGGCGGCGAAGGGGAGCGGCCTCATTTGCATGAACCAATGGGAGGGAAGTATGCAAATAGAGGCGGCGCGGGTTGGCCGGTCGGGGCTGGGATAACGCCCGTGGGGCGCCTTTGTGCCGCAGAGGCGGCGGCGGCAGCGGGGGGCGCGAGCGGTGGCACCTACGGGGCGGCGGCGGCGGCTGCTGCACTATGACTCTGGAGGAGCTGCCGGGGGACCACCGCACCGCCGGGAGGTATGGGGCGGGACGGGGCAGGAGCGGCGGGTGGCGGCCCCGGGGTGGCGGCCCCGGGTGACGGTGGCCTGTCTGTGCTTGTCCGGGCGGCAGGATGGAGCAGGCGGGGGACGCGCTGGAGGAGGTGCTGAGCAAGGCGCTGAGCCAGCGGAGCCTCACCCTCGGGGTCTATGAGGCCGCCAAACTGCTCAACGTGTGAGTGACCCACCCCCCGCCCCGGCGCCCCGCGTACCCCGGTAACCCGCCGGTGACCGCGGTTGCCTCCCTCCCCCCTCCCCGCAGGGACCCGGATAACGTGGTGCTGTGCCTGCTGGCGGCCGACGAGGAGGAGGCGGGGGACGCGGCGCTGCAGATTCACTTCACGTTGATCCAGGCCTTCTGCTGCGAGAACGACATCAACATCCTGCGGGTCAGCAACCCGGCGCGGCTGGCCCAGCTCCTGCTGCCCGCCGCCGGCCCCGAGCCGCCCGCCGACCTCCACTGCGTCCTGGTCACGGTGAGCCGGGGCCGAGGGCCGCCACCGACGCGGCTCCCGGAGCCTGGCGCTGGTTTTTCCCGCACCTTGCAGCGTGCGAGCGCGGCAGGCGGGTGAGGAGGCCCCGCAGCCCCCGGTCCCCGCCGCCTCCCGAGGGAGAGGCGCGGGGTGCTGCAGGGCGGGGGGGCGGCCCGATGGTGGCCCGCTCCTCCCAAAGCGGGCAGCCGGCGGGCAGTGGCAGCCTGCTGCGAGGCATAACTCGTCTTTCCAGTACGCAATGATGAATATGCAGAGCACGTCTTTTATCCTGCAAAGCCTGGAATCGAGCGCAATTTCAAAATGCCATTTGGTAGAACCGGAACCGGCCGCGCCTGGGGCACGGCGGCGGCCCCCGCTCGGGGCTGGGGCCGGTGGCCGAGCGGCCGGCGCGCGGAGGGGGCCGCCGGACCAGCGAGGGCCGAAGGAAACTGCTTTTTTTTTTTATTTTGCCTTTTCTCTTTTCTTACTCTGCCCTGGAGTCTAAGGCTGCAAAACTCGCATGGTCCTGGGGTTGGTTTGTTTGTTTGCCTTTGTGGCAGTTTAAGATGATTCACGCTCCTGGGTTTTCTGCTGCCCTTTTTTTTTTTTTTTTTTTTCTTTTTTCCTTTTTGTGAGGGTTGTTTTTGCTTCTCCGTTAAAACGCTCTCTTCTCTCTCTCTCTCTCTTTCCAGAACCCCCATGCCTCGCAGTGGAAGGATCCAGCGCTGAGTCAGCTAATGTGCTTCTGCCGGGAGAGTCGCTACATGGATCAGTGGGTGCCAGTGATTAACCTCCCCGAGCGGTGACCGTGCCGGGATGAAAATGAACTGAACCGAATTGCACTGAAGTTTTGCAATACTTTAGCAGTTGCTCAGGAAGTAACTCCCTGCCCTGGCACAAGGATTACAGGGGAGGGGGGGCGGCAAAAAAAAAAACCACAAAAAACAACAAAACAAAAAAAAGATTATGTTAAGGGGGTAGGCTGAAGTTGAACTACATCTTGTGTGGGACTGAAGAAAAGTGACTCCAAAGCAACGAGGAGGAATGTGGAAGCAAAGGGAAGCGCAGCGCCTGCGTTGCTGGAGGAGTGAGCCCTGCCTGACAGGGGTGCCACACGGCTGGGTTACTCGCAGAAAACGCCCAACACCCTTCATGGTTTTTTAAAGTGCAACTTAAAGTTTCTGGTTTAAATACCTTAAAGAGCAAAAAGGTTAATCGAAACATTTTACAAACAATTTTATTGTATTTTTGGGATGTTAATTCTCAAGTTTTTATGCTAAGATATATAATAAGTTATTTTATGATATTGATGAAAAAAATTATTTATACTTGGAGGTTTGAGAACCAGAATGCCCTTAAGCAGTTGGTCTGCAACCACGCTTCTTCTAGCAGTTGGCTGTTAGAAGCAGCTACATTAATGGAATTGTTTGAAATTGGATAGTGTTTTGGGTTTTGGGGTTTTGGTTTTGTGTTCTTTCTTTTTTTTTTTTTTTTTTGAAATAAAGTTTAAACTTCAACCCTTGTACTGGGTTTTATTTTCTTTCCCTGTTCATGAGTGTACAGTGACTAAAAGGGCTCATTTGGCAGCTGCTTCCTTGTCCTGACCATGGGCAAGGTCCTGTTGCACTGGTCCTGTGTGGGTTTATTCCTAGCCCCTCCCATGCCATTAAATGGAAAAGCAGCTGATGTGCTGCAGGAAATGTTGGAAATGTTATTTATTTTTCTTGAACACTGCCACTTACAGTAAAGTTTAAACAAAAACCAACAGGAAGCATTATTTTTGAAGCTTCAATGTTCCTGCACAGCCTGAGTCTTCTTGGAAGGTGGGGGAAACCTGATTCCTTGTAGAAGAAAAACTTGAGCTGATGTTTCCTTTCCCAGGAAGGCACCAGTCCAAGTGTCGCACCACAGACTGCTGCAAACCCTCCCAGTGTTTGTTCCCTGTGCCCCCCCAGCACTACCTATGGACCCTGGGGTTAGGGGGTTTCTGGACCAGACTCCTAGTTACGTACATACACTGGCACACAAAAATCCATGCTCCCTGTGGCAGAAGCCTCTCTCCCGGCCCCAAGAGAGCAAGAAAACAGCCTCCCTCATATCCACACCGCTCACTGCCAGCAAGAACCCTGCACCGCCCATGCTCCTGCCGCCGCACTGCCCAGAGGAGGCCGCAGGGACGCCGGTGACCTATATCGGGGCTTCCCTAATTACACATGTGCACCACACCCCAGCACGCTGCCTCGCGGCACCTGGCTTGGATGCCGCCCAGCCCGCTGGACCCCACAGCCCTCACATGCACCCCAGCAGAGGCAGCGGGGGGTCACACTGTCCCCAGCCCCAGCAGGATCGGTGCCCCGCTGTCTCTGGCAGGTACCAGCCCACCCGGATGGCAAGGCCAGACCAGTTCTCCCGCTCCCCAGGCGCACAGGACAGCATGCTCTGGCACGAGGCCGTCCGTCCCCATCCTGTCCGGTGCTGCAGGGCCACATCATTTGCCCCACAGCAGCCTCGCGCCATTTCTGTCACGTAGCTTAGGACCAGGCAGGCCACGTCCTCGGCCCCCGGGGATGTGGGATGGCGGCGTGAGTGGGACAGCACAGCATGGCCATCAGCCCACGGACACCTCACGCAGTTGTGCTTGCTGCCCACCACAGCGCATGCCTGAGGAAAAATCATGGCGAGTCTCAGCAGCAGCCACCACCAAGGCGGGTGGGTCAGGCTCAGACACGGTAGCTGCACAAAATGGGAGTTTTCTGAACACAGTATTTTTAGTTATGGCATGTATTCAGCATCAGCATTTCAAAGGCAAATACACGCCCAGGAGCTGATCTGCTGGCTGTTGCCTCCATTAGCACATAGTTCAAAAATTCTCTTTCTGTTGCATGTTACTTCAGCAGCACAAATGTAAGATACTGAAGGAAAAGTTTATTGTCAGGCATGGTTAAACTTGGGCAAATTCAGCACTGGGGATCTTTTACACTCCTTTGCTGTTGTGTGCCAGATGCACTGTTGCTGTTCCCCAAGTGTGTAACAGAGGGTCATTGGATCAATCATCTTTTGGAATTAAAATTATTTGCAAATATTCACATTTCATTGACCTCAATCTCGAGCAGAAACACACACCCCCCCAGCCCCCTGGTTTCATCTTGTGTCTCCCTGTCTCCACACTACAAACTGCCTGGCCAGGACCCACAGGCAGCCCCAGGGCATACGGTCCAGCACACACCTGTGCACCCAAATGCTCTTTTTTTCCCCCCAAAACCAGCCAGCTCCGAGGGGGTGTGTGTGTGTGTGTCTCATCTGGCCACATACCAAGCTCTCCTGAAAGCACCCGGGCCAGAGGGGCCCCAATCCCCAGAGCAGCTGCAGCCAGAGACGGCAAAGCCGGACCAGAGCCCAGCAGCGCCCATCCGCCTGGGAAACACCGGCTGCTGGAAAGGCAGGATGGGTGCCAAGAGAGGCGGGAAGGGCGTACAGCACGTACTGGGAAGGATATTAATTCCAATAACCAGTCAAAAGGAGGAGTAAGCGGCAGCTGCATGTGGCAATGGGACATCTTTGGACTCTGCAGCGGGCCCTGGAGAGCTGGACTTGAGATCCTGCTCTGCCCTCTGATCACTGCACCCCTCATCTAAAATGGGCACTGGTTTGGGGCTTAATTGCACTGCAGCCTCAAAACCAAAAGCCATCAAGACGAGTGACAAGTTCAAGCAAAATATGATCATTTTTGGCACAGCGCAGGGTGAGAAGCAGCCAAGCTCCTCAGGCAATGGCTGCTCCTTGCAGAGGGGACCACAGTCCCCAGGGAGGGACACCTGCACTTTGGGGACAACAGCCCTGCAGCGGGCCTGCTGAGCTAAGCCAAAACAGGGATGGGTCAGGATTGCCTGGGGACAAAGGATGTGGAAAGTAATAAAGAAAGAAGAAAAAAATCATCTCCCTGCAACAGAACCAAGGCTTTACCAAGGGTCTTTAATAAATTTTTTTTTTTTTTTTTAAATAAAGAACACCCAGCTTTTGTCACTGTTCCAGGGCTGAGGTGCCCTGCAGCTCTCACCCTGGCCCCAGTGCTCATCCAAATAAACTCCCCTCCGACGCCTAGCCCAGAATTGCTGAGCAGATCTGGTGAGATGTCCTTTTTCCCCCTTTTAGCCCCATCTGTTCGATATGAACAGGTCCTACCTGATACAAGATTTAAACACAACCTGCAAGCACACTTGAGTGTCTTGGTAGGCACACCCTGGCCATCCCACCTAGGGGCTGCAGAAGACCTGTCCTGCTGTCACCCGATGCTACGGGGACAGCCAGGTTCTTTTGCAGGGGTCAGGAGCAGGGGTACTCGTCACACCTGCACCGGGTCATCTCCATCATGACACCACCACCACCCTTCCCAAAGAGGAAATGCCCAGCAATGCACCAGTGCAGCAGCGAGACCAACCTGTGCAGCTCTCCAGCTCCAAGAGGCCAAGGAAAAAGAATGATGGTAAGCTGGGAGCATAGAAAAAGCAGAAACATTTTAGCAAGAGGCTATTTTAGCAAGAGTCAGGTTTCCAAGCCATGAACCAGGCTGTCTCCCTTGCATCAAAGAGCTAAATTAGAAAATACAGAGAAAAAAACACAAATAAGCTGTCTGCTTAATTGGGGGGGGGGGGGGAGGCGCAGCAGATAAATACCCATTCTGGAGTGGTATTGGGTTCACTTGATATAAAACAGAGGGGCAGCATGGTGATACGACAGGCCGCCTCTGTGGGTTTCCTCCAGCAGCTGTGGATGCAGATGGTCTCATTTCTCCTTTTTCATTCTACTACAGCAGAGTCTGTATTTCCCCCAAATTTTACAATTCCTGTTCTTTCACAGAAGTATTTATAGCAAAAGAGCAAAGTGCAAACGTAACTGCTTGAGCTGTCACATGCCCCTATATATTGCATTTAAAAAAATACAAGAGTTTACCGCAAACCTATACACTAAATGCTGTCAGAAGCAGGCAGTTGTGTGGTGCACAGTCAGCTGATGATCTCAAGTCTTCTACCTAAAACTGAGAAAGCACCTGAAAAAAAAAAAATACTGGCACGGTGTTTTTAATCCTACGCCTTTGATTATCAATGCAACCACGGCCACCTACAGTCAATCCTTTTGTTCTCTGAATGTGTGAGCAAGCATGAAAGAGATGCTGGCATAAATCCTGCCCCAATGCTGCAAGGATGTCAAAACTGCATGGAAAAAAAAGTTGAAAAATGTTCTTAACTCAGCCGCCATGCTGGGACAGAGCCACGGCACGCCTGACATGGGCTTGACAAATGCCAGGTGGGTTGTAGGAGAGGATTGACAGAGCGAGCCCAAGGAATGTACCAGAAGCTCTTTATTAGAAAGTACAGAGTTAAGCTCCACTATGGACACAGCATGATGGGTGGCAATGACAGGAGGCAGCCACGCTCCAGCTCAGGGCAGAGTGCTGGCCGGACCCCACAGCTGGATCACCTACCAGTGCCTGCTGCAGGCTTTATTTAAGGGCAGACAACAGAGAAAAGCAGCCAGACATGAACAGCATCTCTGTGGCTACACAGGTGATCTTTTCTTTTGGGGCAGGGATCTCCAACAAAATAAAAATGCAGATTACTGTGGCGACAAGAGATTGATGCGGGAACAATATTCAGCCAACAGCATGAGGTTGCTTACCCTCCCTGCGCCCCAGGTACCTGCCTGCACACTTCTGAGCACAGCTGGAGTTCTCTCAAGTTACAGTCTTGCATGCCCAAACTAAGTTAATTACTATTTTTAACAAGATGTGTTATAAAATGATAGACACAAACACAGTAAAAAGAGTTAGCATGGATCTACATTATTGTTTTTTAAATTGTTGCTAGAAAAATACTCTAATTATAAAAATAATTTGCATGTAGGCACAGAATAAGCAGTACATTTTCCGTCAGTCTTGTATGTCAATTTTTGGACTTTGTTAATGAGGCTTGTTAAACAAATATATAATTTCAATATATCTCAATAGCGTGTATATAATTTAATACAGAAATGACAAATATGCAATGTAAGACAGTAAATTACAAGTGGTTAATAAAGTTTGTAAATATCATTACAGAAATGCACATTTATGGCAAATTGCAACTTCAACCTCTGAACCACCGGCTACAGAAAAAGACATTTGTAGCCAGCTGAAGTCAGTATTATTTTCAATCCCTTAAAATTTCTGTTAATATGCAACGTTTGTATAAATATACTATTAAAGTTTATATATATATACACACACACACACATACAGACACACACACGCAGAGACAGACTTTTTAATTATGTGTATATATAAAAATCACTTGATGGAAAAGCCCTCCAATTATATCTGCATAACCACAATCTGGATATAATTTGGCATTTTTCCCCTTTAAAAATGAATTTAAAAGAGTAAAATTCTGACTCCCTGCACAAAAGTCCCAGTTGTATTTCAGTGACAGAACCATGCCCCCAGCTCAGCACAAAGCCAGGGCAGTACTAGCTTGCAGCCTTTGGTTCTTTTGACTTTTTTTTTTTTTAATACTAACACAGATTTTTAGTTAGAGAAGATAGTTCAGAGAAGCAGAATCAAAGCTGAAAATTCTGCTTTTTCAACTCCTCTTAAAAAGCAGGAAAATAGATCTGCAGATCTCCTATTCTTGAGACTTCAGCTTTTTACACTTAAAAAAAACCTCTCTCAACATAAGCCATCATAAGGCAGGATGCAGGCATGGCTCCCTGGAATTCACCAGCAGTTGCTACAATAATTTTTCAAGGTAACTTTTTCTAGATAATGCACTTCTAAATGTGTCTGTGAATAAACACACACTACCAACACAGGTACACGCCCCCCTCCCCGCATACATAATTTAAAAAATGTAAAACCAATGATGTTCATCAGGTTTCTACACCTTTGCCTCTGCTCTGTCAGCGAAGCTCAGGTGACTTTGGTCTTGTTTGTGTAACTTGAAAAGTGAAACGGGGACCCACTCCTGCAGAGGACAAGACCCCAGCTTGCCCTGCCCGTCCCACTGCAGGGGCACCAGTGCAGCACTCGCAGGCTCGACACCCAAGACCCCATTCCCTTGGACAAGAAAGAAGTTAATTCAGTTTGAATAAAGTGAAAATAAAGATAGGGAACAGAAGAAATGCTTTAGAAAGCTTAAGAAATAGTTTATACACTTGGTAGAAGAATGGCTGCTCTTACACAGTTAATAGCTGGTACCTTACAGAGTATTTGCCTATATGCCTGCCAGAGGCTGGCTTTACCCAAGAGGGCTTTGGAGGAGCTGCTGCTCTCCTATAACAAAATGCAGGTCTTCTTGTCCTTGAAAGGGTTCTCAGAAGCAGGTATGCCCATTAGCAATGGATCTTTCTTGGCATGTTCTTCACAGTAGAGCATTAGGTCTGCTGACGCTTTTGACACCTGCAGAAGATGGGGGGGGGTGGGGGGGGTGGGAAGAAACAAACCGCAAACCATAAAATGGTATTTCCCCATAACTGGTAACACGATCAAATGAGCTGAGAGCTGCCGACAGGTACAAAGTCCCTGCATGGGACAGGAGAGGTGCTTGGAGATCAATGCACTCTCTGGGGCCTGGTCTGTGAAGACACGCTGCCACGGGCTCGCTCTGGCTTTATCTGCAGGGAGGAGAAAAGGACGGACCTTCCTGGTCTTCGGGGTTAGTTTGTGACACCAGGCAAAAGCACCGCTCAGCTCCTACACGGCTTCTACAGAAGACTAAAAACAAACAGGAGAACATTCAAAGTAATACAGCAGGTTCGTAATGAGGAACTTCTCATCTATAAAGTCGGGGACAGTAAACAGAAGTGTCCTCAGATGACTAGTCATTTCGCGAACACTGTGCAGAGCCCCTGCTTGCACAGCCCTGCTCCTGACCCCCTTCGCCTGAGGAAGAGCACTGCTGCTCTGTGAATCTGGACATTTGTTCTGCTGCCCTTCAAAAGGGGCTGGGCAGCAATTCCAGCAGCCCCACAAAATGGGAAAGGCAATACTACTAGCGTAGCCAATATCATATCCCTACTAGCTGGAAAAAAAGTTTTGGTTTCTTTTCTGCCTTAAAGAAGCTAAAGGAAGGAACAAAATCACACAATTAACACAATATGCATGAACCTGGAAACCCATACCTGCCTTCTGTTTCACACATTTGATTTACACTTCATATTTTGCTTTGGTTCTCCTACAAGTCCACGCTGAGCTACCTGAAGGATACTGCTGGTAAGTGGCCACAAAAAGTAGATTTATTCAGATTTGTTGGGCTGAAATATAAATAGCATGTTCTGAGGCGGGGGGGGGGGTGGGGGTGGGTGGAAGAACTGTGGGCACACAGATGCACACACACTCCATAATCACCCTACAGTGGGAAGGGGGGAAAAAAACAGGAAAAAAAAGAGGAGCAGATAAGGATGTGCTCTCACCTTTATTCTTTCTATTGAGGCTTCTGTTCTTAACTGCTGGACAGTCCTTCGGGCCTGGGCTATGTTGTTGGTTGTGCTTGCCGTTTTGCCAGACATTTTCGCCGATGCTCTGTTTTGAAAGACAGCAAGTTATTTTTCCAAAAGGTGGCACAGCATGTTAAACTGCTTTTACACAGAGGCACCATGACATGCTGCAGAAAAGTGCCTTTTCTTTTAAATTATTTTGCACAACAGGACTGGTCAGCTGAGAAGCAGCTTGGCAAACAATGCTCTGCAACCAAAACACCCTCCAAAAAAAAAAAAGCATTGAGCTTTTGTGCATACTGTTGCTTCACTCTTCCCTATGTTAATAGGCGATACAAGTTTATTGACTCATGCTTTTCCCAAGCCAGAGGGCATCCATCACCGCAGTGCGCACCCACCCCTACGCCTGCCATTTGCACAGAGGCTGGGTGCAACATGGTTAGTCCCTGCACCAGTTGCTGCCTCACAGCAGGATGGATCCTCTTGCATGGGAAAGGCCCATCGCCCCACGTAGGGCTGGCTGGGAGGGAGGAGAGCTGCTGCCTGCCTGCCCGAGCACTGGGGATGAGTGTCTTCTCCGCTCCCTCTCACAGATGGAGGAGGATTTCATGGCCCCCTGCTGCAGCGAGGAGGATGGGCAGAAGCACAGACACAGCGGCCGTTCCAGCCTGGCCTTTCCACTTCCTTCAGCCCGCTCCAGCCAGGCTGTGTTGCAGGTCTGCAGCAGCCCCACAGCAGCTTTACACCACATCAGAGGAAAAGGAAAACAAGGCGCCAAAGATCAGAGGCGCACTCCTGGCTGCTGTCTGCTCCCATGTGGCCGTATGTGGGAGGTGGCAGAAAAAAACCCGAGCAGCTCTGGGACTTTCCTTCTCTGGGTAAGAACACAAAGCATCAGTCCCAACATGGGACTGGTGTTTGGATGGTATCCAGCAAGAAGGAAGGATGCTCTCTGCTGGGCTCACCTGGCTGGTCCGACAGCAATTCAAGCACAGCTTTTGCAGCTTGACCCCTCACTTGCAGCTACCTGCAGGATGCCCACAAGCAGCATGAAGGCAGCATGTGCCACCACCTTACAGGGGAGCCCAGCCTGTGCCAGCATGCCACACACTTTCCTGCGAGTTGGGCCAAGGAAGACAACATGATCCCAACCCCACCAGAGCAAGGAGTGAACCAGGATCATATGCATACAAACATATCCAGACAAGGAAGACAGCTTGCGTGCTAGCTCTGACTCAAGATCAAGTCCAAGAGGACAGGCAGCACCAGTTAACAGTTAAGGGTCAGTTTTCCTGGTGCTGGCACTGCTGTCCCCGAGCAGCTTTGCTGCAGGCACTCTGCAACAGACCCAAATGACGTTCCTTCATCATGTCTACAAAGTATGCTTAGCCGCATGCTGTAAATCAGCGCTCCACCGGCATTTACACCACTCAAGATTTGGAGGTCTTAACCTCCTGGTGGTCCCAGAAAACCTCAGCTTCTTTAGCTGTATGTAACTCGTGGCATGCTCCAGCCTGCCCTGGCTTACTGGACCACTGTCCCTTTGTCCATGTCACACTGAAGGCCACCTTGCCCTATCTCTCTGCAGCACCCCTCCTGCTGTGCGCCTCCAGCATCCCTGGCCATTTCTCATTCCATGTAGCAATGAAACTGCTGCTGCTGGAAGGAAACTACCCATGCGTGTTGCAGCAGGAGCAGGGAAGGGCTAAGGACTGAGCAGCATCACATTCAAAAGAATATCCCTACAGGCATCGCAGCAGCAAAGAGCTTATTGCTAAATTATTTGGGTATACCGGAGTTCAAAGAGTAGCTGGTTTAGGACAGCCCTCGCCTGTAAAACTGTCACTTCTGTGCCAATCCTTGCACACAATCTCTAGCAGAACTGTGCACAAACACTGCTGTTTGTTTTCCACAGATCCATGAGAGTAACTGGCCCTGTGGTGCTGTGCTTCAACCTGCGATTACATTACAGGGACTTGAGTCCACTGTAGCTACATGTGACCTTTCCAAGCACTGCATACAGCATTTCCTTGTAGCCTTCAGGTTTCTCACACTTCGGCCTGGGAAGCAGCTCTGTTTTTCCAGCCAACACATGTGCCTGCCCAGCTAGCTGAGAACAGTGTCCTTTTACACCAAGTCCCTGTTTTTGGCACATGGCATCATTTCTAGGCTGCTCAGCAGGACCCCAATTTTCAAAATTTTTCTCTCCCTCTGCAGAAACCAGCCCTGGGTTTGAAGTTCACCCCCAGTGTGTGTCAGGCCAATACAGCCCACAGCAGTGGACAGCACCCACAGTAGATGTGGGATGCTGAGAAAATGCTGCCATATAGCCCCCAGCTCTCCTCCAACAGTAGCACAGGCACTCATGGGTTGCTTTCTGCTGGCCAGAAACCGTGCACAGCCAGCAGCAAGCACCCCCTACACCACATCCTCAGCATTTTCTGTTAGGAGCAATCCACTAACCCTTGCTCCCATGGCACCGAGGGTGCTCAGCTTCCTCTGCAGCCCTGCACTCTACCAGTGAGAAGTACAGTACTGCAAGTGGTATGCTATCTGGTATTTCATGCTTTACAGCTCACAGCTGACTTCTGCTTCTCTTCTAACACCCCAGCAGTGAATCGCAAATGAAACAACCTGCTGTTTTTCCCAGCTACGTCTGCACCAGTAGCAGCGAAGCCCAGCAAGAGCAGTATCAGGCTGCACGTGGCAAGCAGCATTGCAGAGCAGATCAAACGCTGGCAGCGCTCAGCAGCCGAGCTGCAATAAGAGCAGCGTGGGGATGCTGCCATAGCTGGGGAACAGGCAGCAGCAGAGCACAGGAGGGCCTTCCTCGCAATGGCTTTGGGCAGAGTAACTGCTAAGCAGCAGGTAATGCATCCTGCTCACGCACAGGTAAGAGGGACATTCATAATTGACATTAGGTATCGCTAAAAGCTTACTTCCTGAAACACACGTTAAGAACATACTCATGAATCTCTCCGATCTGCATGGATCGGAGTGGCCGTGTAACAGCCCCCTATTTAGCTCACTGGCCTTCTTTCCCAGCAACTCTCTGCATTCAGGAGCAGGAGATCCAGAACTAGTTTAAATGCTGCATATACTACTCCAAATGACTGATTTCAGGGCAAATCACAGAAGGTCTTTTGTAATTTTAGAACTTTAAACATGTGCCAGTTCAGAGATCACAGCTCCAAGAAAGTGCCCTGTGGCAGGCGAGGCACTGGCCACTTCAGGGACATGCTGCATCTGAAGCATCTATCCTCCACACCTCTAAATATTTCCACCTAGGGTTTCTGTATGCAGCTACCACAAGTAAAGCTGCAGCAAAGTCAAGGAAATCTGAGCAGAGCAGACGCCTGTGACATGGAGGCTGGGAAGCTGGGCTGGCAGCACACACTGCCGGCTGACTCATCCCGGCTGTGCAGGAGGACAGCTTGTAAACTCTGGTTGCTTCACCTCACAACAGCTGGGTCAGTAATCCAAGCCTCTGTCTGTGGCAGTCATCCACTGCCCCAGTTCCCCAGAAGTCCCTCGTTGCCCTAAAATGTCCCCAAAGTTTCCTTCTGTGCTCCATAAAGGTCACCTATGGACCAGGTTGCACATGATTCACTGTCTACCACCCATGGAAGGTAATTCATGCAAAACTAAAAAAGCCAACAGGATTTTTCCTCTGCGAAGCAGCGTTCCTGCTATGGCACTGTCTCAACTGAAGACACAGGCACCGAACACACAAGCACTCATCGCCCTCTGGCTCCAGAGTACTGTGTTCAGAGCAGCACGAAGGAAACGAGCCAGAACCGTCTGCACGAAAGCAGCTCATCCTCCAGCCCTGCAAGCCTCTTCCAGCCCTCACTTAATCCATGCACGATGAGGCAGGAGGGGGCAAAGCCAAATCATGAGTCAGCACAGGGCAGCTGAGACACAGCCATGACCATGCAGGGCTGGGCAGCGCCAGGAGTACCAGGCATGAGCGAGCCCATGGACCCCACTCCCAGGAATGGGTGTTGGTTTTGCTGGAGCAGGGCTGCCATCTCCCAGCACTGCTGGCTACTTACTGGGCATGGCTGCAGGTGCAGAGTTTTGGGAGTGGTGCTTGCTCTATGGAGGTGTGAAGTCTTTGTGTGCTTTGGCTATGAGGAGAGTTAGGGACGCACGGGTGTCTGAAACACCCTCTGTATCAACATCATGACCCAAACTCTCAGTTACTAACCCAGATCTACCATATTACAGTCAAGTTACTGCCAGTCACGGAGCTGTAGCATTCCACAGCAAGTACACACTGTATGTGTCCTGTATTACTAATATTTGTAGCACTCAAATATTAAAATGCATTTTAATGGCACATTTAGTGATTCACTGTGCAAATTACTCAAGAGAAGAAGGAGTGCTGACTGAAACAGCATAAACACATTTGTCTGGAAATAATCGTTAATCTGTTCGTAAATGTTTAATAGTCAGACGTTTTGCTTTGTTGCTGGGAAAGGGCAAGCTACTTGGAGTATGTTTCTCATTGTAAGTGATGATGGGAGCTGTACATTGCATGCTTGTCATATTATTTGTAAAATACAAAGTGAAAACTCTCTGGAATTTAAGGCAAAGGCTGTGGTGTATTAACCACCTCTGACATAAGCCCTGAAGTGCCATGACACAGACAAGACCTTTTGCAGTTCAAGTCAATGATGGCCAACTCGAGCCAGGGGGGCTTACACCACGCCAGGCAATGCAGGAACACATTGTGGGCTTCACCACAAACACAAAAGCAGATTTTTATAAAACCAGAAGTATTACCTCACATCCCGAGGAGCAGGCCGTGTTTTAGCTGATATGAACTGGAAGGGTCAGGACCACATCCAGGCCTTGGTGCCACAAAGCGGGGGACATGATCACCATGGGGGAACACCCTCCAGCACTGCTGCAGGTCCCGGCAGCCCAGGGAGCACAGGCTGCTTTACAGCATGTCTGCACGTGGATCCTGACCTCTACCAGCCGCTCACCGGATGCTGCGAGAAGGACCAAGCTGGAGCTCCCATGACTCTTGACAGCAGCACCTGAGCTGGGACATACGTAAGCTCTGCTGGTAAACCTGCCCCATGATTTTGCGATGCTGGCACCAGATAACTAGAGCCAGGAGGCGTGCACATCTTGGCACACCAGGATCACCCAAGGAGCTGCAGCCTCAGATCCAGTGGATAATGCAAGCAGGCTGGGCTCCATAGCACCATCTACTCATTTCAAACAGCATTTAGAAACGTAATAGGAGTCTTCTGTTACTAGACTTGGGGTGTTTAACCTGATAATTTGAGGAATTTAATTATTGCAAAGCTAATTGTTAAGCTAGAGTTCCTAGAAAGGAAGTTTAAAAGGACACAGATTTTTGCGGTTTTGTTCAACACTTCCTGCCTTTGCTGGTGTGCCATGAGAAGTAGGCAGGGAACAGCTGCTCTGCTGCCACAGCCCCCTTCCAACACATACATACAAAAGAAAAAAAAAACTCACACCTGGACCCTTTTCTGCTCAAAGCCATTAATACATTTGAGCCCAAATTTTAGGACTCCTTCCCACTGAAAGGAATTGATTGCATGGGGAACTACCAAGACCAGGGGCTTTGCTGGATCTGGGTTTCCTTACCTAATCCTAGCACTCACTTCAACTGCAGAGTCAACTGGGACTTCTGTTCAACATGTAAGCGAGGCTTAACTAATTTGTAAATAGTAATGGTATCATCCTTGCAGGCAGTGTCTCCCCCTATCCCCCCCAGCACAGCCCCCAGGACTGCTCACTGCTGTCACTCCCACCCTGGCACCCAACGTGGGGTTGCAGACCATGCTCCCAGGTAGACAACGCTATGCCTAGGTGCCTGAAGCAAGGCACAGCTCACTGAGAACGTCAGCAACCCTTCCCAGGCCCAAGGAGAGGTGCTGATGCCATGTCTGGAGAATGTTCTTGCAATGGGATTTTAATTCCTATAAGAAGTCCTCCTGCACCATCAGCACCTTAGGAAAATGACCCTGCTCCTGACGGAGACCAAGTCCAGAGATACCAGGTGGGAGTTGCGCAAATATAAAACAGCATCTTGACTACAAGGAATTGAAATGGTAGCAGAGGAATTTAAAAGGATTTTATCATGTTTAGGTAGTACTCTTAAGAAAAGATAATAGATATGAGAATACTGGCTCCTTGGGAAATTTACTCTGCAAAGAATACAGTGAGGAATCATAAGACCCTACCTTTTGGGAGTTTCAGTTTTAATGAGAACAAAACCACAGGATCAGAACACTGCATTCACCCTGCTCTCCCTGCCTCCTCATCACCAGCATCACAGGGCATCTGGCTGGAACCTCTGCAGGACCCTGGGGCTGAGGTGGCCAACTGACTTGTGAAACAGGCACAGGCGCACTGAACCCAACAGCCTCGCTGCAGCACAGGTATTGCCCAGAAGGACCCGCAGAAGGTGGACACAGCTGCAAAAGCTTCCCCATACCCAAAAGGCTCATACATTCCTGAAAAAAGGGACTTCCAATACACACTATTAGAGCTGATAAATGCAGCTGCTGAATTTGATAATGAACTCTGCTGGTTTGTTACAAACTGTCTACAAGTCCTTTAAAATAATATAATAAAAGAATAACAAGGAGCTGTTTCACATGGGTACAAAAGAAGCACGGATCCATTACAAACTGAGCCCAAACTCCAACTCCGCACCCTGCAGTTTTCACTTACTATATTGAAAAACTACAGTGTGAAAAAAAATACAACGCAATTTATTTTTGTAAAGTAATGTATGCACGTCCAAGAAGATAGTTCAACCTGTGCTGATCCTGCTAATTTTACCACTTTTTTTTTTAAGACATAAGGTTAAAAACAACTACTGCAAAATTACAAGATAAACTGTTCTCTCATTTTGCTGGGGCAAGCCTGGGCTGACTTTGTTCAGCCTTCCCTTCCCCACCCCCAAGCCACAGCCCCAAAACCCCTTTTGCCACTGGAGAAGTTTGAGTTTCTCTGGAGTCCCTTCCCATCCTACATGAATGACCTCATTAGGAAAGTTTCAGTGCTTATTTTCCCAGCTGGTTAGCTTTGTTAATAAATTAGATGGTTAAAAAAACCCCAAACCATAACATTTGAAAATTAAATTGCTGTGTTTCCTCATCTTCAAACAAACATAAGCAGCATTACTTTAATAGGCCTCCTAAGATTACTAAATCTTTTGTACAGAGAGATTTACAAACAACTAGGTCATCATCCAATAATACTGTTTTCCCTCCGAGTTCCTGGCAACCTACCCTACTAACTAAGCTGCTGCAGCTATCTCAAGTCACCGGATTTCTTGTAGGGTACACTTGATTTCAGACAACAGCAACAAACTGCATAAAACTTCAGATTGTATCAGGGTGTACACAGTTCTGCAGGACTTGGGATTTTGTGCCCTCAGAGCCTGGGTCAGGGCTAAGTCACTCTCTAAAGAAAAGACCACTCAGTCAGGGAGAGCATTGCTCCATTTCTGGGAAACAAGCCTTCATGCTCAATGTGCAGCCCTCAACCAAAAGCAAACACACGCCAAGAGCCAAACTCATCCCATCACTTTTCTCAGAGGGATCTCTTGTGTCCCCCAGCACTCACAGTCACAACTATTCATTCTCTATAACAGACCAAAACCAGAGTTCCAACAAGTTTTTCAGTTCACCACCTCAGACAAAGCATGGCTGGTGTGATCTCGCGCTGCTCCAAGCAGGAGGTGAGCCAGGGGTGCACTGCACCCGCTGCTGTAGGAACACACAGCGAGTACATCATCAGCCCCCCACAAGCGATAATGCTGAATGAGGGCTTGCCAGACCTGAGGCTGACAATGACAGAGATTCCCTAGCCCCAGAGCAGCTGCGGGCATGGCTGCAACTCTCTCTTGTCTGACTCACAGCCTAAAAAGAGACAAAATAATCAGTCCCACCAACAGCCTTCTCTGGCCATCGTGCCCGAGGCAAAGCCTTTCTGCAGAAAGTGCTCTGAAAACATGAAGAGCTATGTTTGAAGACAGGGCATATTTTTTCCAGTTGCTGGTTGGTCTAATAAAACAAGCAAGCATTTGTGCCCATGCTTCATGTTGGCTAGCAAGGGGCTCACAGTTTTGCCTGCCTTCTCCAGCTACACCACCCTGCAACCCTGCCCTTCGGTCCCCCCAGCTGCAATGCCACTGCCACAGCACTGTGTTTCTTGAGTGAGCCGGGATGATCTTTATTTTCAATCCCAAGCTCATTGTGCAGCTTTGACTTTCCCCTTCTTGCTACAAGGAAACTGTAGGAGTAGAAAGGTGCAGCCAAATGGGCAACTGGAAGAAAAGTTTCCATTGCAGCAGCTGCTAACCCTGCCAGGAGCCCTCGGCTGCCTGCAGAGAGGACCAACATCCAGCACACAAAACACCATGGCACACACTACCCTGCGCTCGTTGTGACCTCCTGCCCTTTTTCACTGTTCATCCCTACCCCTGCTCTGTTTGAGAGCTGTCAGAAGTGAGAAGAGTGATTATGGGAAAGGTGCTAGCAACAACGGGAGGGAGCAAGGCTCCCTGCCCTCTCCAGGTACTGCAGGCTTGCAGAGGCACATGCTGGTCTAGGGCTCCATAATTAACAGCAGAGTCAACAAATGCATGGAGCAAATATGCTAGTGGGAAGGCTTAGATCATCCTCTGGGGAAAATATTTTTTGCACAGAAAACCGAGGACGTAGGTTTGTCTAAAAGAGGAGGATGCTCACCAGCCAGTTTGCCAGGCAAAGGTTAACCACTAAAAGCAAAACACAGGAAACTTCCAGCACCCCTCATGCAGGCCGTACACCTGCATTTTTTTCTTTCTTATAAATAACACCACACACAAACAGGTGGAGCTTCCCCTCTTCCCTAGAAAACCCCTATTTTTTAAGGCTTTGTGCTATTTCTTTCTGCAAGCTTTAGGTAACAAGGTTACAGTGCAGCAGGCCCTCAGAACAGCTGCCTCAGCAGGTATGCAGCTGGGCATCCAACCGGAGCTCTGACCAGGATAATTACACACCAACGTATCTTTTTACACTCTTTTAGGTCCAAGACTTAGGACAAACCAACTGCTGAGGGACATGTAATTAAACAGCCAGTGCTAAAGTACACACGGGAATCCCCCAGCAGCTCTGCCTTGCTAACAGTTCCCTCTTTGCTCCAGTTATGTATAGTCAGCTTAAGGCTGCAGCTCGGACCCCAGCTAGCAGCAGAATAAAGGTTCAAAAGGGTACCTTGTTACTATTTCATTTGAAATAAAATAGCTTTTAAGTTGAATTATCTACAGTTTTGAGTTAATGGAGCAGATTGAACAAAAAACCAAGACCAAACACTATGGCATCTAAAATTGTACAAGATGCACACAGCTTTAATGCACCATCAGGTTTTCCAGGGCAACAGCCCACAGCTGGGGGTTGGGGTGAATCTAAAGTTACAGCTAATCTCCAAATGCAAGTTTCTAAGGCATCTACTTTTTCAAACCACAGAAGCCATGCTGTGGGCGATAAGGGCTTGGCGAGGTAGAGATGCTCTTTGCCCTTGGCGCAGGGAGGCAGCAGCAGGGCAGGCTTCAAATTCAGCAAGGAAGCAGCAGGTAAAGAAGGGCATGAGCAGTTCCAAAAACAGAGTGGGATGCCAGCCTTCCCAGTGACCCCCCGACCTGCCACAGAACGCTGCCAGGGGTGCCAGCAGAGAGGATCCCTCCTGGCCAAGGGCATTGCACAGCACCCATCGCAAAGGGCCCTGCAGCAGCACCAGCCTTCGCTTGGGTGCCCTGCAGGCCCAGGTGGCTGCCCCCACTGCACCCCTGTAGGTCAGAGGAACAGGCACCCCAGGGAGCTGCCACTTCAGCTCTAAGTGCAGGAGCAGCATGGGTGACAGGAGCTCTTCCCGCTTGGAAATGTTTGGATACTGCTGCCTGCTTGAGCCAGCTGAAAAAAAAAAAAGAAAAAAGAAACAAACACCACCATGGAAATTATTTTGCTTTTCTTAAAAACACAGTAATAGGGGAAAAAAGAAACAAACAAGCAGCCTGGCAAGTCAAAGCCAGAAATCCCCAAGTGTTTCTTTTGCTTTTCTGACACAGAAACAAACCCCTTTATACATCTCATGGAGATCCAAACCATGGGTTTGACTATGGGCTCAGGCCCACAGTGGTGTGGCTGCGAGCCGAGGGCTGTCCATGGCCGGGTAACCAGCCACGAGCATTTTATCAACCAGAGAGGTGCAGACTTGCACCTGGGCTTGGGACCACACAGACACACAGCACCGAGGGGTCACCTACAGCAGGGGAGCAGCAGACCAACACGGGGATGGCAGGAGGCAAGCCCCCTCTGCCTACACAGGTGCCTGGCCCCTCACTTCCCAAACCGTGCAGGCTGTGGGGAAAGCTGAGCTCCTGCACACTGACTGAACCCAGGGTGGCAAACGATTCCTTACCCTGAGGCCGGAGCTTTGCTAGGGCATCTGTGAAGACAGACCCATCGCACTGCTACGTGTGGCGGGATGCAGTGTGGCTGGTGGTAGGGTGGAGATGCTCAAGGGCTGGGCAGCATCCAGCCTGCGTTCCTCACCTCTGCCCTGAGCTGGGGACCAACGCTAACACAGGGCACAGCTGCTGCCCGCTCCTCAGCAAGGAGCCACTACCAGGGTAAACACATGCATCCCTAGGAGCTGCTCAGCAGGGCTGGTTCGCATTTGGGCAGTGTTTCTGCTCCAAAATACAACCATAACATGGTACCACAGGAGCCCATGTTTACAGTTCCAGTGATTCCACAACAAACGCTGCAGGTTTACAAGTGAAAGTGTCCCCAGACCTGCAACCTCCCCAGTCTTTGTTGAAACAGTTTTAAGCTCAATCCATTCTGCATGTCGCCACCAACAAAGACTCTGCCTGCCAAATTACACCAATGGCTCCCCACTACTTCACAGCGTTGTCTGCAAAAACATTTTGCAGCGTCCTTACTTACCAACACTGTCCTCCCTGGCACCCTTTAACCCCCGCTGCCTTCAGCAGGGACTTTGCAAACAATTTGCTAATAGCACAGCAGCAAACCTCAAATCCAGCTGTCTCCTCTTACCTACTTACGCTCTCCAGAGCTAGCAGAATAAAAAGCCAGGAACTTACTCCTACCTCTGAAGCCAGCAATTTTACTTCTGAAAATACAGAGAATAGACTTGATGGGCAGAAAGGCAGCATTTTTATGGTTGCTCTTCTACGCTTCAGGTTTTGCTTTTGCTCTATAAAGCCCCTTGCTCCTCCTGAGGCTGAGCCATGCCATTACCCAGGGCGCAGCTGGGACAGCACAGCAAGCTGCCACCCAGGCATCATTGCCACCACCGGGCAGGGGTGCTCGCTCCTTGGTAGGGCAGCACTTTGGAGGCCCTCTGCCCCCATGCAAAGACCCTGTCCCACTCCTGATGTTGAGCAGCACCGCCTCTTGTGCCTCGGCGCTTATCCGGTGTGGCTGCAGCTGGACCTTCAAAGAGCACCATGCAGCCTGGCAGCTGTCTGCTTCAGGGGAACAGGTGCTGCGGGAAGGCAAGACCCCCCCCTTCACCCCCAGCCTGGTTAAGCAGGACACCATGCACAGGCTGGGGAGGCTGAAAGGAGCAGGAAGGCAGTGAGAGGAAGAGGGGCTGCAAGCAGCACAGAGAGGCACCAGCAGCTATGGTCAAGGTCAGTCCTTGAGGGGAGTGGGGAGGAGAAGCCACAGTGGCCCCTGGAGGGGGTAGTTTAAGGAGGCGGTGATGCCAGAGCCCCTCTGTGGCACCTGGGATGACTGTGGCTATGTGCACCACTTACTACGTGCACCAGGCGCAGCAGCAGGGCGTGGGGTGTTTCAGTGTAAGGTTTCCATGGGTCCTCTGGGTGCTGCGAGTGCTTCTGCACGTGCTGCTTTCCCAGGCGCTTGTGTGGGAGCATGAAGGCTGGCAGCTGGTTGGGACTTGAATGCTGGTTGTTGGTTTTCCTACAGGGCAGACATGGCTGCTCAGGAGCAGGTTTGTTATGACTTGCAGAACCTAAAAACTCTCGGAGCCCGAGCCAAGAGGCCTGATGCTGGCATTAAAGGCCATAGCTGGGTGCAGAAATAAACAATTCTATTCTGAGGGTGCATCATAGCATAACCAGGTATGTCAGCATACAGAAACATGGTTGCGCACAAGCGTCAAGAAGTCTTTGTCATTGTGATACTTCACAGTCTTGAATTTTTTAATGTTTAGGTCCCTGAGGGAAGAATCAGCTGGAGAAATCTTGAAATGCCTGGCACTACCTTCAGCCAAACCACTTGCCTCTTTGCACTGAAGCAGGCCTGGAAGGGTCCAGCGTTTGCTGTGGAGCATTCGGAGTCCCAGCAAGCACCGACGCATGCCTCCCCCAGATCCTGCGTGCCCTGGCACGCAGAGGCGCCTTTCCACAACCTCCCAGCAAAGGGGATGCCAGCTCCCACGGACAGCTGGGAGACTGCTCTCCTCCTCCCTGTGCCGAGGTCAAGCATCCCATGGTAGGGCTCTGGCTGCTCCTGTGTCTTCCCACATGGGGCAGTGGGGGATCCCCAGGCCCCTTCCCCAACACCACCTTCTCTTGACTGCACAGCAGGACTGGGCACAGGCTTTTTGTGGCTCCCCAGTCCCTGCGAGGTAACCCGCAGGGCAGGTGAAGGCAGCACAGGGTCCCTGATGGCAGCAGCAGGTAGGAGAAAGGCACATCTAGGGAATGCCTCAGTCCACATCAACCCAAACTGCCCTCGGGGTGCTTCTCACCCAACATCGACCATGCAGAGTCAAGGGGCCTGAAGGAGGTGCCTCAGGTTGGCAGGACAGGCAGCAGGCCCAAGATTTTATAAAGCACTTGTGAAGCCAGGATGCATATCAAATGTGGGAAAGGAGTGGAAGGGTCCATGTGGAGGAAGCACAGGGTGACCAGACCTGATCAGTCACACCTGCCAAACACAGCCCAGTGCACACTGATTACTGCATGCATATATCCACAGCACCTCTCCGGGAGCACTCTATCACATCCACACCTTCAAAGTAAATACTACAAAAGTTATCCACACTGATCTTCCAGAAACAAGGACCCACTGTCCCAGGTGTAACCCTAATTAGAGAGCACTGGAACGAGGAGGGCATGTTTGACACTCCTGCTCCAACCGGTTGCTCTGCTTGGGAGGGAAACAGTACCTCCAGCAAAACAGCCTCTTCCCAGCTCACCCACCTCTCGCGCCTGCGTAGGGTGATCCCATCATTGCAAAGCTGCACCTCAGCCAGCACCTTGCTCTGGTTATGCAGCCAACCTAGTTTTTCCAGCAGTGGGTACAGCCAAAGGGAAAGCCTGCGGCAGCTGGCAGGGCTCCTTCCGCCCTGGCCCCAGTGCAGGGCCGTGCTGACACCCAGTGGAAACCACAGCGAGATGCCTGGCAGACAGAAACACCAGGGCTGCAATCTTTTCCTTCTGCTATGCTACTAAACGGAATGGAAAATAAAACCTGGTTATCAGGAAAACATTGGAGCCCTGTCCTCAGCAAGAAAACAGAATTGAGTAGTAAAATGAAATACAGATTAGAGATGCTTTCTGGTCATTTCTCTCTTTATGATACTTATACCACACCTGATGAAAGGAGAGATGAGGTTGTGCAACATGCCAGAGCTTACCAGGTGGAGAAGGACCCAGAGGTGCTCATGCACTTTGCAGTACTGAACGCAGTACCCATGATGCAAAATTCCTAGGGAAAACAGCGACTGTGATTGCCCACAACCTCCCCGCTGGCTCTGGGGTACTCTGGGGGGCTGTGAGCAGCACCCCATTTCCCTTGCCCTCCGTTTGCACAGCCCCAGCCAAGCCCTGGATAGTTTTCAGCACTGAGGCTGTGGCTGCCAGCTGTGGTGCCTGCACTAGTGCCATCACTGGGGACCAGCAGCCAGGGGAAGGTTTCTACTCCTGCCTCCGCAGGTACTGTGAACCAAAATGTTAGTAGCAGCAGCAGCAACGGCAATAGCTAGCTGGTTCCTGGCAGGTGAGGACAACTTGATTTTTAAATAGGTATCAGGCAAGATTTACAATCACGACACAAATACTTTATATACACTAGAAAGTTTGGTTTTGGTAAAAGAAAACAAGATCCTCCCCAAACAGTAACAACTCCTTTGCATATTCAAGGATCACACTATTACCATGCACACAGAAAACGGAAACATCTGCAAGCTGCATTACAGCTGCATGTGCACAGTGTTTTTCATGAAGGATGTGGATGCTTTGGGATGCACACCTTGCAGAGCAACACAGCTGAACGGATTGGGGAAACTCAGGTGCCCCAGAAGACCCAACTTCTGTTTTGCTGGGCACAGAAGCTTCTGTTTTGCACAAAGTCATTTGTCTTTTATATAATCTGTAAAAGTACAGCTCTTGCATGCAACATAAGCTTGAAGCAAATACAAAGACAGGGTTTTACACATCAGAGGTATAAAAGCGAGGTATAAGCAGGGGACCAGCACACCTCAGCTCTGTTCAGTCTGCTTGCCTCTTGTTTGGATTACAATATATATTAGCAGATTTCAAAACCACTTTTACAGCAGAAAAGGTACAGTACAACAAACTCTACTTCCATCTCTATCTCTTGGAGAAAGTGCAGTAATTAGGGCTAGTTTAGTGATGGGAAGTCTGGGCATGCAGATGCACCTGCTTTCCCAACAGGTGAGTGGCCCATCAGGGCACATGGAGGCTAAAAGCTCCTGAAAGCACCAATTTGTGACATTTGCTCCTTTAGAGAATTTACGCTTGAGAACATTTACAGATTTTACAGTTGAGATCTTTTTTAAATTATAAATACTGCCAGTGTCTTAAGTCTTTCTAAAATTTATAAAAATCCCAAATAATGCGAAATAAAAGAACACTCCCAGGATCGTCAATTAGATTTTGCAAACATTCTGGGTATTTAATTAAAGATGTGTTCCTTCATAACCTCCATTTCACAAGTTACCCCAGCACCATCCTGCTCATCAAAACTCGGCTACAGCCACATTTGATTTTCAAAAGTCAGCCTCCATACCCGCCAAACCCAATTTACTTGTCGGGAAACAAGAAGTGGAAAAACCTGCTTTTATTTTCCTCTGCATTTTTTCTGACTTAATTTTTTATATCTCTAGTACAAATGAAAACCATGAAAATTGACTTGTAGATCAAGGTCACTTTTAAAAACATCTGAGCAGTATTATTTTAAAGACACTGGCCTGAAGTCATTAGTAAAGACAACCTATGCTCCCTAACGAACTGCAGTGCAGTTTCCCCACAGAAGGTACCTCTTTCTCCCCACAGGGTCCTACCCAGCTAACTCATACCAGGAAAGACATACAGAAACTACAAAGAGACATTTGCAAAGAGATTTTTAGTTGTTTCAAAGTGAAACAACTTACATCGTGTAAAGCAGGAGCGGTCCGTGGTTAAAGCACCAGCCTGAGAGTCACAAGATCCAGCTTGGCCTCAGGTTACGTGACCTTCAGCAAATTCTTTAGTCTGCAAGAGAGATAAAGCCGAGGACGCTGGTGGGAGATGCTCTGTGAAGAGCTCTGTGGTTCTGAGCTCAAAGCCACTAACAGGGTGCAAAGTATTTCACAAGCTTCTTGGTTATACGAATTTATCAAAGTAACTATTGCCAGGAAAGGGCAAATACAGGAAGGGGAATTTGCATTCTGAAGTGATCAAACAATATACACGTAACACAGCAAATACAGAAATCATGAAGACTTCCACGTCACCCCTTGCTAACTGGTGTAGTAAACAAGGAAAAGCCTAATTTCCATGGGAGAAGCAGTCCATTCAAGACAGCGTTTCTGCCCCCCAATATTCAGTGGGAAGTCAGTCAGGTAGCTGAAAGGGAGGTGAACAAGTGTCAGCAGCCACTGCTGCTAATGCCATAGAGAGGAGGCAGCCGCCAGCACTGCACGGAGTGGCAAGCACAGAGCCTGCCCAGCTGCTGCGCCTGCCACAGAGCTGGTGCCGTCCTTGTGGCCTCTCCTCCATACAGCTGCCGAGTATTTTGTATCTGTTCTATTCCAGATTGAAGTTGAATCACTGGGGTTTGACACTTGTAACGCTGCTTTGTATTTTGCATGAAAGAAAGGAACAAGCGTGTACTGGAAACTCACCTACATAGGCAGTCTTGCTACCCGTCCAGCCTGCTTTGATGTTATCGGTGTAGCGATCCTGAAACAGAGTAAAATAAAAATTTGAAGTACTTGATAGTGCAAGAAAGACAAAGCTAAGAGGAGTTAGCACTTGTGGTTTAATTCTAGTCACAAAGACTACAGTATTTTGAGATTGGCCTCACTGAAAAATCTACCTCAAACTTTTCCTACAACCAGCTCCCATTTCCCTTCCCAAGGATAGGGCCATGGGCAGCCAATTCCCTCTGGCCACCTCCCAAACATGAGCAAAGTCAAGTTTTCGCAGCCTTTTTCTTTTCACTTCCACTATGGCTCCTCCTGAGGCCCATGCTACTGAGGAACAGGTCACACCTAGACCTATGGTAGACGAGATTTAGAGGCAGCTGTTAGAAAAGCTATTGGCTTTAAAACAAGCTAAACTACTCAGGGTAAAACCCTGAGGAGGTTTACATTAAGTACCAGTGTAGGTGGCATTGGGTACTTGTATTACCTTGCCCCCTGTAGACTTCTCTGAGATATAAGCCACCATTGATATAGCCTAGCAGTTGTGCTTAAAACTACACGAGAAACAAATCTGAGCACCCATGTTTCCTACAGATGCCTTAACACACCCAGACAAAAATCCTGGAATCTGATCAACCCTAAAAACTACAAGTTCCTGCGCCAGATACTGTTCACTGTTACAAGACTGTCAGATCTGGAGCATGCTGTATTTAACACCCTTCTTCAATTTTCACTGTACGAAATGCTAATTTTAAACTAATACTATACAACAATGACAATTTAATGAGGGCAGTGATTTTCTAAGAGATTTGATTGTGAATGATAGTGGAATTGGGCACCTGATATGCACAACTCAGCACTGCTAAGAACGGCAACCTGCAACTGGCAAATACAAGGGTTTATTTGTTTAAAAACATCTATCAATAATACAAGCACAAACCAAGTTGGCTGCCCTGATATGGGCAAAAGTGGTGATAAAAAAAACATAAGGTGATACTCCTTTGGTGACAGCTAGATGGGGGACTTCATTTATAAAGTTGTCCTTTTTATTCACATTGCTTTGCTGCTGCATGAAGCCTAAGGGTGTGCACATTCAGTGCAATACACACAGAGGTGTGCAAATACATATGTCAAGTTCTAAACCCAGCAACTAATAATCTAACATTGACTGGTAATAGCTATGCCAACCTTTTCTGTAATTTATAATGCATGTTTATATACCTCTGTATTCCTCTAGGGACACCCACTGCCAAACGGTGCAAACACAGATTACACGCACCGGGCATTTACTAAACTGGCAAAGCAGCTGGGGCAGAGATAACTCATTAACCGGGTCACTGCAGGATCCAGAATCACCACTGACACTTTTTGGAAGAAAATCAACTGTCATTTGCTAAATGGCCGGCAGAGATCTGGCGCAGAGCCCTGGCGCCACTCAGTAACCGGCCAAATAATGCAATTAGCTACGAGATTTACAAGCCCCAGTATGCATGAAACACAGAGCCAATTCCCAGCACACTAAACCCAGAGTGGTGCACAGGGGCAAAGTGATGGCAATGATCACCAGCAGGGAGAGGGTAGGAGCAGGTGCTGTTGCCTTCTGGCTGGCACACGGCAGCAGAGTGACCACGAAAGGCTTTGGCAGAGGGGCTGGGCTGCAGCACGCAGCCCCCAGCCTTCCCCAGGCAGCAACGTTGGGGTCGGAAGAGCCAGAGCAATTCAGTTTCCCCATTCCCAGGGAACAAGGAGGGTGGGGGAAGCACTGAAAGTTCACAAGGGATAGTCCTTAACAAGGCAGAGAGGTGCCGACTACCATGGACTGGCAGCATCCCCTTTTTAAATAAAAAAAAAAAAAAAAAAATCACACACCACTTCCTGTGTTGGAAACAGAGTAAAAATTTTAATAGCTGCTGCTGTTAAAAATCGTTGCATGGAGCAGGGAAATAAAATGCATTCAAAAAGAGACTGCCTTGCCACAGCCAGTCCTTGTTGCCCCAGTGCCAAGCTTGTGCTTTTCACATACAGCAGGGAAACAAAAATAAATGCAACGCAAAATCCCCCTTTACATACATGACAGCTGTGCTGCGCAAAATACAAGTTTTAACAGAAAAGCTTCTGCTCTGCTTATCTGTGCAAGTTCTCACTCTGGTCACCCACCCTGAAAATTGTTAAGGAAAAGAAAGAAAATTTTTAATCTGTTGACTTCTGCTTCCTGATGGAGATCAAAACACATAGACAAAATCTTTAAATGCATCTAAAAAAAACCATGGCTCATAGGGGCTGCTTTCCACCCTAGAGCCATAAAGACTTGATATTCCTGTCTAATCGAAGCTCCTATCAAATTAGTCATAAAAACCCACAAACCCAACATTACTAGCATAGTTTGAAGCCAGCGTAATGCACCCCCTCTGAAACCCTCCTTAAGACGTGCTGCATAGCTGGAGTGTAAGTGAGCAGAGGTCAGGCCATCCTTGGGAAGGAATAAATCAGGGAAGGGCACGTGGGAGAGAGACAAGGAAATACTGCTGCCAAACGGGTCCCAGACCCTCCAGCCAAGGGCAGCAGCCCAAGCCCGCATCCTCCTGCGCCATGGGCCCCGGCAGCCAGCTCCAGCTGGAGCATCCCTGCTTTGCAGGATGAATGCCTTGCAAGTTTTACAGTAACATAAACCAGATTCAGCTGGGAAGAAGATGGTCCGTTTCCCAAAACTGTCAGCGATGCTTTCTGCTTATCCCAGCTCCAAGCTTAGACCAAAAATCGTTACTTTTTTTTTGTTTCAATCTAAAAACACAGCTGAAAATGTATTTTTGGATCTGCTCAGACTTATTCACAACAAAGACTGACAAAGCAGAGTATCTTACTTCTAACAGCACAAACTTTTACATTTTTAGGGCAGTGACCCCAGTGGTTTAACACACACTCAAGATGGCTGCAAAAACAAACAACAGGAGAACATAACACCTTTCATACCATGACTTCCAAGGGTAAGATGATGCAGGAAAACAAGAGTTTGCCTGAAAGAATATGATTTTTCATTAACAAAAATAAAAAGCCTGTTCCACTTAATTTCTCATTTCCGAGACTTTCTGTTGACTTGCTTAACTTCTGCCACAGCACAGACAGACCCTTTTCCTGGCAAATGAAGTCGGAGATGCTTTCGGAATTATTTTGATTCAGAAACAAAAGCCTCCTGGGCTTCTGCAGAACTGCTAGATGACTGCAAATTCATATTGCATGCTGGTTTATGTTCTCCTCAAATACTTCCTACAACAGCGTAGCTTTCCAGAGGGGATAACTTCTTGCCAGCTGTGCAGGTGGTGATTAATAACAACTGAAGAGCAGGATCAAAAAGGGAGAGGAATATGAGCAATGGAAGATTTTGAAAACACATGGCAAGCTGCACCATAATACAGCACAGGATCCTTGATAAGAACTTTGTTTTACTAATGCAAACTATAATGAACTGTCCTGGGACAGAATTTCTTGCACTTCACTGTAATATGGCAGCACACAAAAAAACAGTGTAAATGCCTTTGGTATCTGCTTGATTTTGTTTTTAAAAACAGAAAGGAAATGTTCTCCTGGAAATACTCTGGCTAGTCATTAAGATGATTAATGATGTGGAAAAGAACCTTTTTTTCTTTTATTAACTCAAAAGGTATACACAGATATATCCTGTATCTTAGAACTCTGGACTGCAGCAGTTGCCCAGAAAATTTAAGCCCAAAGACCTAACAACAGAGGACAGAAATCTAAACACATCTAATCAGGGACAGACAGCTCAGGAAAGGCCTCTCTGGAGACAGACTTCCTATGTCACAATCAATTTTAAATTAAAACTTAAATTTATAAACAATTAAAATGCCTGTTTCTGCCGAATAAACCCTATTATCTCCTCCCCACGGCCACCTTTACACCCTTCCATCACCACTGAGCCCCTGCTCACAGAGCTTCCCAACCCTTCCCATGGCCGTGGCGGTTCTCGCCCTGCAAGCCAGACCCACAGCACCAGCTTTCACAGCCACGATGGTTTTCCCTGGTTCTCAGCCCATATTTTCCCTTTCTAATGACATCCACTGGTCCCTCATGAGAACATCCTGTACTGCACATTAGCTTACACCTTACACAAAGGAGGCTGCACAGGCAACGACAGTGGCGCTGGGTCCCACAGCATCACCTTATCATGACGGAAACTGGGAGGGAGGTTTTTTTGCTCTCCTCAGCTTAAAGCACCAGAAAACTTTTTCTCTTCCCCATGGGTAATCCTACACCCCTGCTACGAATAACACAGCCACCACTCCCATGTGTGTTTTGTGTCAGCTTTTGAATTGCCTAGTTCTTGCCCCAGCAAGGGAAAGAAGTTATTCTGAATATGAGCACCTAGCTGGGGGAGCTTTCGCACAAAGATAATTACCATTGCACAAAGACAACTATCATTCAGAGAGCAAGATCAGGCAAAATCTCCTGTGTGCTCCAGCAGTCTCTGCACAAGGAGAGGTTACGAATGGCAAAGGGATGATTCAACAGGGCACCCCTAGTATCGGCCTGTGCAGCTGCCATTGCAGCCCCAGCTGGGGAACTCGGCTGCCCGACTTCCCACCAGATCAGCTTTGCCACCTGCAAACACTTGGGAGAGCAGGTGTCAGAGGACTGTTACCTGCACAGCGAGTGAGGGCTCTGAGCAGATGCCGTGGGTCTGGGCAGAGGCACAGCAGAAGGAAGCAGTAAGGCTTGGGTCATGTGTACATCCAAAACCAAAACGTGCCAAGAAGTAACCTGTCCCAATACAGCAGGTTTGTAAAGACACTGGAGAAGGGATGGGAAGAAAAACGGTGTAGACAAATGGAAGGGCAGATCTGGTTCCTGCTTCAATTTGACCTCACTGTTTAAACAAGCAGACAACCCCAAACTGATGCATGAGTCCCAGGCGAGCCCGTGGGAGCCAACATGGGGTACCACTCCTTGTGTGGGGGCTGAGGACCCGCAGCATCCTGCAGTCGTTAACTGCTGCAATAAAAATAATCCTTGCAACACATTTTTTTCCCCCTCTGTAACTCCATCACATGCCAAGATACTGATATGGATACAGGAAGTTGAATATAAACACATTGCCTGTTTTACCAAATATTCAAAGGAACACAACTAAAAATACAGTCAGTGGTGTCCCTGAACATCTCAAAGCCACGAACCGCCCACATCCACACTGGCAGGCTACGCTGCCTCAGGGGCCCCAGGAACCAAGGAGCTTGCAGATGTGAGGTACACCATACCCCAAGTCTCTGTTTTAAGGACATTCTCCTCCCCATGGATGCCCAGCTGGAAGGTAGCCAAGCTGCTCCGCAGAAATGAGCGCTATGTCATGGCACACAGGAATACTGGATCCCTCTGAGCTGCGTGTCTGGGGGAGACAGACGTAACCCCACCATGCTCCACCTCCCCCAGGTACCCCCGTGGCTCTCCCCACCTTCCCGCTTCTACCTACCTCTGAAAAACCTCACAGAGAATCCTACCGTAACTCAGTCACTGTGAGGACTTTTGTCACTACCTCTGCTCTTTCTGCTACTTCTCATTAATCCTCGCAAAATACAGTGAAAATGTTTTGCTCACATCACTCATATTTTCTCTTCTCCCTCCCTTCTACATTTCTCTATAGGTTATTGCTGAGAGCAGAAAATAAGTGATTTCAGAAAAGACCACAGTGTTGAATGCAGGATGAACATTCAGGTTCAGAAAAATGAGGTCTAGTTGTGCAATACTGCAAAATTCAGAAAATAGCTGCACGATTCCATCAGTGATTAATGTGGAGCAAATCCCGAGAGTCATCGGACATCTGCAGCTTCAGTTTCCCAAGAAATGGCAAGTCTACAACTACTTACAAGATCTGGTGAACTTGCTTTCCACCTTCATTAAAGCTAACGAAAGCTTCACTACCAATTCCTACCTCTGCACAACAAGGGCATTTCTGTGCTAGAAGATAAGACCCACAAGCCCTACCCACTCCTATAGTCTTTGGAAGCATGGATAAATTTGCAGCAGTACAGTCCTCCCAGGAATACTCCACCATAGCTTGGCCAAGGGTGCGGTGGTGTTTCCCATGCTAACTATACACTACTTGGAAAGCACTTCTCTCCGTCCCCATGAAGCTGGCTCTTGTGGTAATCTCTGCTCTGGCACATGGGACAAAGTGAAAGGGCTGAGGGTAAGGATTTATGGGACTGTACCACGAACTTCTGCAGTAATTTGAATTTCCTTTTGCAACAGAGTCTAATCAAAGGACGATGCATTGGGGTTTGGGAAGCTGTAGCTGGGAAGGAAGCACGCTCCCACCCCGCAGAGCTGTCATGTTTAGCATCTTCCACAACAGATGCAACATTTCAGCACACTTGAAGGGACTGTGGAGCCATCACCATGCTACTTGTCTGCATCCCAGACCTCGCAGCGCTGCAGAGAACTTTGCGTGATTTTGGCTGAAATACACTGAATCTTTTGAGGAACAGAGCCTGAGAAATTAAGAACTTTCAGAATTCATAAAACAAGCTATTGTATCACCACAGAGACATATCTGAAAAAAAAAAAAGTATCTGAAACCTACAGCACAACTCAATATTTGCATTAAAGTATAATGCCAGTGAGAAGCGAGAGATGCTGGTTCTGACCAGTGGTGCCTGCTGTCTGGGAGCCCTCAGAAACCTCTCCAAATAGCAGGAGAGCTTAATCTTTAAATGAAGGTGGTCCCATCAGCTGGGTGATTACGCAAGTGAGCTTGACCACAGCACTAGACCCCACCCATTGTTCTCTTCCAGAGCTTATTTGCCACTTTAGTGCTTGATTAAAGATATCCTAAATGACTGCAATATGTTCAACAGGAAGATGAAATACGGGGCTGAGAAGTCATTAACTACATACTAATCCCTCAATCTCATTTAGTGCTACTAGAGCAGCATAAAATGCTATTGCTGTCTAGTACTCGCTATTTACTCACAGAATTTTATTTCTAAACCAATTTACAACCAAGATAAATGTAAACAAGTAACTTGTCACTGATTCTATTAGCTCTAAGTCAATGGAGATGCCGGCTAATAGCCTGACAAATTACTGTGAATTCAATTTGATATGCCATCCTAATCAAATTGTTTCCTGATCGTCAAAACTAATGAGGCCCAGGTTCCTTCCTACATATTCTGCCTGGTTTCCTGAGCCCTCCTCTGCCTTGCAGTAACCCTGGCGTCTGCCCTCATCGTGCTTGCTGCAACAAATCCCCCCCAGCGCAAAGCCATGTGTTGACCTGCGCTGCTGCTCCTGCTGCCTTTCCTCCAGCGGTGACAAGACCCCAGCGAGGGGGGAAGGAGATGGATGGGCTGCGATGGGTATCGGCCCAGCATGGGTCCTCCTTCCCAACAGCAGCAGGCTAAGAACACAATATATACGCCAGATAACCTTTTCCCACCAAAAAAAAAAAAAGTAAAGAATTTAAGCTTAGACTAGAGTATTGCAATTTAAAAGTTAATAAACTTATTGCTGCACCTGGGTGTGTAATCTCAGTATCAACACGAAACCTCCTTGAATAATGACGCTTACCACTAATTAAACTCCTTCCCACACTAGTCCCACAACTCCTCGCACATGGGAAACTTCCTCCGCCAAGCCCGACCCGGCGGGCCCGGACAGCCCACCGCCCGCCGCGCGGCAGCCGTAGAAGAGGCGAAGTTTAAGTGATTCACCCGGAGGCTGGGGCTGCCCCCCTGCAGCCCCCCGCTCCCAGCCCGGGGCATCCATCGCCTCCCCGCAGCAGGCCTGGGCGGAGGGAGGCGGGGGCGCCGCGTGCTGCTGCACAGACCCTGCCTCGAACAGAAAGGCCTATTTTATTATTATTTGTATAGAATGAAGCAGATTTCGTCCCTTTCAGGAGGCGCGTGCAACTTGTTGAACCGCATCAAGGCGGCTCCGGGCTGACTCTCGCCGGGACTGCTCCTCAGGAGAGCTGCTGGGGGAAGGAGCCGGGGAAGGAAAAAAAAAACCAACCAAACAAAAACCCCACAAAACGCCTAAACCAACCTAAAAACTTCCCGAGAACCGCGCGGGCCCAGCCCGCCCCGCCGGGCCCAGCGCCGCCCGCGGCCCGCCCGGGGGGCCCGGCCGCCCACGGGGCTGTGCCGGCCGCCTCCCGCCGCCCCTCCGAGCCCGTGCAGCCCTTCCCCGCCGGCGGAGACCCCAGCCCGGAGCCCCTTGCCCAGCCCGGCACTCACCGCCCGCCGCTCCCGTCCTCCGCCCGCAGCTCGTCTCCACGGGCGACCGAAGCGGGCGGCCTCGCCCCGCCCCCCGCCCGCGCTCGCCCCGCCCCCCGCCCGCGCTCGCCCCGCCCCCCGCCCGCGCTCGCCCCGCCCCCCGCCCGCGCTCGCCCCGCCCCGCCCCGGGGTGGGGCGGCGGCGGGCGGGGCCAGGCGGGACCGCGCCTCTGCGGCCCCTCTTTCGCAGCTCACGGGATACCCCCTTCCACGTTAGAAACTGATTTTCTTTCCTCTATTTTTTAAGGTATAATGGCATTTTTTTGGCTGGTGTGACATCATGATGACATAAGCATAAGTACGTTGCATCAGGGAATAACAGGCAGCAGTCCGGCGGCAGCATGTTGGGTGCGTCCTGGGGAGCTGTAGCATCTTCCCCAACAAGGCTTGGGGACTGGTGCAGCAAGCATGAACACTTTTAAGAAAGATACGATTGATATTTTAATTTTTTAATTTTTTTATTCCCAAGCCCAAGCCTGCGCAGCCCCGGGGAGCAGAACATAGGGGATGGGGAGTCCTTACAAAAGGCTGTGCCCATTCCCAAACCCCATCATCCACCAAACCCCATAGAGACATGCAGGCAACTGATGCACAAAGTGCCTCTTTCAGATCTGTGGGAGATCGTGCAACCAAATCCAGTCTCTCCTGCTCCAAAGGCTGGTTTCAGACCCGCTGATGCTGTTTCCAGAGAGATTGCGACAGGATCAGTGAGTGCCCAGGGACTGGAGCAGACCTGGCCCACAGGGTGCGGTGGCCGAGCATCCTGCACGCTGGACTGGCCGGAGCATCCCTGTGCCCCTGCACCCGGACACAAGCTGGGCGTCCCAAGGGGTTTGCAGGAGCGTGGGTGCAGTGTTAGCCCCCAGGGGGAGCAGGCCTGGCACCTGCAGAGACTTGTCTGCTGCCCAAACGGGCCCGACGTGCCTCTGCTTGTGGGGCTGGGTTCTTTGATGCTGCGAATTCAGAGGCAGAGGAGGGTGTTAATTAACACTTAAATAGAGGTTGGTGCCTGGGAGCCCGAAGGAGCTCTCGTTAGATCAGATTAAGTTTGGTCTTGGCCTTATTTTTTACCAGACTCATTGCTCTTAAACTCCAAGAGGACTCGTGAACGTTTGGAGTTTGACGTTTCTCCTGTTTCTCCTTGGCTATCGGCAGCAATGCTGGGTTTGGACACCAGGCTTCCCCCTCTGAAGGGAGGCTAGGGGCAGCCACAGGCGGTATGGGGGGAAGGCAGCCCTGAGCCCAGCACCCAAATTCTGCTGCCAGCTCTCACCCGCTTACCTTCCCTACCAGGGACTGGGAAAAAGGAGATGGGAGGAAGGGAGGCAGCTGGGCAGGAGAGAATGATGGTCCCATCATGGGGAGAGACGGGGAAGCTGCTGCGGTCATCACCAGCCAAAACCCATTCTGTGTAGAGCGTGTCCCCATGCAGCATCCTGAGCTGCTCCTCTGCCACACAAGCGGGTCTGAAAGCACCAGGAAAAGCCCTCCTCGCTCTTTTCCATGGCTGTGTTCTGCTTGTCACCAATGCAGCCCAGCTGTTGCTCTCCTTGGCACAGCCAGGGCTTATAGGCGAGGAGGTGGTACCGTCATCCTGCTTGGCTCCTTTTTATTGTGCATCTCCTGCATTACAGCTGGCAACACTTCAGGACTATGAAGCGTTATATGTGTGGAAGGACTTTGTCATGCATTACACCCTGGTGCCAAAAAAACCTCACAAAACACTTAGGAAAACCATCAAAAGAGAACTAATTCCTTGTGCAATTGCTAATTTAAAAAAGAGAAAGCCACTTTTCCTTCAAGCTTCACCGTCAGCCAGCCGGGCCCCAGGAAACAATGCCCTCTCGCGGGTTAAAGAAGCAGCTACCTGCTAATTTAGTTCTAGTCATGAGCTTAATTAACCAGCATTAATTACCTATCTATTACCTTGCAGTGCAGCCTTCCTAGGCGAGCAGCGTGGGGCCATCACCTGACCGAGGCAGGAGCTTTTGCAGGGGGCTCCTGTCTCACCCCAGGCAGTTTGCCATGCAGGGCTTGCATGCAGCCCTCTGGGGCCAGAGGAGAGCAGGGGCCCTGCTGGGGACTGTGCTGGAGGGGTGTCCTGTGTGCACAGGAGCACAGGCTGGGTGCACTGGAGCATGCACGGGGTGCACTGGGAGGGCACCTTGGGTGCACTGGAGCATGCACTGGGTACATTGGTGTGTGCAATAAGCACAGTGGAGCGTACACTGGGCCTGTTGGTGCATTCACTGGGTGCGCTGGGAGCTGAGGCATGCAGTGCCCAGGGGTTTTGGGCAGGGGCATGGGGGCTTGGGGCCATGTGTGTGCACAGGTAACTGCGGCATGGGGGATGCTCATAAATGCTGTGGGGGTGAGCCTGGGCAAGAAGAACCTGGGCTGGGCTGGTGGGAGGACTGGGGTGGAGGGGTTTGCTGGCACAGAAAGGTTCTGCAGCATGGGATCTGCCTCAGTTTTCACTGTTACACTCCGTTGTGCTCAGCTTCAGCTCTGTGCCTGCAAAACAGGGCCCTTGGGAGCTCCCCGCACCCCATGCTGGCTCTGAGCCCGTGCTGGTGCCGGCTCTCCTCCAGCACATGCTGCTGCACAGCTTGGGCTTGCGCCTTCATGGCTCATCCACAAAGGCTCCTTCATCCCTCGCCCCGTCCCTCGCTCTGTCCCTTGCACGCCTGCCCTGCAGCAGCATCGCCCAGCAGCGGCTACCCCGCGCCAGTCCCTCCTCCGCTCCCCGTCATGATAGATTTTGTTGTTCCCACCATTCTTTCAGTGATTAATGAGCTTCATTTATTTTTCTCCAGTTCCTCTTAAAAAAATGCATTTTTATACACCATTTGCAACTATTTTTTGCATCTGCCAAACAAATAATGACCATATGTCAGAAGAATGCCACTGAAGCTGGTGTAGGCCCTGGCCACAGGGCTCCAGCCAGCCTGCTCCTCTGGGGGGACAAATGGAGCTGACGTGATGCCAGGTTATACAGGATTGTTGCATTTCTGCAACAGGCTATGTGCCTCTGCAGCATCCTGCACTCTTGAACGCTCCCAAGAAAAAGAGCAGGTGTACCAAGTGACCATGTATGGGACCAGTGTCGCTGCTCTGACTCCGAGCAATGGAACTGTAAGACTTGAAGCGAGTCTGAACTTTGTATTTTCTCTATTAAAATTCTATTTTCCTTTTCACCAGGGGCTGGATAAAGACTCAGCATGAGGAGATCTCTTGGCTTTCCTTCTTTTCTGTCCCAGACATTAAAACAAAGGCTGTCCCGCCTTTGTCTGAACTCAGGACTGAGTTCTTCACATCTGCAGTGATACAAGCACAATTTTTCTCTTCTCCTCCAAACATAAATACATATATATATAATATTTATTATTATCAGCATTTATTAGAAGAGTGTATATCAGAGGACACACACTATTAAAGAGTCTTTTCTTCAAGAGCTTACCTGCTTTCTACCTTTTGTCCATACAGAGGGACCGGGGGAGATATGAGGAGACGAAACTACTTTCCCAAGGACATGACACAGATCAGTGACTAAAACTAGTTCAAGGAAAACTGTGAAAATCTTCCCTGTAGCCAGGCCAGTGGTGCAGCACCCCTAGCCCATCCATCATCCTCTCTTAGCTTCGCTCTTACTTGCCCTTCTGACCACAGTCATGCATGAAGAAGATCACGCAAAGCAGGGGTTTGTTTTGCAGCTTGCTTTTCACATATCTTACACCTGTATTTCAACCTGGGCTACTGCAAAACTTTTTTGTTATTTGATTCTTTTATTTTGCTCCCCATAACCCATAGCAAAGTGCATGAACATTGTTTTGAATGTGAGGTGTTAGCGGCAGCCCACGACTGTGGGATTCAGTGCGGTACCCAGGGTGTAATCCTGCCCACAATGATCATTTATCTTTGCTGAACCTCATTATTTCCTGTGTAACACGGTTTAGAGTTCAGCCAAGGGACAATCTGCAATAACATAAACCTGGAAGACAGAAGATCTGGTCTCTGCATGTGCTTTGGCTAGGCTAAAGCAAAGCCAGATTTCTTCCACACATTTGACAGTGCTGCTCCATTCTGCCTCAGCTGCACAGTAGCCCATTCCAGGGATGACTGAGAGGATGCTGCAGCTCTAATGCGCCACCAGCCAGGCATCACCAGTGTCCTGCCCTACCCACTGCCAGTGAGGTGGGGTGGGTTTCACTGAATGAGCTGGGGGGGTCTTCCCCAGCCGAATTGTGGAAACCTCTGAAGCTGGAGAAAAATAGCCAAATCACTCCCTGCCCTAATGACCTTCCAATGCACATGAACCACAGGTGGGTGGGTTAAAGAAGCAGAGCAAGCACTATGGGAAAGGCAGAGCTTCGCCCACACCTGTGGTAAAGGGGCAGCAGCAGAGCCTGCCTGGCACCTGGCTACCAAACGCTGGCACCCAGCAAAGCCTATTCCTGGGGACTGCCTGTCTCTCACACGGCCACCCTAGAAAGGACAGCCACCCTTTTGCCCAGTAGCGGTTCCTCGTGCCCCAGGGAGGCTCTGAGTGTCCTGTCAGAAGCAGGCGCCTGTGCGCCGGAGCCTGGTGCTAAGGGATGCTGAGTAACAGTGACCACAGAGGATGCCCCCAGCACCTCGGGGCACTTACGCTGAAAGATGATTGTACATGGAACCTACGGTGCACAACCAGCTGAACAACGGAAACCGCAGCAGTTGCCTGAATCTCTCCTTAAAGGCAATTAGTGGAGCTGCCGTTGGCAGTAGCGTTACATGGAGCAATGAGCATGCAGCTCAGGAAAAAAACAGTTTCAGAGGTGAATGCGTTGCATCTTCCCTGCCAGAGAATGAGACACAGTGTTTCACGCGACAGGGAAGCAGCAGATATTGAAATGAAAAGTAGTGCATGGCTGCAAGCAGCTAATAACTTCTGGGGTGCTCAGAGGTGCTGTGGATACAGCTGGAGTCAAGGGGGGAGACCTGCAGCCCCACCGACAGCATCGTGGAAAATCAGCATTAGCCTCACATTCGCAGTGCCGGATGAGCCGTGCCCAAAGGTCAAGTGCGTCATCCCAGGGGGAAGGATGCACAAAGCAACATAATTTTTTTCCACCCATTTGACCAAAAGCTAACCTTCAGTTAAAGACTGCCAGCAGCAGGGCTGGCCTCTCTGAGGACAAAGGAGCAGTTTGCCTTTGCACCGAGGTGGGGTCAGTCTGACCACCCAGCACAAGCATGGTGCTGGGCTGCCGTGCACCCACCCACATGGGCACCCACAGTGCCTATGTCCAAAGCTGTATTGTGTTCTAAACCTGACACTTTTTATGATGCATTTTGACTTCAAGCCTTCTTCATTTTGTAACAAAAACTTGTTTTGTCAAAAATAGGTCAGCCAGGTGCCTTGCTCCGATGCTACCACAAGCAAAGATGCTTTCCTGAACCTGTACCTCAAAGTAAGATGCTGGGCACGCTAGTGGTAGTCAGCAAAAATGAAACATTAATACCCTGCATAAATTGTCCACTTCATTTGCAAGATGCCCAAATAAGTCAGCCTGGGGGTCCCAAGCCAGCTAGGCTGGCAAGCGCTGCAGCCGAGCCCGTGGCCCAACCATTGCCCTTCTCCTGGCAGGGAGGCTGGAGCAGGCAGGAGCCAGGCAAGAGCAGGCATAGCAGAAAAGCTCAGTTAGCTTTTTCCCCTCCCTAGGAAATCCCCAAAATCATGTCATATTGTCCCTCCCCCTCAAAACCAGTCATTTTTTCCCCAGGATCTGGGCAGAATGGGAATTTTGACTCAGTGGTTCTGCTGAGCTTAACTAGAAATGCACAGAAAAATGATCCTGAAAATAGCTGAGAGAGGCTAGAGTTTGCTCCTGGTTAGGAGCTGGTGTGGGGTGGAGGTGATTGTTATGTCTTTCAGGAAGGGGGTGGTCCCAGCTATCCTGTGGGTTTAGCTCACTGGGCATGGAGTCCAGAGTAATAGTTACAGAAAGGTACTTTATAAATAAACCAGAGAGATGTGCACAGCTAGCAGGCAAGAAAGGTTTTCTCTAGAGCAGCAGAGTAATCAAATTCTGTGTAGACATGTGGGGAAGGAGAACCGGAGGTACAGGAGACAGTACAGTGTAATTTACAGAGCAGCCATCCCTCATTGCTCCTCTGCACAGGGGCCAGAGCCTGCGCCTGTGACTGTGGTCCCTGGCCAAAAGTGGTCTCTGCTCCCCCACTGCTGTCCCTGCCCTCTTAACAGCTGGCATTCCCTCCCGTGATGGTCCCGGGTGCCCCGCTGAGCTGCAGGACACCCACGCTGCCGCCAGCCAGCTCCATCTCAGCCATCCCAGCACTGTGCTTTCTTGCATTTGCCTGAATTAATGAGCCAAAAAAACCCAAAAAATCAATATCTTGGCTGTTTTGTTAAATAGACTGTGCTGAAGGGGAAAGACCAAGAGAGAAATACTGCAGTTCACCTCTCCCAGCCAGCTCCAGCACAGAAAAGGGCAGGGGGTTCCACCCACAGAGACATCCCTAGGGAGGGCCAGCCAGGAGATGGTGATGCTCAGGGAAGAGGGTCAGAAAGGTTCCTCAGTCCCTTCTGGCAGCAGAAAATGGGTAAAGGGGCAAGAGCTACTGGCCAGCTACAGTGTCATTGGAGAAGAAACAAGATCTGTGGCTTTGCTATCTCTGTTTGCCCACACATGTCCTGAGGAGCCAGCCCCCACGATATGGTCACAACCCTCCCTATGCTTATTTTCCCCTTACTGTTAATCATGTATTTCTTTCACAAATGAAGGAGTATCTCACTTAAATCCCCATCACTGGGCAGGTGGAAAGGGCTGTCCAAAAGGAGCATGTGTGATAAATTACCCTGACCTGTAAGAAAACCACACCGCTTTACATCATGCGTATTACAAGAGCAACTGGCATCATATTGCAGACTGCAAACACACGATGGCCAAAAATTGCCTGATAGGGCTGTAATCTTCTCATGCTCCATACATCTGAAATCCTCCGACTGCAACATCGCATGTAAAGAAAATGCAGGCCTGTTAGATTTCCCCAGACGTTCACATTTTGATAGAATAACTGAATATATTTCAAATTGCACAACCTGCTTTCCTTCAGGGGTGTATTTCAGTACTCACAGCACTGGCTGGCAGACCCAGAGGTGGCTCTGGGCTGGCTGCTCCTCACCCTGTCCATGTCCCACAGGCTGAATCCAGCCAGGACCACAACCTTGTCCCAGCTGCTGCGGGGGGGGGGGCCATGCTGGGCACCCCAGGGAAGGGCTGTGCCAGACGGCACCTTGAGCCGCGCTAAGGCTGTTTTGACCAGTAATGAATGCAACAAAAAATATTAAACACCAAATATCTTGCTGTTACGTATGACTCACATAATGGACAAACACCAGCCATACTTCAGCATCCTCTTTCTTGTGTGTAAAGACTACTTTTTCACCTAAAAAAGAACCTAACAAATCAATGCCTGGAATTATGCTTGTGGAAAAGAGTAATTTCTTACAGTAAATAGAAATATTTTCCATTTTTGTGCCACAGTCTGGCTAATCTTTCCAGATAATCAAGAAATCAGCCAATCTCCCTGTTCCAGCTTGTCCTGCTGGTAAAGCATCTGACAGCATAAATAGCTGAAACAATTTTAGCACAAACTTCCCCTTATTCATTAATTTTCTTCCCCTTACCTTTTGTGGGCTTTACTTTGTAGAAATGAAATGTCAGGACTGCATGGGGACAGACCTACGTCTGGCAGCGCTGGTGTGCTGCTCCTCGGAGGCAAGGGGAGCGTATTCAGTTACCCCCTCACCTCCACATTAATTTCAGCAAGTGTGTATGGCCCTATATACGGCTGAGCATTTTGCAGAGGTAGGTTTTATCTGCTGGCCGGGACCTGCTCCATCCCCTGCCCACCTGGGATGTTCCAAGCCAGCGGCAGCAGCAACGGCAGCAATGCTGCCAAGAGCTGTCTGCTCAACAGCAGCAAGACATGGGCAGCCAACCCTGGCTGAAGCAGCCTTTTCGTCACTCCCTTCCCAGATGAGACCTTGGTCTTGGTCCAGGGACTGCACTGGATGGATGGAATTTTTTTCCCTCCGTGGAGGGATTTTCACTGCCCAGGTGTGAGCTGCTCATCCCTCACCTGCCAGGAGCCCATGGGCAGCCTGTGACAGATAATGGGATGCAGAGGTTGGAAAAAAACATGTAGAAACATGTAGGAACAAAGGAGGACCTACAATGCCCATCCTCAGATATTTTTAGTCTGAAAAGCATAAATGCATCACTGAGATATAAAAAGAAAGCTCCCTGCTGCTGCCCGTGCTGGAGAGTTCGGTGTGGTGCTCTGCCTGCTTCCCACCCCGGTCAGATACTTGCTCTATGCAGGGTGGGAGCAGGGACTTTCAAGAGGGGTGGAAGGGAGCCCAGATAGGAAAGGAACAGCCTGTGCTCTCCCACCTGCCCGCACAACACCCAGCATAGCCTTCTCTGCTTGGGGAGCAGGGCATGAGATCTTGCTTGGGAACAGCCTGGATGCTGTCAGCAAACTGCAGTACATTCAACCATCCCTTCTTTGCGGGCAACAGAAACCATGTATTTACACATGGGCACAATGTAGTGTGCATGCATAAGCTTTTCAGATACTGATCCTGGGGGAAAAAACACAGTAGAATTAGGCAGCATAAACGTGTCAGATATGACTGATTTCCTCTTACCTTTATCTGGGTAGAAAAACAGGATGGATTTTTAAAAGCAGAGTCTTCATCAAGGAACGTGCTACATCCTTGCCCATACTGTCATTCTGGGTAAAAAAGAGCAACTTTTTCTGTTCCCCACTGGGAGAAAAAGATTTTTATTTCTGCTGGCCAGCTCTCCCCATCTGGCTGTGCTGTCTCTTGGTGTCAAGGATGTGATCACACCGCTGCATATCCTGAACAAATCCTACCCTCCTCTCATGTAAAAGGGGCTGCAGGAGGTACTTGTGGGCACCTACAGCCCGCTCCTGCACTGCTGCAGACTCAGCCCCAGGAGGTACGGGCTGGGTAAAGCTCACCCAAAGACTCTGCTGAGCAGTCAATGTTAGTGTTTGCTGGATTTTGTGTATTTCTGGTTGACAAACTGCAAACCCAACTTCCATGCCTCTCCTGAGTAACACAGAACACTGCTGCACACTCAGGTTGCTCAGCCTGGGTTATTATGATGTTGACTTATTTTATTTTAGTCTCAACTCTGGGTATGAACAGCTGTCACCTCGAAGTGCCCTTCCCGAAAAGCAGAGGTGAAACAAGACTCTTGCTGATGCACAAGGTGCAAGGCTTTTAGCACTGGGGGCAGCATTCACAGGTGTATGAAAACCATCTCCCTGTAGCTGGAGGAAACATCATGGGCTCAGCTAGTGAGACGCAGGTGTCTTGTCATGGGTGTGTTAATAATATATTGTTATCAGAAACACATTTTAAATTACAGTCATTAAAAACAGATCCAATACCTTCCAGGAGGAGAGAATTTCCAGCTGGGAAACACATGTACTTTGATCTGGAGTTAGCATTGTATTTACTTACACCATCAGTGAGGTTACCTCTGCCTACAGCTGCTCTTGGAGGATCAAGTTTTCATTCATTGATTTGTCTAGATCCAGATCTGCTGTCTTAAGAAGTAAGTGGCTCAAGCAGAAAAGCTGCAGACCTGCCTGGCCATTTGGTCCAGAGGAGCAGCCTAGAAGAGCAGGCTGAATTAATTCTGTGTATTAAGGATGGTACAAGTGGTACATTTGTACCAAACTATGCAGGCTGCCCAGTGCCTTATTCCCTCAGGCCTCCTAGAGGCAAATGGACTTCGTGCCTAAGCACTTCTGGGGAAAACTGTGCACAAAGAGAAGTGAGTTTTGGTTGGTTTCAGCTTCCGACTCTGCCAGCGCTTGCCCAAGTGCTTTATTTTCACCAGAGCTAAATAGGAGTCAGCCTCTAACAGATATAGATCATTGCATTTACCAGAGCCAAATAAATACATATACAGAACTGGCCCATAACAGCTTGAGAAAATCCAGCTTTCTCCTGCAGTGGAGTCTCTGTAGGCACAGCTCAGGACACATGGGCTTTGCCTGTCCCCAGAAGCACTGTCAATGATGCCTGCCATATGCCAGGCTACTGCTTCTGGATCTCAGTTTCCTGCTGCAGCAGGAAGAGACCCATAGTCCCATACCATTTATCCTTGCCAGCAGAGCTCGTGGGAGGGTTCACAGAGCAGCTATCTTACAGCAAATCAACTGCATTTGCTGTCTCCTCAAGTCAAGGGTCAAGCTCTCAGCACAGGCTGCCAAGAGAGATGTGGGCTGTGGTGGTCCCCCACACTCACCTTTTCCACCCAGCTAAGGACCGAGGGGCAACAGGAGGGTTGCAGGAGCAGTTAGAAATGCCTGGGTTGGAAGGCTCTGGTTCTGTGCTAAGCCAGGAAAACACAATCTCTTTGCCTGATTCCTTTCCCCTCCAATTTGCAGATTTGCTAAAAATCTGAAAAGAATGAACAGCTGCAAATCAGACTGGAAGAAGCAGACCAAGCCAGACCCCATGCCTGCTGCTGCTGCTGCTGCGCCGGCGCTGAGCCGTGCCAGCGAGGCTCAGCTCTGCCACCATGGGACATTGCTACCTCGCACACAAGAAAAGCAACCATGCCAAGGCAGTGCTGGTACTTGAGTCTTTCCCTCCTTTCTCTTCTCCTCCTGTTCTTTTGCATTATTCAGGCGTATGTTCAAAAGTGGGGAAAAAGGAAACAATCAGGTGTAGCAGTGCTAGCCTAGCATGCAGCAATATCCATTAACTAGGAGACTGCTATGCTGCAATTAGTTTTAAGTGGTCTGTAGCATTTTTATTAGCTCTCAGATGCTTTTGATGTACTTAATTTACGCCACAGAAACTGCAGAAGATGGCAGATGATGATTAAGATGTGCTTTTACTCTTCTAGAGTGCACTGAGTACCTTGTAGCTACAGACCATGCATATAAAGCAATATTGCTTATTATTCAGAGCTGTTTGTTACATTAATCATGTGCCTGCTTTGCTCTGAAAAAAGGAATTAGAATATAGCAATATTCTGGCTGCTTGTTTTTAAAATACATGTGTGGGTGGACGCTTCAGCTACTGCTCACATTTTTCTCTTGCAAGTCACAGAGAGCTGTTTGTGACTCTCTTCCTTGGTATTTTCTCTTGACACTAATTTTGTTGGCCAGACTCGGGAAGGAAGCTGCCTCAAGCCAGATGACAAGTGTGGCATGGAAATAAGTATTACTAATTGAGAAATGTTTGAATTTCTGGACTGCAGAGAGGAAACCTTGGAACAGCTTTAAAATGAAAGGTGCCATAATGATTTTTCCTCCAGCAAAGAAACAAAAGGCCTACAGTGCTGATACCTTTGTCCATTAAACGTCTTCTGATTTGACACCTTCTAGTCTGAATATTGCTTAACAAGTCCTCAGGAATGAACCGCAATGCTGTTCCTGAAAATTATTTAAGAACTCTGCAGTAGTAGAAAGCAAGGAACTGATTTTTCTGAGCTGATTTGAGCCAAGCTTTAAAGCAAGCTTGAGATCCTGAAATGCAGACCTAAAGAAAACCTGTATTAATGCTCCACTCATTGCATGTTGCTTCCAACCTAAAGCAGCTGATGATGGTGGAAGAACTGAAAGACAGGGTTAAAGTAGTGCTGGAAGTACATACCTAGCTGGTCAAAGGTAGGAATTGCCAGTCCTCATTAAGACCTGAGACAGAGGGTAGTGAGTGGCTTTGCCTGAAATGTCTCGGTCTTCACGCAGCCACCCAGGCTACTGACAGGTCTCATGATTCATTCAAGATGTTGCAGAGAGAATTTTTACAGTCAACTGTGTTCACCTCGTGATCCTGGAAAGACGTTATGGAGGCATTAATAGCAACATAACAAGTATCAGCGTCTTGCATGACCTTGTCTCACCACATTTGAACTTGTGAAGAACATTTCAGAAAAACAGTGAGTTCTGAGACTGAATAAAGTTTGATTGAATGAGAAAAAAAATTTAAAAAGATAAAAACAACCAACTTGAGAAATAGTGAGTTACCATCCTGCTCGCCAGATATGAACAGTGTGTCAAGGCATGTCTCCAAGCTGAAGAGCTTACAGGATGCATAAATAGCTCCATAAAAAACATGTTGTCACTGCCTCATGAAAAAGCATGCTGCTGGCAAACAGTAGTTAAGGACAAAGCCTGTAACCTAATACAGAAGCGGCACCGGAGATCACAACTGCTTGTTTACTCCAGACAAACAATTTTACCGGAATGTCTTTCACCACAACATCTTCTGGCTTTTTTTTTTTCCTAAACAGATCTGTTCACTTTTTTAAACTGCACTTATTCAAAAAAGGCTAAAGCATTTACTTCCAACATATACTCCTTACACTACAAAACACTTTAATCTTTGAAGAAAAACCATTATTCCTTTAATTCAGCAAAATGCTCCTATGTGAGAAATAAACCTTAAGCATGCATGCAATAAACTCCTCAAAGACTATCTGTAAGAGGCACATATTACTTCACGTACAGTTTTAGCAAAAACTTACCCGTCAGTTCCTAAAATCAATGAACCTTCAGCTATTCTCCAGAGTTAGTCTGAGGGCCATAACTGTACAGCTACACCATCACTCCAGAATAACACTGTTAGCCCAAGGTTACTGGTTATAAGTGCACAAGAGGAACGATGCCACCGGCTGCCCCTGCACACACGAACCCCCCAGATCCTGGTTGTGAGGCAGCAGGTCTGAATACAAAGTTCATGAAGTAACATTCATTTGTATGTGCAATGTGGCCACTGTTTCGTAACGATTAATGAGCATCCCCAGGCAATATGGTATTTTTCACTCTGTTACTAACTATAGTAACTCTCTGCATAGCTCCCTGGAAGATTGTGAAGATATTGCCCTTTAATTTAGATCTGTATGGAACTCCTAATAGCCAACATCTTGACAGGCATCAGTTCAATTAAAATAAATTTCCCTTCTTAGAAGAATAATAGATTACACGCACACACACACAAATCAAACTAGTTCAGTTTATGTGGAAACAAATATAATTATACAATTTATTAATAATTTACAATACAATTGATCTAGCATACCCAAAACATAGATGCTTTACACAGCATGAACAGCAGCCACACCAGGCATCACTCGTTCCCGGTCTGCTCTAGGCTGCTAGTCTGGGACTCGGGGCGTTGGTACCCCCACACCGCCATCCTGCATCACCAGGAGCACCTGAGCATCTCCATCGCCCACGCAGTCCCACGGGCCTTCCTCTGCAGCCACCAAAGGCAGCCTGGGGGCTCTGCTAGCAATTCTGCCAGGTGCAGGAGGGATTGAGCCTGTTTAGTTCATGGTACTTGTGCTCTGCCAGACCCCAGTCCTCAGTGATCTCCATACCTCATACAGGAAAAACACCGCAGTGCAAATGATACATTACAGAACATCTCGGCTGTGTGAATAATCACAGATACACGCTGCCCTGCCTTTGCACAGGCATCTCCATGAAGGCAGTGGGAGTTGTAGAGACATTATTAGGCCTTGTGACATTTTAAAAAGGCTTAAATATAAAATGTCTTATCGGGGTTTCAAAGGCTGGAATGGAACTGGAACAGTCTTTGCAATAATAATTGCCAGATGCTAAAAACAACCCACAGAGAAGCACTGCATAACTGCTTGGAAATGAAGCAACAGAGAGATCAAAATCCATGCACAAAGTTAGGAAAAAGCAAGAGTTATTTTCATGCAAAGCCACTATGGCTGCTTCTACAGCCACCCTTCCGCCTGACTCACCCCTGGCTGCAACAGAAGTGAAGGTTGCACACAGCAGTGGCACACAGGACTACACCAGCCAGCGCCACTACTCCAGAACAGGAAGCTCACAGGACCTGTGGGATATCATCTCCAATAAGAAAAATCAGGTGTAGAGCCTTTGTATCAGCTTGGCAAATCCACACTTTATTTTGGCAGGTAAGGATAACATTTCAGTCAGCACCTAATGCAGAACTTGCTTGGGTTTCTGAAATCATAATGAGTAAGATTTTCTGCTGAATCAAACTGTGCGAGGGCTCCAGCTGTAACTGGGACAAATGCCCCTGGCACACACGGAGCTAATGGCCTCCTTATGTGTGCGAAGGAACAGCCTGAGGAGACAGAAAAGCAGCTCACAGACAGACATAGGAGACAATGGAGCATCAGGACCCAGCACTGATTGTAAGAGTTGTTCAGGTATGCAAGATGTTAACATGGATATGAACCTTGTGGCTTTGTGTATTACTCAGCCATTATTTGTTCATGTGTGGCAGAGAGAACAGGTCCTTCTATACCATCTTATGTAGAAAACCAGCAGTTATTAATAGACACTGATGCTTTCAAACTAAGGGCATGTACTTTCCAGCATCTCCTGTTCCATATTTTGTTCACCTTCAACAATAAAATCATTTCACTAGAGAAGCGCTATAAAAAGAAGCAACTCCTCTCTCCCTTGCCTCTTGTGTCAAGACTATGCCGCTGAGTAAAAATCAAATCTACAGTGCAATACTGAAGTCCTTACAGTCTTCTGCTTGGACCAATACATACACAAAGTAGAAGATCTACAGCATAGGCTGATAGCAAATACTTGCACTTACTGTCTTGAAATCTTTCTCAACCATGCACTGCAGATGAGGCTTATCGTGCTTGTCTCTTGTTACCAATAGCCAAAAAAAAGCAGGGCATGGGGTGGGAGGCAGACAAGGGATATAGACTAAGCCTGTGTCTCCAGTCCTTCGATTTGTGGGAGGTATCTGCTGAAAGTTTCTGTAAGAGAGGAGTTTGCTTTAAACATAGAGCTTCCAGGGGTCAATGTTTCTTCCTGACGCAGTGGTACCTGAACTGTCTTGTCATATGCCTAATCTAAAACCTGGATAATTTGGATGAAGTAAGGGGGGGGGGATAGCTAAGGGAGCTCCAGAAAGATTGCAAAAGTAGCTTCCGTCATACGGAAAACCAGACTGGCAGTTGAGAAAGGAAAGGCCAATGGCCAGGATAACCAACCACTACACCAACTGGTACTTAGAACAGCCTAATTGCCTTCATGAAGGAAGCAGCTCCTGCTTAAGAACACCAGGAATCACCCCCAGATTTAGAGCCAAGGCATGTGGAACCTTCTACCTCAGCAAACAGGGGAAGCCCGTGTAAAGGGGGGAATAAAGCAAACAGCCTGATTATATGCAGATAAAACTTTAATCACTCACAGAACTGCAGAAGACTCAGGAATTGGACAGCACACAGGAAAACATAACTTTCACCATGAAAATAAAAAGCGTCTTGGGTAGGCAGGCCAGTGTGCCAGAAATTTAAGCTTCTGGAGCCACATCTACGTTCATTTGCAGTGCAAATGCCTGGCTTTGATAAAGATTTGCCCTGGTCTATAGATTCCTGAAAACAATTTTTGTAAGTATACACATTATAGATACCATGATTTATTTCAAGCTAATAGGCTACGAATACTTGAAAACTAGCATGTACTCACAGGAGTAGAAATGTTTCTTTCTGACTTCCTTTTATGTAAACTTATTGCATTAAAAACTTCTAGTCACATGTAATTGCTAACACTGAATGTTTATTATTTAAAAAAAAAAATACACATGCAGAAAGCCATCCTCTTTAACACATTAAATAATCCTGCAAAGATTTTAGAGAAAAGCAATAGCCCTACAAGGCATGGATTTGTTTGAAACCTCCAGCAGAAATGAATTTTCTGTGGGAGTCCATGCTCCGATTATACCATGCAGTGGTGTGAGTCCAGCCAAAGTCAATCACATCACAGAGCACTTGCCTTGCAGTTTATCTTTCTTTTTCTGCTGCTTGGATTTCTTTCCATCCACCTGGAGACTGACAGTTCTCCTCTTCTCGAGATTCAGGAGCTCCTGGAAGAGCTCCTGCACGTTGTAGTTCATTTTGGCTGATGTCTCCATAAAGGAGCATTTCCACTTGCTGGCTAACGCTTGCCCCTCGCTGGCATCCAGCTCCCTCTGGGTCTCATCACTTTTGTTACCCACCAACATGATTGGGATTTTTTGGATGTCCCCTTTAATCTGACAAATCTGTTCAAAGATGGGCTGAAGATCTTCCATGGACTGCCTGCTGGTGACAGAGTACACCAAGATGAAAGCATGCCCTTTGGATATAGACAGCCTCTGCATAGCAGGGAACTGATGGCTTCCCGTGGTGTCTGTGATCTGAAGGGTGCAGATGCTCTTATCACAGCTGATTACCTGCCGGTACGTATCTTCAATTGTAGGGATATAGGTTTCCCTGAAAGTTCCCCTTACAAAACGAAGGACCAAGGAGCTTTTGCCAACCCCTGCTGCTCCAAACACAACCACCCTGTAATCATTGCTTTGTTCAGGCATGTTTGCTGTGCTGCGATACAAGTGAAGATTTTAACTGAAAAAGCCCGAGTTCTTCAAGTTTACACCCCCTTTTACAGAGGTGGCCTGCGGAGAAGGGAGGAGGAGGGGGCAAAAGGGAAAGAGAGGAGCAGGGGAAGAGAAAGAAATCGTTCACACCACCTCGGTAATTTTACGGTCCATTATTGAAATAAGCACTTAAATGAGTCACTCCCCTCCCGTCCTTTTTCCTTGCATTAAAAAGAAATAAACCACTATCCCCGCCAGGCATACATCCCATGCACACTTAACGTTATGAGAAGTGAAAAAGCATTCACCTGTAGCCATCAGCTCCACCGTCCAGCGAAACGAGACTAAAATCGCCTACCAGCAGCGGGGAGAGCCGTGCCTCCTCCGGCCGGGGCCCCGGCGCTGCGGGGAGGCTCGGCTCGGCTGGGCTCTGGGCCTGCCCCCGCCGCCGCCCGCCTCCTCCCCCCGGCCTGCGGGCGCTCCCCCGCTCCGCACGGCGCCGGCAGGCAGGCAGGCAGCGCTCCCAGCGCCCCCGGCTTGCTCCCTCCTTCCCTGTATCCTCCATCCACCCGCCGCCTGCGGGGACCCCGACAGCGGCAGGAGCTGCCAGGCTGGCAGCGCCGGGCGCTGCGGCGCCCCTGAGGACGGATGGCAGCTACCGCAGCGGGCTGTGCCACCTCCCCGGCCGGAGCGCCGCGCAACCGGCCGGGCGGCACGGGGCTGCGGGGCTGCCGGCCGGGGACCGGGCTGCCCCTCCGGCCCTCCCACCCGCTGCGGGCTCCGGGCAGGGGACCTGCCTGCCCCCACGCCTCAAAACCACCATAAAAATCCAACCCTCCCCTCAAAAATAAATAAATAATCAACACAACAACCGGAATCTGGTGGTTAGCGCTGTTGGAGCCAAGTTTTGGTGCTCCATCCCTCTAATTCCACGCACAAATAAACGCGCGCCTCTCTCCCTCCATCGCCCCCAGCACCTCTCTCACCGCCCTGCACCGCCGGCCCCCGGGGGCTGGCAGGCCTTGCCGGCTCCCACCCACCTGCGCGCTCCCGGGCTCACAGTCAGGGCTCATTTTGTTTCAACGCTCAAAACACGGGTCAGCTTTCCACCCCCCGCTGCCATTAAAAGCGGCAAAGGGTGCCCTGAGGTATTCCTGCACCCCTTCCCCGGAGAAGTCCCCAAACCGTCCACTGCTTTCATTTAGCTCCATCGCACTGGCATATAAGAGTTGTATTTCACAATCACAGGTTGTATGTCTCCTCGTTTATAAGAAAATCCTCCCGAACACCGCCTATCCACACACTCTCTCAAGGCAGACGGGACCAGCAGTCCTCACAACCCAGCGCCTGACAGGAGGAGGCGCCCACCTCGCGGCTGCTGCGCCTCCAAAACGGCCCGGGCCCGCAGCGGCCGCTCCCGCTGCCTCACTCCCCGTCCCGCCGCCGCGCCTCCTCGCCCCCCTCCGCTCCGCCCCAGCCGTTTCCCTGGCTGCCGCCGCCATGGCGGGCGGGAGAGGCCACTCCGCCCTCGGCTGCCGCCTCATAATCCCCCGCGGCGGGAGTCGGCCGTGCGTAGCCCCTTCCCCGCCCCGCCGCCCCACCAGCTGGGGTTTCCCGCCGCCAAGCCCCGCGGAGGCGCAGCCGAAGCCCGCCTTCACGCCCCAAAATGGCTGCCGGCCGCCGTGGAAGGAGCTCGGCACTAGCGACCCCGGGGCTTCCAAACCTGCTTCTCCAGAGCCACCCACCTGCACCCAGAGAAGGACCACACCAACCTCCACCCCAGAGCCTAGGCCATTAATGGGTTAATACGGACGTCTTAATCGGCCAGCTGCCAGCGCAGGGCTCGTGTGCCTGTGCTGGGGTTGCTGGCAGGGTCAGCTCTCCACCCCAGCTCCTGGCCATAGAGTAGCGGGAGGGCACTGGCCTTGGAGCAGAGGTTCAAAATTTGTCACGTTGACAGGCATGATTCCTGAGAAAGCTAGTCTGAGCTTGTACTAACAGTAGCATCTCCCACTGTGACAATTAAAACAATCCCTCTGTCTGACTGTGTGTGTGGGGGGGTGTGCTGCTGCATTGCCTGGATAAGAATTCTTCTATTTTTCTCTCTAGAACAGTTTTTTTTTTTTTTTTCTGAGCGCAACCTCGGGCTTGGACCAGAGCTTCCCATCTGGAAGTCTGCAAAAAGCTGTGGGTCCCTGGGCAACCATCGGGGATTTGTCAGCACGGAGCTGAGCTTCTGGGGGAGAGGACAGTCCCCGGCCAGCACACTCAGGCAAGACCAGGTCCTGGGGAAGCTGCAGCCAGGGCTGGGAACTGAGTAATAGCGTCAGTTTTAAAATGTGATAAAGGTCATTTGTGGTGCTCAGCTGCAGGGACATTCAGAAGGAAGAGAGCAAAAGGGACAAACGTCTCTGTAAAGAGCTCAGCTTCAACTTGGAGACTTGAAAATAGGGGTACCCTTGGCCAAGGGGTATCTTCAGGATCTTGTTATCTTTTTTGTAACTCTCGTGCTGCCCAAGGCGGGGGTGTTTAAGAAACCCTTTTGCAAAGCTTCACTCTTTTATTGTTGTTACAGTTAAACTACAGCAGGACAAACTCCACAGCCAAAGGGGCAGGTACACCTGCCTGAGGACTTCCCTGTGCCACCAACCTCAGGAGGGGATGGTCCAAAGCTCTCTCCCCCTTGCAGAAGTTGTAACTGAAAATGTGGTTAAAAACTGTGCCATAGATATTTCCCCTGATTCTGTGGGCCACAGGGCCTGGTTTGGGGGATAACAGCTCTAAAAGGGGCAAATAAAATACTTCTGAAAGTCTACAGGAACATGGTTCTCCTCAGCTTCTCCTGTGGACCACCTGCCCTGCCCATGCCTCCCGTCCACCCCAACCACACCTGTTTCTGTGTGGCCCTTTGGTGGCACATCTCGGACAGCAAGGTTGCCCACTCCAGTCCCCTGTTCCTCCTGTGCTCCCCATGCAGATCAGCAGTGACTGCCTCTTTCACAGGCTAAACTCTCCTATAAATAATTGCTTATCCCAACACACAATGCTTAATAACCCATGGTTTCAAAAGCCATAGTTACATCCTTGTAATAGAAGGGTGATGTTACTGCTTGCTGTCCGGGATGAGTACGCAAGCTTCTGGCTGGGGTGTGCTCAGGTCTGTAAGCCGAAGAGTTAAATCTCTTTGGGGGCATTTCTCACAGCCCTTCCTAGAAAGCTTGGAGCTGGAGAAGTGAAGGATTGCTCCCTGGTGGGATGTTGCTCTGCCACATTGACACTAACCGATCCAGAGCAGCTGGAAGCAGCCATAAAAGCTGAGTGGAGGAGGTTAAGGTAGCCTGGGTTTGAATCCTGCTGACGATTTACTGCAATACTGAAATTAATGCAGTAACTGAAAGAGGAAAGACACACAGACCCTATATACTGATGCAGGTTGTAGAATAATTAGAAAGAACAACTTGGTAGCAGTGGGAGCCTGTTTCCCCCAGTGGAGATGTGGGCAAGGAGCTGTGCTGTTCCCCACGCAGACCAAAGACAAGTGGCATTATTCAACTTACGAGGCTTGATCCCTTGGCTGCTTCCCAGCGGTCTCCCCCTGAGGCTCCCTGCTTCCATGCAGCCTCTCCAGAGCAGTGTTGCCTTTGGAGGGCAGGCAGCCACCTCCATGACAGAGCACGACCTTGGGAATGCAATTGCAGGTGCCTGGCAAGTGAAAAGCTCTATAAATTTGCTTGCACTGGTGCAGGAGCTGGAAAACCACATGCTTATAGGTGGTCTTGGTTGACTCCTGGAACAGAGGGAGTGTGCCCAAAAAGGAGAAAATATTGTCAGAAGTATATTTCCATTGCTAGAATTAGTTTGCCCCTATCCCAAAATCCAGTTTCTGCAAGTGTCCAAAACACCTGACCCACCGACCCCAGCTTTGGCTGTGCTACTGGGAGCAGACCAGGCAAATCCCTTTTGCTGGGATTTATGAACAGATTGATTTTTCTCAGGGCCAACTAGCTGTGCAAAAGCCTCATTAAGGCATTACCTCACCTTTTCACCTCTCCCCAGAAACCTTACCCTACTTTACTGTGGTAGTTTATTCCCGTGTCCACTGTAGGCAATAGACTTCTCCCAGTTTATGCCTGTTGAGGCTCTGGCCTTAAAATAAGCCTTGGATCTGGCTGCATCAGACTCTGCAACCTCTTCCTTGGTATGAGGGAGGACAGCTGGCAGGAACTTGGGTCTCAATGCCAATGCACTGGCAAGGCACTTGAGTGTTTCTCGGAGCTATCACCTCCCCCTCCTGCAGAGTAGCAACCAGCACCAGCCCTTGCACCACTCTGCATGGGAATTATTGGATGTTAAGGCAGCACTTGTAGTTGTTCACTCGGGGGCAGGACAGGATCAAGCAACAGACTTTTAAGGGAGAAAATGGTCCAGTTCCCTGCTTGAAACCATTTCTGCAGCTGCTCAGCTGGTGCCAGGATCTGGCTGGGTCATTTCCCATCAGCCAAATGCTGGGGAGAAACAGAAAGGGATCACACTGTTCAGTAACTATGCGTGGTTTCATTTTGGTACCCAGTCCCCATCTGAAGGGATGCGAAAGAGGCTGTGTTGCAGAGGAAAGGCAGGCTCCAGTGTCTGAGGGAAGCCGAGCCAGGCACACACCACTGCTTCTTGCAGAGAAACATGTTGGCATGAGCGTGGCCACATGTGCAACAAACAGGAGCTTGCCCTTTTCTTGAGGCCTGTGAATAGTTTTTATTCTTCCTGATGCTGGAGGAAGTTTTTGCCCACACTAGTGCCTGCCTTTTTGGACATGTGCCCATCTTTGTTCTGAGCAGTGACTCGGGAAAAGCAGATCTGTGCCAGGAACTGAACTGGCTTTGCATAAGGAGGTGGTTAGTGCTGTGACACCCATCCCCCGTCAGTGCAGCAGCAGCTGCAATCCCCCCACGGCTCAGGTGTTGCTGAGAAACTAAGGAACAGCAACGGAGCATCTGCAGATAAGACAGAGACATGTTAGTACTGCTGCTAATTAGCCACCCACAGCAGGGCTGTGCCATCTCACATCACCATCAGGGTAGTACCTGGTAAATCCAGAATCCATTGGCACAGGCATGTCCTTGTGGCAGGCTCTGACACTGCTGCTCATGTATTAGCAGTGGAATTTCTGACAGCTAAAGAGGCAATGCTTCCCTTTCTGGGTAGCCTCTCCTTGCCTTGAGGAAAAAAATATGGTGGAAGGGTCCTGACGGCATTAAGAAGCTTTTCTGCCTGTTTTCCAGCCCTCTTTGCCCTCCATGTGCTTCCATATCTTCGTGGTGTCACATCTCATCTTCCTGCTGTACATCTCTAGCCTACTAAAAATTAATGCATTTCATGAACCATTTATACTGTATCTGGATTATATACAACCTGGTCACATCCTGACTGCTGGTGGCCCCAGTTCTTTCCCACTGCACACAGGTACTTTGATAGAAAAATTACTGGCTGGCCTACCCCCAGTATTGTAGCATCTGTTGCCAAGGCTGCCTCTGCTGTGCATAAGGCTACTGCAGCGATATCATTCCTACTTCTGTTTCTATCTCTTAGTTAAGCACTTAAGCAAGTTCTGTCTACAGCCAAATCTCACTTTGGGAGGTACAGCAACACCTAAAGTGTTAGTGCTTGTGGAGGAAACATTTCTCAGTCTTTCCCAAGCTTATTCTTCCAAAATAATTTGTGATTTTCCAGGTTATCATTTCTTATTTCTCTGATACTTGCTGCCTCACTGACTCCATGGTATTTCGAATCCACTTCTATCCTTACTGAGCAGCATTGTAATGCTGCCTACCCCAGACGGAAAAGAAAAAGGGTCTTTGGACCTATTTCATTCTGCTTTGGATTTTTTTCCCAACACAAAGAGCCCAGCGGATTTTTCTCAAGGAGCTTCAATCTCAACATGAGGCCCTGTCAAGTCCTGTCATCATTCACTGCATTGTTTACTAGGGGCAAATGAAAGCAGATGCTCAACTACTTGGCCAGCTGTTCTAGATGCAGAAGCAAGCTATCTCAAAGTCAGCTGCTGATAAAGATGAGGGCTGATTGTTAGCTCAGCTGCACAACATGCAAGCAGAACACCCAACTTTTGCAAGGTATTAAAAAGACCCAGGGTAGAACTTGGATCAAAAGTCATCCAAAAGTAAGGGGAACTATAACTGAAACCTTAAAAAAAAAAAAAAAGCCTCTAAAGCTGGTAAGGCACCCAGTTGCACCGAGCTACTTTGAAGGTTCCTGTCTGAACTAATAATAATGATAATAATAATAATGAAGAAAATTAAAATAGGGGGTATACCAGATATCTTTTACAGTACACTAATCAACATTGCTTCATGCTTAATACAAAGAGACAGAAATTTGTTCTAATAAACTGTACTTTTGTTACATTAGAGAATTATTAATGCTGTAATCACAGCTGCTGAATCACAACTGTATGGAGAGCTGATGCTATTCAGGAGATTTTTCTCCTGTTGATAATTAGTCATCTCAATAAATCTGCGTTCAGCTCTGTAGGTATAAATAGAAGGGGTTGCCTGCTGGGTAACCACATACGATTACGTGTGTTGGACTCTGAGCAAAACCAAATGTCTCATATAGTGAAACGTCAGGAGGGGCATTGCTGCACAGGCAAGGTGCCCAGAAGAAGTGCAGAGGGCAGGCGTGGTCCTGCTCAGCGATGCATGACATGCATGCCCAGAGGTGCAGGCATGCTGGCAGCAGCATGCTCCTCTGCAGGTATCACTGCGCAGGGACTCATGGAGATGTGCCTGGTCATGTCAGCAGCAATTTTCTATAGGCTTTCATTCAGCATGCCTTTTCTCTTTGCTTTGTTAAGGCCTCTGCAATCCCGAAACATCTTAGTTTTAAAATCCAGATGTAATCCTAAAACATCCCGCTTCAAGGTGTCTGATACTATCAGCTGACCCGTGCCCATTTCTCTCCTGACTCTCTCCACCTCCTCTCAAATATTCTCTCTTTAAAGTCCATGTTTCCACCTGCTGCAGCACAAAAGCTGCTCCTGAGGTGCTTGCTGGGGACTGTTGACTCCCGAGCTAACCACATATGCCATCTGATTTTTGGAGCAGCCATAGTGCTGGTTCCTGAATCCCTCCCTCCCGTTCCCATACACAGTGCAGGATCCACCATGCTTTGGCAAGCTGAAGGTGCTTTTTCTCTTGGGCAGCCAGTGGCTTCAACCTCTGTTTGCCACTCTTTGCAGGTAGTTTTCCATTAAAACCATTTAAGCAAGACCTGGACCTGAGTGCAAACCTGCATAAGTCTGTGAAGTCAGGGCATTGCAGCTTATCCAGCTTTCCAGGTCTGTGTCCTTGGGGATTCTAAATCCTACAGGTGCTCTAATGGTAACGGGGCTGTCCTGACTACATGCATTTGGGAGTGTGTGTGTCCTGTGCATTTAATCTCTTGCAGGGATTTATTTGGGGAAATGAAAAGATTTCTCTCCAAGTGTAGAGGCTTTCCTTGTGCAAAGGCTTCACTTTGCAGAGTCCTTTGGGCTATGGCACGAGTGCCTGCAAGCAGCATCCCAGATGAAAACATGGCTAGACCATGACAAAAGTTGTCACAAAAGCTTTTTTTAAACCAGGCGATGCTTGTGTCCGCTTGAGTTTTCCTTTCTTACCTGCCTTTGCTGTGGTACTGAGTGCTGGCAAACCCACAAGCAGCTGTCTGTAGCAGGCACAGAGTCCCACGTACCTCTGTCTGTCTGCTGCAAGTGGCTCTGGGCAGGATTTAATCACCTCCCACCTTCCCTTTGCTGGAAAACAATTCCTGTCCCTCATGGGGCTGCTTTTATGGTTCTTGTCTCTCCAGGCAGAATGACTTGTTCAGCCTAATAATGGGCAAGTCATTCACTTTGCCTGAATCCTGTCATTAATGGGGATTTCCAGAGATGATTTATAAAACATAATTTCTGGTGTTTATGAGGTATTTATTAGCCACAATGAAATGTTAGCTAGTCATTAGTAGCTTATTTGCTATCTTTGCTAGCCACATTTGCTCAAAGGGAGATAGCCCATTTTCAGATATTTTCCAAGCCTTCAGAGGTTTGGGATGGATTACCATTCCTCAGCAGCTGTCCATCTGAACCCAATTAGGTGGTTCACCCTGGGATCTCACCCTTTTTGGCAGGTCCTTCTCAGCTGCTGAGCCCAGCCTGCCGGCCGATGTGTTTTACCCACATGAGGCTCTAACTGAGCCCAAACCAGCACAAGCTAGAAGGCAGATCTTTCCAAGAGGTATTTTTTGATAAGTAAGGCAATATGAAAAGCCAACAGGTTCTTCTGTTCGGGGAAGGATTCCTGACTCTTCTCCAGGGCGTACAGTAGGAAAGGAGCTGTGAGTCAGCTTAGCAGAGGCAAAAGAGTAGGAAGGTGTCCAGCCTCCTTGGAGAAAGGATGGAGAAGGAAGATGTCCTGTGCAGTAGCTCTGTCTTGGGTGGGACAGACTGATCGGGGAGGAACATGGCCATGAGATGCTGGCTTAATGCCCTGCTGTCAGTCAGAATTTGCTTTGGCTGGAGCTGACAGCAACCAGAGGAATTTTAAATGAAAATTTTAAAAGGAAATCAGCTGTTTGCAAGAGCATCCCAGAAGGCAGAGTGCAGAGGGAACAGGGAAAGAGGCAGTCTGCTGCTTTGCCTGCTCCTGCTGCTGCCCCAGAAAACTGCCTGGGGAATGTCTGGGGAATGTGAGCTGGTGCAGGACAGCAGTGGGGACCTGCAGAAACGATGGATGAAGATGACCAGATTCCTCTTCTGTAGTGATTTTGCCTGAGGTTGTTTCTGTTATAGCAGGACTCCCTTGGGACTTGAGGGGATTGCACAAAAACGTACTTTCCTGGGTTACCAAGCCCAGGCAGTGCTCCTCACTGCTTTTCTATCTATGTTTAAGGTAGTAAATCCCCCTTTCCTGTTGCTTAGTAAGCGTGGGGGACACCCCACCAAACCTCATTGGTTTCCTTTGGAGAAGAGAGAGTCTTCAGGGTCTGCTCTTAACTTCTTCCTGGAGCTACATGGCTTAAATCATGCAGGTCAATGCTTTTGGGATGGGGGGGGGCCTTGCTTTAGGCTCAGACATACAGCCCCCACCACTGCCTCCCCCACGTTTGCTCCTGGCAGGGAGGATGAGTGAGGGGTGCCTGTTCCTGAGCACAGGTGGGGCACCCCAGAAATAGGCTTCATTTAAGGTTTGACAGCCCTCAGCTCCCATGTGGATTCCTATACAGCCTGTCCTTACCCAGACCCCAAAAGTAAGCAGCAGCCACGCGGAAACCGTGTCAGAACATGGGTTCTTTGGGCAATTCTGAATTAGAAAGCAATGTATTTTGCTTCCTATACCACTACAAAGGAAGTTCTGTGAACTCCAGTTCTGACCTCCTGAAGTTAAAATGTCCAACTTTTCTGTTCCACTGAGGCATGGCATGGTACTAACAGCTCCTAAAGGCCTTCAGTGTCTTGCTGGGGCACGTCCAAGTGACCTGGAGTACAGCAGGGAGTACAGCACCCCAAGGCTTGGGGATGAGCACCCATCCTGCTTTGTCCTCACTGTGCTCCATTCCCACTGCTTTTCCTCTGGAGTCCACCAAGGCTTTCCTTTTTTTGTGGAAGACAGAGCTTGATATTCACAGCCAGTACAGCCATCTTCTTAATATTGCTTTGAATGTCACTGATTCCTGTGGAGAGCTATGAGACAGCAGCTGAAGGCAGAAAAAGTATTTTCATCTGGAATTACATAAATTATTATTAAACCAGCAGATGTGTGTCACTGGTGCATATTGCTTATCAGAAACGATGTCACTTCCCAGTAACGCCAATACTTGGGAGTGCAGTTCAGCCTGTAAAATATTTATTAGAAAGTGTTCCAGAGTGGCTTATCTGTTTTTGAGACATAACATCCATCTCATGAGCAAGCCTTGTCTGTACCTGGAAGAGTGCCCTTCCTCTGGAAACTCTGGAGGGCTTTAGGCACAACAAAATGAGGATGGAAGAAATAGAAGAAAACAAATGCCTGCTATTACAATGGATATAAACTTTCCTTGACTCAAGATAATGAAAGAACCAAAGGACAGGACAATATTAAAACAATCTCAGCAAGGAATTCACTGCATGGAGCCATCACACATCAGGTCGACTGAGTCAGAAACAAAACACCTGACCTGCAGCCTGCCTGTGAGCAAGTGGGGAGCACGGGCTCTGATGTCTGCCAGTGCTTGGCATGCCAGTGAGGAGGGATAGCAGACCAAAACACCTGCCTGGTTGAAATCTGCAGAGATTTGGAAAGCCATCACCAACCACTGTGATCTTCAGAGAGGCTCCTGCAAGAGGGCTGGATGCTGCAGAAGGGAGACTAATTGCGTTAGCTTATCTCAGCCCAGTAATCAAAATTAATGGCAGTGAAAGCAAAGCCCTTCCAGCGGGACCTGAAAGGGCAATTCATGGAAATGCCTCAGCAACACCTCTCCAAGAAATAGCCACAAATGGAGGGCCCTGGAGGGGACGCCATCACAGCTGGGGCTGGGGGGAAAGCAGAGAGGCACTGCTGGAGCAGCACTGGTAGCCGGAGGTGACTGAGCCCCTGCCCCTGCTCGGGGACGGCTCGCCCTGTTGCAGCACCAGCTCCAGACTTACCTCTTACATGTGTCAGAGATGGAGGGGCAGAAAGTGCCAACGATTATAGCCATGATAAGATCTTGTATTTATTTAAGACTCTAGATCTAAAGCCTGAAGTGTGTATTGATTTCCTATAATAGTTTCTAACAAGGGAAAAGCTCAAAGAGCCACCGGCTCTTGTACAGTGCAATGTCAGGTGCTAAGGAGGAAAGCAGACCAGACCTGTAACACATCTGTGTGCTAACCAGAGCAAAATCCTTCCAAAAATAAATCTGTTGCTGCTTATTGCTTATTTTACCTCAATAAAAATGCACTGACCGTGTCTCATCTTTGAGAGCAGAACTGACAGCCATTTGTAACAAGAACCGGTGAGGATATGAGCAGCAGTCCCCAGCTCTGTACATCTCATCTCCTAACAGTTCAGTCTCCTGCAATTCTTTCCTTGGCAATACAGACAATGCTTTATTTTAACCATAATTAAATCCCATACAATAGCCTTGGGCTACAGGATTGGTGGTGGTAAAGGGGACATGTTTCAGTATCCCACAACATACTAATTGTCTAGGGACTGCTGGGAGTGGCTTTAAAAGGGACAAGGAGAAAACACCAGCACCTCTATCTCCCCAGCCAGTGCTCATCAGCACCATCGGAGCTGGGGACAATGTCAGGCTGCTGACTGGGACACTCAAACCCACTCAGTCATGAGTTGCTTCTTCCATTTTTAAGCTGGGAAACATGGGCCAGATCTGTCCCACAAGCCTTGCTGCTGGAGCTTGTGGCTAGCAGGCATGCCGTGAGACACAGCCATACAACCTTCAGTCAGTTTTGTCACCATTCCCTGAGCCTTTCCTAGATCTAATGGACCCTTTCAGAGGGATGGGCATCGGGGTCACAAGCCCAGTTCCCCCAGAGTCCCAGAACATCATTGCAAGTAGCACAGCATAGACTTCTCATGGCTCCTTTGCCGTTGATGGGCCCCCCTAGGAGGGAGGGAGCAAAGGGAGCTCTGGTTATCACCGTCACCCCACACTGAGGTTTCTGTTTGAAGGCATATCAGCCCAGTGCTGCACACTTACACCTTACCTTGCACGAGCGCAACTGGGAGCAAAGGAATGGCAGACAAGGCTCCGTTGGAGTCTGCGACAGCTCATTGCTTTACTCTTCAGTCTCAAACCAGTTTTAGAGCAGAAAGAGACTCTGGTCCCAGGCTTCTAAGAAAACACAGAAAGTGGTCTAACAAGAAAAACAGTCAAACTGTTCCAACCAAAGACCATTTGCTGACCTCAAGAACCATGGTCCCAGCTCACCCACAGAGATCTATCATAACCCATTTCCCTTCTACTACCTTTGGCTGCTCATAGCAGCACCAGATAGCCTCTTAAAGAAACTCTCAGGTAGTCTTTCCCATTCCTCTCCAGTTGTCAGCATGTCCCTGCCTGACAGCACATGGAAGCATGAAGCTCCTGAGACAGCTCTGACCCTGAGCAGCACTTTGCATGTAATAGGAACTCCTACACATAAGCAAATTTCCTACATTTTTAGAGGCGAGGCATTTATTTTCTTTTTTACTTCTGGATGAAAGCCATGTTCTGCTGGCAGCAGAGGGCAGCAAAGGGCTGCCAGGGCATGCTGCGCCCCAGCCAGCAAAGAGCCTGCATACGAAACCGGGGAAGGGAAGAGGGAGGGTGGCAGTGGTTTTACAGTTACTTAAAATTCATGAATTTGCTCTTTTGAAATTCATTAGATCCTGAAAGTAGGGTACTGTCTCTAGTTTGCCTTTGAGCAGCCCTAGCTCCTTGCCGTGGCAGAGAAGCTGCAGCCAACACAGGCTGCAGCAGAAATGGAGCCACAGGCTCTGCCTAACACTCAGCAGCCCAGTTCCCCCCTCTTGTGCCATTTTATCAAGGTAGTCCCTATTGCAATGGGAACTTCAAGCTGTTGATATTGAACTTAATTTGTTGTCATCAAGTTTTCCATTACTCCTTAAGTGCAAGTCCTGGGAAACCTTTTATTTTTTTCTCCTGGATTACAGACAGAAGGACAACCTGGGGGAGAGCAGGCTCCAAGCAGCGGGAGGCAGTGCCTTTGAACATGGCAGCAGATGGGGGAGGACACCCACACTGACATTGCAGTGGGGTAACAGCCAACACGCAAAGCTCACAGCAAAGCTATGACAAATGCGGGGCTGGCAAGCAGGGACAGGCAGGTCTAGGGGACAGAGCCTGAAGGAAAACCCAACAGTTGAGGCCTGCCATGGGAGCAGACTCCAGCTGCCCGGGGCGGGTGGGAACCGGACGGCTCAACGTCCCCGGATCCCATGGGCGAGGGGAGCTGTAACCTCTGCGGCAGGAGCTACAACCAACGCTCCAGAGACAGGCAGAAATGGCTCTGCTAACAATTAGTCTAAAGCAAAGGTTTTAAAGGTCAAAAAACATTAGCATCAAAGTACCATGTTTCTGCACCACAAAGCATTCTGAGACAGGTATGGGAGAAAATTGTCCAAGCGAGTCAAGTGTTTTCCCCTGCATCAAGTTGTGCGACTTGCAACTGCCTGAAGTAAAAGACCAAATAAAAGCAAACAAGATCACAGCAGATTTATGATTTCTCAGTCAGTGAACCAGGCTGACAACAAATCCACAATATTGTATACTTTATTTAAATTAACAAAACTACATGTTTTCCAGGTTGCTTAAAGCAGTCTGTAAAACCTGAACTTAACCTAAACAAAAAAGGATATATTTTAATAGGACCCAGGGACTATTTCTGAGACATATGAGTAGGGCATAGGAATTAAGAAATTTAAAAAAAAAAAAAAATCACACACACACGCACGCACACAAACATGCGCCCCGTAAACAAATTGTTAGTGTTTAACACACAATTTGGTTTTAAAGCTGCAGTCCCCCATTTGTAAGGAGCCTTTACAAAATGCAGTGCTATACTAAGCTGTAAAAGAAACCATGGACACATCTATCGGAACAACATAAATATCACGTAAGAACCCAACATAAAAAGGATGTTAAAGTTGCAAAGTCGAGCACTCAGGCAGGGACGTGCCGGAGTTACGATGATGTGCATTACTTTAATTCACTTTGTAATTGAACAACTACTGCAAGTAGAAACATTGCTTGGGCTTTCTAGCACTTATTTTCCTTATGTACATTGCTTACAAATTACATTTTCCCTCTGTGTTGAAGTGTGTTCCCAGCACTTATTCCACATGCAATAAGTGTGCCCCCCCTTTTTCTTATTTTTTTTTTTAATTTTTAAACCACATTTCCTTTCAGTACAGGGGCACTGTCATCCCACTTTACAAAAACAAAACAAAATCCAAACTTATAAAAAATTATTAGCATTCCAGTTCAAGTATCCAAAAATCACCCAAAGCTACCTCCTTAAGTAGTGTTCAGCACTTTTTCTCCGCTGCAGTGACTTCACACACTCAGACATAGCAGCACACAAGGGACTTCACCTGGAGTGATGCATTCAGCATTCCTTGGCTCTGACCCCGTGTCCCGGCTGAGATGCTGCCAGGGGCAGGGGGAGTTGGGGATCCCAGTGAGGGTGAACAGAACAATGAACAGAATTGCTTTTTTTAAGAAAGTCCTATAGTAGCTCCAATTAACAAAAACAGAGCTGCCCTTCTGCAGACAGGGTCTGCCCAGCGTGCCGCACCCTGATCAGAGACCTATTTGATGGTGCACAACTTGGGGTTCCTGGCAGCCAAAAGGATACAAAATTATCTACGCTACCCTCTATTTCTTCATAGTGTTGAGCTCTAATAAATGGTATTTTAAATGCTACTTTACACAGTGCCATTCTTTGTGGGATCATAACAGCCCAGCACCTCCTGGTGCTATTTGTTTGGCACAGCCAGCAGCCAGCAGCCCCCTTTCCTTCTGGGGAAAGGCTGGTGAGGAGATGGGGTGCCCGGCTGGCCCTGCATGCAGCTGAGGGGCAGTCGCTAACCTTCTGGCCCCATCCCCAGTCCACCATGGGAAATAAGGAGGAATTATTTGATCACCTCACCCTAGCTGAAGTATTGATTTGCCTCAAGAAACATGGAGAAGGCAAGGCAAAAGGCAAGGAAAGTTGGTGCTGTATTTGGTTACTAACATGCTTGAAATGGTGGCAGGGATGGTTAGAGCTGAACTGAGATGCCCCCCTGGAGCTGCAGCCCTGGCAAACAGCAGGGTGGGTGCACAGGGCAGCCATGGATGGGCATCACTGAGAGGGAGCTGTTTGCTGGGGTGGGAATTGTGATGAACCAGCACCCCCTGGTTCAAACCAGAGCCCTGGCTGCATAGTCTCAACTGCACAGAGCCCCAAACTCACATACAAACCTGAACGTGACAGTAAAGCCAGCATGCAATGGGCTTTAGTTGCATGCCATAATGTATGCGTTGGCTAGAGATGGATTAAGGTTTCATAGGTGATTTCACTTCTGGTATTTCCCAATTACACTTTCATTTTGCAGCCTTAATACTCTAACAATTGATGTGTAACTTGAAGTTTTAAGCATCCAAGGATGTGTCCCTTTATCCAGGACAGTGCTTCTACTGGTACCTGCAATATCTGCCTGTGAGTGGCTTTGAAAGCTTCCCCTCTCTCCCCAGTCTCTGATCCTTCAGCAACAGACAGCAGTAGCAGATTCTTATCTTTTAGGAACAAAACTGGGAAGTTGAGTTACATGTTAGTAGCAGTTAACACTGACATTTACTAGTGTCAGCTAACAAGGCCCTCTGGATCCTCCAGGCCCTGGAAGGAGAGCCCTGAGCAGCACAGACCCTTCTGGCCATGCTACTTCCCACACACGCCATTAATACTTCTCTTAACTGGTCCCCAACACGGCCCAGTTTGAGCCTCCACCCCAGATCAGTTCCCAGTTCCCTCACACTGCCAACAGGCTCGCAGCCAGGCCCGCCCAGGCACAGCATAGGGGTGAGCGACCTCATCGTCTGCTTTTGCTCTGAAAAGCAAATATCCACATTAGTGCATGACAAGCAGATTTTTTCAAGTCTGATAATCCCTGGAAGAATCCAGCGCTGCCAAGCGTGCTCCATCCTGGCAGCGCAAGGAGGAGCAGGATTGCCTAGTGTCCTCTGCCCAGCTCACAAGCATGGGAACTGAGAATTGCAGCAACCCTCCCATGGCCTTCCTCTTCTCCCCATTGCATGTAAGCAGCATAAAAATGAAGGAGCTGTAAAAAGTAGTAAGATAGAGGAGGACAACAAAAGCAAGGGAAGCCAAAGGGGCTGAGAATAGCCAGGAGCCGGCTGTGGGACCAGTACCTCTGGGAACTCGGGACAGGATCATTCCTTTCTCTTGCAACTCAGCTCAGGCATCCAGTTTTTCCATTCCCCTATATTTAACAAACAGCTGTAAAACCTACTGAGAAAGCACGTTGCTGCTTCTACTGCAGCCTTACATATTACAAACAGCCTACGCCCTTCCCTAGCTGTGTTTCATTCAAGCAACAGAGGCTTGCTGCAAAGTTACAGGGCTGTGCTAAAGACCTCAAACAAGGTTCAATGCAATTATAGATGGTGGAATTAAATGTTTTCAAGATAAGGCTTTAGTTCCCCCCTAACCAGCACCTTGTTTAAAGTTGCACACAAGAATAAAACTCAAAGTACTGAATACATGCTCACCAACTGAGCTCCCTGCACCACCTCTATGCACAGGCACACGGTAGCCAAATAAAAACTGCCTGATGTCCGCTCTGCCCCTTCCTAACTTCTGAATGTGCGACTTTGCAACCTTAATGCTTTTCTAGCAGGTTTTTACGTGCTTGAGTGTTACACAATATACATATCCCTCCCCCCAGAAATAACTACACCATATTAAAGAGTTTACAGATGTTCTGCTCAGTGTCACTGCTCTGTGAAAATACACTAAATACGGGGTGCTTGAGAAGCAATTTAGGTCAGAGAGGTCTCCTCCCGGTGGGCATTGTGTTGTCCTCTGCTCTCCACCCCGGTCTGGGTCTCAGCTGAGGCCATCCCAGCATTACTCCTGAGCCTCCTTGCGAGCCAGCTTGTATACCTCTGTTGGCCCATCCACGTGGGTGATGGTGGTGGTGAGCTGAAGCTCTTCCCCACTGTTTACTCCCAGGTCACCTGAGAAACAAAGCTATTTTGTTAGCCTGGTCTCACAATAAAATATTTGACAATTAGAAAGCGAAAGATTAATTTTATTCCCTCCAGGCTCTCAGAAACTACCTGAGCTATAGACTATGTAACGTTTCTATAAACGCTTTTGTTTACAGTTATTTAAATACAAGCACATTGGTAAAGGACAATTTCTGTGCTACTGAAGACTACTGATAAAAGAAACCAACAGCATTGCCGTCCTCCACTTGCCCAGATTTCTGTTTTCTCCTTTCCTCGTCCCTCCGTTTCAGCTACACAATTACAACTGGGCAATGCTGAAAAGTACAAAAACCATCTAGAAGGTTTTAGACAGCCTTTGCTAAAATACTCAAACCTGTCTGACCTAGTCATTAATTAAAATGTCTGCCAGGAAAACCAAACCATCATTTGCATAACATTTCAATGTGCTGAATGTGTACTTTGGCCAAAAAAAAAAAAAAAGCACTAAAGGTACCACCCGCTTTATATTGCTTTCTTCCCATGACAGCCTTCAGATCATTTAGAGGCATTTACCGTTCGACTGGTCTTCACCATAGTTCTTGTGCGATGGTGCGTACAGGAACATCAGGGCAAAGACATACAGGTTCCACATCCCATAGATGCCGGTGAAGAAGGCGCTGTTCACTTGTATCGTTATGTCTCCCCACTTCCAGTGGCCTTCAGTCACCTGCCCAGGAGAAAGCAGACATGCACAGGCCTGTCACTAAGACCAAATTCTGTAAAAATACAGAAGTGACCCCCTAAAGCACTAACGTAGAGTAAATCAACAAGAACAGCATCAATCCAACAGGATTGAGTAAATGGAGTGTAACAGATTCTATGATGCACAAGTCAGGCTAGGATTCTCCTCCTTAGCCTTAATCTACAGGAAAAGAATGGTCCTTACAAAATGATTTCATCTGGGTTTCTTTGATTTATTATTCTTAAATATGACAAAATCTCTCATATTCTGTGATATATCCCTGCCACAACTGATGTGTTCAGCAAAGATTGCCACATAAAGGGCAGTACCTAGGAGACAGCTAGGTACATCTGAAAACATTAGACTTCTATAAATAGACCTTCTATAGAAGGAAAACCAGCATGAATAATGCGAAGAGCTAATGGGCTGAATGCCGCCTTGCTGCTTCTGTCTTACGAGAAGGACCTAGGCTGACAGCATCAGCCTAGACATGGAGAGATTTGTCAAGATTTATGAAAATATCATCAATATTAATAGTACTCGAGGACACGCAGACTGTTCACACCAAAATGCTGGCTTTGCATTAAAGAAAAAGACATAAGGGGGAAAGATGAAAGCTAAACTAGCTTGAAGAGAGTAGCTGGACAAGATTGTTTGCGTTAACACCCATACGCAGTGACAGTTATGGCCATCAGCACTCCATGGTGAATCAAATTGCCAAGTGGCATTTCTCAGACCATTGCTTCAGTTTAACAGATTTTTAAGAGTGAAATCATACGCTGCTACATTTTGCATTGGGACCCACCATGTACCCCGAAGCATAAGTGGTGCAGTGAGGGAGAAACTGCTCCTGTACCTGTAATTCTGCAATACTGGACTTGCAAAGCTGTACCCATGGCTCTCCTGAAGCTACAAGTTGCCTATGCTTAGGAACACCCAGAAATGACATCTTTGAAACAGATGTAATCTTAAAAGTCACTTGGAGTAAACCACCAAAGTACATTTAAAGACACAGTATAAGCTTATTTGTACAGAGACTGCATCCGAGCTCAGAATAAATAGGTATAGATACTGTGGAAACACCAGAGTTGCAAAGTCAACCTAGAGGAGATTGAATTCTGTTATTTCTCTGTGGGCATACAAAGCCACCGGATTTTTTCAATATGAACAGAAGATTTTCCTCTTGCTGAATTCTCAGAAGTGACTGAACTGTGCTGGCTAATATTTCAAACAGCACAGCCTCACCCCTTACCGTGAACCAAAGGCCTTCACGGAGGCTTCAGCCTAAGCAATTTTATGGCAGTGCTTCAAATAAATGAAAACGACTTCTTAAAAAGCAACTTCTTATCAAATCTGCTTATAACAGGAGTGCCTTGTCTGAACAGCAAGTGAGCTGATGTTGTTAGCAGCTAGGGAATCAGAGGCTGATGGTCTCAGGTGGTGCCAAGTTTCGTCACTCACCTGGCTCACAATGAAGAAGATGACCGTCATTGCTGCACAAGCCAGGGTAATGAGCATCAGGAACTTGAACCTAAAAATCAGCCCCTGTTTAGAGAGAAATGTCACTGGTCACATTAACAGAATCCACAAAACCCATTTTTGTTTTTAGCATATACAAGACACAAGTATAAAAAAAAAAGCAAAGAAAAAAAAAAAGGGTCCAACCCACGAAACCCCAAAGCAAAACAACCTCCACCCACTCCTCTGTGCCGTGTTCACGACAGCCCATATTCTCCGCTCCCCACACGTCTGCATTCCTCCCGGATGCTCCGAGCAGGGTGTGCATGTCTGGACAGCTCTTGATTTCCATTACATTTGCTTTTGTGACTGATTTACCAAGAGTTAATGTGGAAGAGGAGGCACGTCAGTGTAAGCCATGGATTTCATCCACCAGCCAGCCTGAATGCTTTTTCTTAAACAAACATCTGTGGAGAGCTTGCATGGCTAGCAAGATGAGTTGGTGTTTCTACAGTGCGGGTACTGGTACCAGACTAATCCTCACCTCCACGGTCTGGTTGGCTGGAAACTGCAGCAATACTCAACGCTTGTCAAAACTATGCTGGCTATTACAGAAGAATGTAGATTATAAGACAAACTATGGCTCAAGATCACTTGGTTGGGAATCTGACTGCATACCATATTCGCGTTCACTAGTTTTACATTTTCGCTTACAAATTCTTTTGGTTTTGTTTTTGTGTGTGTTGTTTTTTTTAACCTGTTTCTGGAATTTTGGTGGAAATGTCAGTGTCTGCGTAATTACTATGCCACACTGCGACAACAAATGACTATTAATTTAACTCTTCCAGACGAGATTCATGCTTGCTAGATGTTTGCATGTAGAGCACGGCTGCAGCAGCTCTAAAATATGAGCTGAAGTTCTGTGCCTCTTGCTAAAGGGAAAGATGGAAAAAATGTTCAATATCTTGTTCAAATTCTCACAAATACAATTTTCTGTTTTTAATGTGCATTCCTGATGGGTGAAAACTGGCCTGCTTAAATCAGAAGTGACCATCATTTAACGGAACAACACTGGTGACAAATGTTTACACAGCCATGGAAACAACAGGCACTCTCAGCTTAAGCACTTAAAAGTGAGCTCCTCACATTTTGCAGCAGATAAAGACAGCTAGGACAGAAACAATGTACAAAATCATGGACTAAAAACGCGGATAATGAGCTGAACATGTCACATTTTGATCCTAGCAGGAGTTTCCCTCCTGCAACTTGGTCAGGAAAAGACAACCCCAAAAATCTGAATTCACTCCATGGAAAAACAGGGTGGTCTTAGCAACACTTTCCGTTAAACACAATTATTAATATTACAGAAGGAGAAACAGAGGTACTGGGAGCTGATGGGCTTACACTCCATAGTAATTTAAACCGTAGTTTGGACAATCTTCTATCCTCCAACACTGTTCAGTAAGCAGGGAGATGGCAACTACTCATAAAAAAGGAGAGCTAGCTTACATACCCTCCTGACAGTTTAAAATACTTCACTGGGACTAAAGACCCAAATAAAGAAGAAACTTCACAGGAGTCAAATAAAAAGGTGTTTAGGGGATTTGAGCAACACAAGAAAGCCAATACAGATCACATCTTCCAGTTCAGGACTATATGGACAGAGATGGTCTCAGTATAGTCTTGAGGGTCAAAATCCGTTTTAAAAATAAAAATCTGTGCAACAAGAGGGACATTACCTCGTAATGAAGGCGACGAGCCTTGCTCATAGCTGGGAGGCTTGACTGCTTTCCACTGATGTTTCTGAACACTTGGAAGACCATAAAACACAGGAAGAGAAAATAGAGACACAAGCAGATCCCTGCGACTATAATAAAGGCCATCTGGGCAATGCAAGTTAAGAGAAATAATAGAAAATATCATTCAGGCAATTCAGTTATTTTAATATCATCCCAAAGATGATAATTAAACTTCCGGCAGGCAGCAATCACTCAGGACAGCAGCCTGCCCGTGAGCAAGGCAGCGCTGGGTGAGCCCCTGGCTCCATGGGGAGCACAGGTTCCGATGTCCCCCAGTGCTTGGCACAGCAGTGAAGAGAGATATCACACCAAAATGCCTGCCTGTTCAAAATCTGCAGAGATTTGGAAAGCTGTCACCAACCAGTGTGATCTTCAGAGAGGCTCCTGCAAGAGGGCTGGGTGCCACGGAAGGGGGGCTAATTGCATTAGCTTATCTCAGCCCAGAATCAAAATTAATGGAAGTGAAAGCAAAGCCCTTCCAGCGGGACCTGGAAGCCTGAAAGAGCAATTAATGGAAATGCCTCAGCAACGTGTGCCCAAGTAATGGCAGCAAGTGGAGGGCCCCGGAGCAGATGTCATCAAAGCTGGGGCTGGGGGGGAAAGCAGGGCAGGTGCTGCTGGAGCAGCACTGGCTCTAGGGTTATCATGATGACACCCAGGGCCTAAATCCCCTGGGCTTCCCCCCAAATCCCAGACACCTTGAGAAGAATTTCAGTTCCCCAGTGACTTCCCTGAGCACAGCACCCAGTACCCAGCACCAAACCTGCAAAGACTGCTTCTTCCAAATGACACTGGCATCTCCTGCAGTGACTTAGCCCCACCTCACAGCCCCAACCTGCCAAAAGGAGGAAGGTTTCCCCACACACCCTGCAGGTATCTGGCAAGAGGGGAACACCTCCTTCTCCTCCTGACACAGATCGAGCCTGCCCCAAGCTAGGTGGAAGGATACAGCCAGCTCTGTGCCAACTTCGGTGGTCCAGATGCTGTAGAAGGGGTTCTTCAGTTGCACTCCCCTGCAAAGAGGGAAAACACCAAGCTGCCACAGAAGCCAACGTGCTCAGAGAGCCCTGCACCTGCTCTGCAGCCTGGAAAGAGCTAGCCACACTGCTTTCCTGTGGGGGTGAGGAGGAGACAAGGTGGGAAGTGTTTCTTTACAGCCCTATGGGACAAGATATACTGCTGGGAAACACCGGCATGCTTCAGTGTGCTCACCAGAGGCTCTCCTCACTTCAAGAAATGGGGCTGTGCATCCAGCCATGGGGGTTAAACTGCTGGTCCCTGCTGTGGGAGGTGGCCGGGAGCCTCTGCTTACTGCTCAGGGAAGGCTCACCCCAGGGAGCAGCACGCACAGGCTGGAGAGCAGCGCTGCACCTACCTCTCACACATATCGAAGATGAAGAGGCAGAAGGAGCCAACAGCTATGGGTCCAACTTGCTTCCAGTATCCTGAGAGACGATTCCGCTCATTCTGGTCCTAATCAGGGGGTCAAGAGGTGGGGAGGAGGAGGAGAGAAAGGAAAAGCAAGTTAGCCTGAAGTCCTCTCACCTGGCCCGAGTCCTCACAGCATTGTTTCCAACACTCAACAAGTACAAGGGAGTTGCCAGGTATCTTTTTTTATTGCCCCTCTACTCTGCTCTAGTGAGACCTCACCTGAAGTACTGCATCCACCTCTGGAGCCCTCAACGCAAGGACATGGAACTGTTGGAGCAGGTCCAAAGGAGGGCCACAAAAGTGATCCAAGGGCTGGAGCACCTCTCCTACGAGGACAGGCCTGGAGAAGAGAAGGCTCCAGGGAGACCTTATTGTGGCCTTTCAGTACTTAAAGGGGGACTACAGGAAAGATGGGGACCATCTTTTTAGCAAGGCCTGTTGTGACAGGACAAGTCATAATTGTTTTAAACTAAAGGAGGGTAGATTTAGACTGGATATAAGGAAGAAATTTATTACAATGAGGGTGGTGAAGTGCTGGAATGGGTTGCCCAGAGAGGTTGTGGGGGGCCCATCTCTAGAAATATTCAAAGTCAGGTTGGACGGGGCTCTGAGCAACTGATCTAGTTAAAGATGTCCTCACTCACTGCAGGGGGGTAGGACTAGATGACCTTTAAAGGATTCATCCAACCCAAAGCAGTCTATGATTCTATCTGCAAGTGGGTCTGGAAACCCCCTTCTGTTCTGTGTTGTACCCACCATCATGTGCTCTCCACAGAAGATGATCCAAAATGACAGGAGCATGGCATAGAAAATGCCTTGTCGAATGTCTCCGAAGAGCAACATCCAAGTCCAGTCAAAACCAATGGAAAACCACTCCACAGGGATGTTAATGAACGTCATGGAAATTCCCAGAGCAAAGATGACCCTGGAGAGGCAGAAACACCATCTCTTTCCAGCTTGCAAGGCAAGGACACAGAGCTTCCAAAGCCAAAGCTGTGCATGGAGATCAACAGAAGAAAATCTGGCACTGTTTGGGCAGTGGCAGTGGGGTGTCACCTCCTGCCAGCAAACCCTCTGGGGATAGGCCTCTCTGAGCAGCCATGGGCAAATGCAGCTACTCATTCCCTATGGGTTTAATAGGAAAGAAAAGAGAAGCTATGGATGTCTCCTGCTCCCAGTGTGCCTGGGTGGAGGGTGGGGACAGAGGGAAGACCATTCCTGTCTCCCTAAACATGGGTTCTGCCTGGGAGCAGTGAACACCTCTGTCAGGGTCCTGTTGCTTGAGGGTTACCTTACCCAGCACGTGAGCCCCTACTCACTTCTCCAGCAGCACAGGAGCGCGTGTCATCAGCGTGATCCGTCTCCAGTACCAGACCATGATAATTAAAATGCTGGGGGTGAGGAAGGTCTTCATGGCAAACCACACTTTTGTAAAGCCTCCGTTTTGATGGATGCCCTAAGGAAAACCAAGGTAAAATGCAACAGCTGTACAAGGTTTAACATCATTACTCCATTCTTCTCCTTACAGAAGGGGCATGTATATGGCAGTAGATGTAAGCACACTTAGATGCAACTACTCTGAAAGACACTGTTTGCCCAGCACAGGAAAGAGAACAGGTCCTACTTAGCACCCAGGCCATCTGAGGAGGCTTCAAAAGTCCTAAAAACAAATGCCAACACATGCAGCTTCCATTGCGAGGTAGCAAACAGTTGAGAGATGGGCACTCTGACAGAGTGTGGAAAAAACTGACAGAATTGCTCTCAGACAAGTAACAAGATACTCGTAGAGCAAAGTCACCACGGGTAGGAAATGCATCAGCCAAATGAATGCATTTCCACAGACACATGCCCTCCCACTGCCGTCTGCAGCCACCACAGCTGGCTGGCTTGCTGTTTCTGCTGAGAGGGACAGTGGTGGGAGGTTTACCAGCTGCGAAAAGCACCTATGGCCACCAAGCCTCAAGGGAAGGCAGAAGCAGGGGTAGCTGACAGCCACCCCAAATATCTGCATGGTGATGGCCAACTCCAAGACAGACTGGGACCCACCCTGAACCCTGCCGTTCTGTTCCTCCTTAGCTCCTATCCATAAGAGGCAGGGCTTAATCAGGTGGAGGACTCTGTGCTTGAGCCAGACTGCGGTGGGGAGGAGAGGAGAGAGGGGAGATCTTGGAGCCACGGGAAGACCCCAGCTCTGGAGGTGGTCACTGGGCAGTGTAGGAGGGTGGCACTGCTCAAGGCTTGGGGAGGGCTTCTTAGAAGAGTGCAATCCAAGACGGCATGCCTCAGGAAGGAAGACAGACACATTTACAGGCAGGAGTTACTCATGATGAAGAGTAGAATGTTTGCTGTGGATCAAAGAGGAGAATAAGACAGGAGCTGCAGCAGCCTGAGGGGAGATGCTGTTGCTGACTGCAGCATTGCAGGTCACAGCTGCTCTCCTGGAAGGCAGCAAGTGCAGAAAGAAGCAAAATGGACACTTACCACAAGGCGGATATCCTTGATTTCCCCAATGCCCACGTTAATGCCCTTCCTCTCATTGACTGGGAGACGGATGTTGATGAGGTAGTACTTGTGAGCCACGCTGCCGATCTCCATGAAGGGAAGGAAGTCACAGTCGTAGTGACGGCCTTCAGACTCCACGGTCTAGCAAATAGGCACAGAGCAGCAAGGTGGCGGTCAGCCTCGGACAGACCAGCACGCCCTCCACAGTGAGGGTCTGCAAAAGTCCTAACACTGAACATAGCTGAGACCATTGCTAACACTGAAAGCCTGTTTGCTGATTCTAGCCTTTGCCTGGGGGGAGTCTGTGCAAGTCTGGAGAACATAAGCAGTTTGGGGACAGTTTTACTCAAGCTTTTGATTGTTTTGGGTCACTGAATCAATAGCATTTGACCTCAAGCAGGTTCAGGTTTCACGCTCTTAAATATATTTAAAGTCAAGGGAGCCTTTCAAGATGAAAGGCTACTTTGGGATCCAAGCTTCCTCCCTCCGCAAGCACAACTTGAGCCAAAACAAAATACACAACCCTCTCACATGTATCTTGATGTGGAGTTTCTTAAGTCCTGTTTTACTATCAATACTCTTCTCTGCACCTCCTATTTATTTACTACATATATGTGGCTGTATGGAAGAGTACAGGTGTAACTGGAGAGATAAGTGGGTTGCTGAAAGGGACCGTGAAATGGGAGAACAAAACACAGAGCTGAAAAGCATGGTAAAGAGATTTAAGTACAGAAATTACAGTCTGCAGCACAAAAAGAAAATCTTTATTTAAACAAGATGCTCTGTTCTCAACTGCTAGCTGTGGTCTCTGCTTCTATAGCTTAAGGCATTAAGAAGTTACTTTAAGAAACTCTTGCCCCACCTCTCCAGGTTCTTTGAGTGCTGCAGTATCTCTGGTGGGCTATTTCCTCACCTCTCCTGAAGAACAAGGTTTTGTCAATCACAGAAGCACAAGATGGAAAGGTCCAAGTTCTCTAGGACTGTTTGGGGTATACAGATCTCAAAGCATTCAAGTTCCAGCCTGATCACATCTGCAGAGGACAATTCTGCTTACACCTGGATCTGTGTGTTGACCTCACACCTTTTCTTCCTTCAAGTTTTAAGTCTACCTTCTACTTCATCCCCTTCGCTTGTCGCACCAAACAGAACCACCTGCATGTGGACCTCATCAGGTTTTCAAAGATTTTAAGCTCAGAGAAAACTGACACATTTGAAAGTTATGATTGAACAACTCAGAGCTTCTAGGAAGCACCATGAAGGAAAGGAAAAGGACAACTCCCACCACACTCCCACACTTCCCCACCTCCACCATCATCAAAACACCTTACTTTTGGTGAGCCAAAGGTGCATTTCAGCTTCCTGATCTCTATTGCATGTGCTATTTCTTCCCAGTCGTCAAATGTATCATCACGATACCCTAGTGACACATCCAAGGTAATTTCTGCGTTTTCTTCTGCAAGAGTAATGAAACATCAGGCTCGTTAGAGAGGAATGGTACAGAACATTAGGAGGGTGGGAGAGGCTCTAGACGCTGGAAGGACCTCTGAGAGGCACACAGCTACAGAGGGGAATGGCAATTTTTGTATTCCAAACAATACAGATCAAATTACCTTTTTCAGAACATTTATCTCCTCTCTAGTAGAAAGACAAGAACTTTTACTGGTCATAAAGGTCTCATATCTTTCTAACATATCATGACTTACAGCTTATGTTATGGTTGTGGAAGAGCATTATTTATTCACATAACATAGAAACAATAATTCATATAAAATTGAAACCTAGACAGCTGCAGAGACAGACAGTAAGCCAGAGAGCCATCCAGCAGCCTCTTCACCGCGGGTGGCAGAGGGACAATAAGACAGGCTTCTATGTAGACTTTCTGCAGGTAACACAAGGGTGTACAATAGGTCCTTCTGCTTCAGGAAGCGGCTATATTGCATCATAGGATTTTCTTTAAATTTACATTGAAATAACATTGTTACAGAAAGCCACAAAAAAGTTCTAGTATAAAACGGTATATACTGTATATATAGTTAGATGCACTGTATAAAGGAGAAACCATGCAACTAATAGCAGAAGTCATTTATGTATGTAACCTTAGGTTTCTTCTGGCTGTAGGTTCATCACCCATGAACACTGAAGCCCAACATCTTGAACAAAAAGGTCTAGAATATGGCCCTTAACAAAGATGTTTTCTGCCACAGAGATTTTAAATGAAAGAAACAAAAAGGAAAAAGTCAAAATGCATCACCAAAAGTCCAAATTATTTCACAATTGCCCATACCTGGGATCCTCTGCTCTTAGAAGACAAGCCAGGGTTCCCAGGGTAATAAGAAAATGCTACACAAAGTTCCTCTAAAAAGAAAATTAAAAAAATTGAAGTTCATCTATGCTGGTCTTGCTGGAAAAAGGGGTGGCCCATAACCTCAGAAATGAGGACGGAGTTGATATTTTCTGTATTTGTTGTTTAACTTAAGTCACTCTATGTAAGACTCTTGAAGCCCTCCACGTGCACACCCCACAGCAGCACCAGTTTGTTTCTGCCTTTACAGATGGACCGACTTGCACATCAGTAAACACACACAGAGTTCATATGCCCAGCTAAGGTCACCACATCAAATTTGTGTGGAAATGTCAGCTTATCCCCTCCTGGACTTGTTCACAGTACAAGTATGGGGTGTAACTGCTTTTAAATATGCTCTTGCTAGGATGCTGCCAAGAGGTCATTGCTGCAAGAAGGAAATGGGGCTGGAACAGACTTACTTAGGTGCCATAACTGAGCAAGTTCATGAAATCAAGAGCTACAGCTGAAGCCTGCCAAACATCAACACAAAAACATGCTTTGAAAACCCAAGGCAAGTCTGTACCAGCTCTACCAGATGTAAAATCCTCCTATTTACCAGGCAGAGATCCCAGGGAAGGCTCTGAAAGAGGAACACATTCTGAAACGAGCATGTGCATGCTACAACCTAGCCTCTTTTGATAGATCACCAAACTGAGACCTGCATCCATTAGAGAAGTGTTAGAAGATGGCTACAGAACCAGCTGCTGTGGAGAAGCGTTGGACGATGGCTACAGAACCACTTGCGCTGGTGTCAAAGTACCATGCTTTCACTGCAAACTGCTCAGGCTTGCAAGCTCCCTGGAAGCACGCTGTAGCACGCTCCTGAGCTCAGGAGGCCAGAAATGCCTCTGCAGATCTAAGCTGACACACACGCACATTCCATCAGGGCTGCGTCACTGCATAGGCAGACACCGTATGTGCTTTGTCCTGCAAGGATGCGGAAGGCACGCACGATGCCAACGCCCATAGCTTTTTACCAGGAACAGTCCTCATGTCAACAGGGCTTGCCTGCTCTCACAGCAGCAGCCCTCACATGGGAATGAGCTGCAAAGACACATCAATACTTGATGAGCTTTGAAGTTTAGCTCTGAAAAAAATCTGGTCTTCATAATTCTGAAGGAAGTCTGTTTCATGTCTACAAGCAAGCATAAGTCTTTCAAGCGCTGCGTGTCCCATATATTTGTCATCTTTTTCAGATATATTTTTGTTGGGAGTATGTGGTGGCATACTCATCCAAAATGATGGGAAGGGGGGTGGATGGTATCTGTGGTTTAGACTTGCTATTTATACAGTGTTTGGAGGTGGCTCTGTTATGCCTTAATGTGGATGCGTCAAGATTTTTCTGAGCATTTTTTTTTTCCACACGTGATCTATACCATCCAGATTGATATCAAGTTCCTTTCCACAGAAGCCATCAGTTCGGTTTCCATGAAACATGAATTTGCCATCTCAGATCCGCTATTTAGAAGACCAGCAAAACAGATAAATGGGGACATAAGGTTAAGCTTGGCCCAGCTAAAAAGAACTACAAACTTCATTTCAGAAGCCATAAAACCAACTGGAATGCTTGGGATTAAATCCAACAGAAACAGCTTTCATTATTTCATCTTTGCAATCCAAGCGTTGCTGCTGGCATTGAGTATGAAAACCAGAAGGCAGAAGATATACTAGTGTGTGCCTTTCCAGACAAATAGATTAGAATCTCCCTCTGAATTTCCATCAGTCTCCTTTTTGGGGTAACGCCTCCCATTAGAACAGAGTTTTGTACAAAGACCCTTCAAGACTGTCAACATAAAATACGCATATATGTATCTACATATACAGACATATATACACACACACACTGTATGTATTTCAGCACAAGCAGACTGATGATACTCATGCCAGGCCACTCTCAGCCTTTCATTAGCAGTCCCCATTGTCTGAAAGGAACAAATAAAGACAGTGACACTCTGGCAGAGAACTGAATTTTAAGAAGATTCCTGACTTATTCACAGTAATACCAAAATGTCAGATGGTGAATGGACAACTGGAGGGGCGGGTGCCCTTCCACACACAGCATTAACACTCCTTGAAGTCTCCTCAATACTGAGGGCAGGCTACGTGCCTGTACATGCATACTTGCATGAAGGGAAGGATGAGAGAAGCAGCAGCTGATGTTCCACCATGCTTGGCTTCAAGATAAAAGAAAGGCATTTCTTTACACCTTAAAACTTAAACAGTGTTATTTATCATCAAAACAGCAGATGGGAGAAATGAAAAGAAGGCAAGAGACTGACAGTCAAGCCAGTTTTTACTTCTGAAAGTGCTGAGAGAGTGCAGAGTATTTTAATTATTCAAGGCTGAGCCACAGCAGAAGAGAAAGAATACATGCAAGGAAGGAAGACAAAAAGCTACTGCAAACCTGTGCTCCGCTTCCCAGCTGCTAACACGTTCGAGAAAAGCAATTATTCAGTTCCTCCATGCATGTTCATCAAGATTCTCCATAATTTCCCAACAATAAAAGGTAGAAATTTGTCTTATTCAGTACCAAGAGATGAAATTGCCCATGCCAGGAAACTTTGTCTCACGAGGACCACGTCAGAGCATCTTTTTGGCATGCTCCAGATTAGCCTTGCCTTCACAGATCCTGTAGATAACACCTAGATAATCTGGAGTCTAGTAAATCGCCTCTTATATGTGCAGCTTGTGCAATGAGTGACAGCCTCACTAGTATCATAGGATTGTGTTAAAACCCCTAAAGAAATAAGGCAAGTTTGTTTAGATGATTATGTGTTCCAGGGATGACCAACAAAGAGAAGACACATTCCTGCTAGGGTTCCCAAGCTTTGAGCTTTCTCAATGACTCTCCATTTGCAGGGGTATGAGATGCTCTGAAGCAGGTCAGAGCAGTGACCCCCCCCCTACAGCAAGGGACTCGCCAGTACCTGTCATGCTCCGAGCACTGCCAATATATTTTTTTCATGTTGGCATTTTACTGCCAAACATTCAGTGCCCAAGATCTTTCCCATGATTCACTTTATAGTGCGATATTAGCAGAGGATATCTTCACTTACATTACAATAGTCTAAAAATAGAGAAGTTGTTTCAGAAGACGGCTCTGTGCCAGCTGCATACTAATACAGCTGTCTGGAAAAAAGCATATGCAAGCAAACAGAAGAAATTCTAGAATTACTTGCATTACACGTCCATGCTTCACCAGCTCTCTAAAATTACAAAATCTACCAGAGAGACCAAAATTAGATGAATTTGAACAGGAGTCTGCAGTGCTCAGCCATCTGACTGTACACAATTGCTTTCCAACTGCAAAGAAGCCAGAAGTCATTCTCACTTACTAACATTTTAAGTTCACTAGACATAAAAAGAGAAGTTTTTTTTCCAGACTGAAGATTTTTGAAGGCCCCTCCATACTCTTACGCTATCTGATAAATAAAGGCATCATTATCCAATGCCCAGCACAGTGCAACCATCACTTCGTACTCCTCCGGGACATTGCATTCCTAGATGTCAGTTCAGTATTAAGAAATTTCAGGTTTATTTTTCCACAAGGTGAAACTGAGGCAGGAAGAGCTCAGCCCTGGGGGCTCCTGAAGCCTATGGTGGTCAGGGAGCGAGCAGCCTCCAGGTTCCTACTCCAGCTAAGGACAGATACCAGTCAATTATTTCTTAGCACATACAAGGTCATGCTGCAAAGCAGCTCAGAAAGACTGATGTTCCCTGTTAAGAACACTGCAGCTTGCCAAATGCAAATGGCCCAGACCCATGGCAGCAGACCAGCCCAAAAAGTAAATAAATAAATTTTTAAAATCCCTCCAAGCTCACAGTACATCCTCCCACCCTTCTCCAAGGTATTGTGCCCATGAGAGCCCAGCAGCAAGATGTGCCAACAAGCAACAACTAAAGCAAAGCAGGAATGAAGTTTTAAAGTGAATCTGATATGCAGGGAACAGAGATGTCCACCTAACCTGCCAAGGAAAGGGGATTTGCACACTCACTACCAGCAACCCCACCCATGGACAGCCACAGCACTGCTCTACTCCCAGGAGAAGGGTACAGGAGAGGTAGCTCCAGGAGCCAGCTTGACCACCCATCCCATCTGGGAGCGGGGACATCCTTCTGAGGGAAGGTGCTATTTTGGAGAACAGTCCTCAATGAGCTTAATGGCCTTCATCTCTCCCGTGAAAGCACCCGGTGTTCCTCAAATCCAGCAACAGGAACCAGACTTAGTTGCACAGTAACAGAGCAACACTTCAGCTTCAAAAGAAGCCTTTTGCATGCAGGAGATTTCTTACGGCTAGAAACCAGAGGATGGCCACTGGGCCCCAGAGGATGCAGCCAGCAGCCGCCTGCCTTGCAGACGGATGGCAGGTATGGATGGCTGCACACCGGTGCTGCCATGCAGGGCTCCAGCTGCTGCCCCATGGCAGTAGCTGTGTGAATGCTGGAGGGCTTCCTGCAGTCCCTGCAAACAGGGCATTTTGCACCACAGTGGGAGCAGATCCTGTTGCAGATGTTACTGTCCTTGTTAGGGGCACTAAGCTTTCCCATCACAGCTTTTGCAATTGAGGTGCAGGTGGTTTTAAAATAACTTAGTCTCATTTCTCTGTCTGCTGCCTATCCATGTTCTGAAAAGGGTTTTTTAATAATTGAATGCATAATGCAATCAAAAAAAAGGACAAGGACAGCACTGGCACAGAAAGAGCATTTCCTCAGAGAAACAGCAAGTCTGAGTCTCTTCCAGCTTTCTGTGAAGGGTAAACAGAAGGGAAGTAGCTCAGCTTCTAAACATCTGCATTTCAAAAACATTTCTAAACATTTTTAAAGTCCAGAGCAAGTTCCCAAGGCAAATGTGATTAAGGCTGGTTCCTCCTCTGAAGGATGCAGACTGCACAGGCCTTTTGGGATGCCCAGCCACCACTCCCTGGGGCACCTTGCCAGGGCTGCCTTCTCCCTCTGCCCTGGGAAAGCCCTCGGTAGCTGGATGAGGAGGGCTGACACACCGGTCTGACTTTGGCTTTCCAGAGGTGAGGGGAAGTGTCTGTGTCAGGCCCATGAGTCACCCCCACATCTCCCTACAGGCAGCCTCACCACCCCCAACCCAGAGCATCCCTCTCCCAGGACAGCTATGGCAGCCAGTGCCCCCAGAAAACCTAAGCCCAGAGACTTGCAACAGATGCAAATTTTTATCCTGTGTGTTGCCCTTGCTTACGGTTTGTGAGGGAAGAGGACAACCATGTGCCTTTGCAGAGAAAAGCAGGTGACAGTTTGAGATGTGGCTCAGCAGCATCACTGGTGAAGACCAAGAAGGGGAATGCAGCCAGGACCCTGAACGCTAGCGTTGACTCTAACATCTTCAGATCACACTGCAGGGTTTTGGGAGCCAGAGACCAGGATGTTTCCTCAGGCAGACAGGCAACCAGCTTCTTCAGGCAGATAAGAGCATTTACAGTTACCAGGCAGTGCTGCTTTCCTAGATGATCTGAGGCAGCTTCAAGACAGTCATTACAACAGTGACTGGCAGAGGCTTTAGCAGCTGCAATGCCTTCCAGAAGCCATCCCTGGTTTGGCACCAGCCCCTGTTGGCATTAACTACAACAGGGTGACTGCTGTCTTTGAGGTCTCAAGATTAAAGCTTGAGAGAAGAAACTTGAATTGTTGATGTAAAAGAAGATATGAGGTTATCTTACATCTTAAGTGTTGACTCTTTTGAGGAGCTAATTCCAATTGTCTGATCAATGAAGCTCTTAACACTAATGCAAAGTTAGCAGCAATATAGAGACACATATGCAATTATTTCGGCTTAACAAGATTTATTTTTATTTAATCTGTTACAACAATCTAGCAAGAAAGATGTGTTACTCCCTAGTTTCTTAGATTTTACACTTAATTTACATCTGCCTTCAGCTTGGCACAAAGTGTAGGAAAACAGTGTTTTAAAATACTTTCTTCAGTCAGTGAAAGGAAGCCTTCAAGGTGTGCCAAGTAAGCTCACACCATAAGAAATTAGTGTCCTTCGTCTCCAAATGCTTATAAACAAAACCCACCAGCAGCTACTGAACTGATAATGACCAGAAACAGAGTCTTTCGCTGCTGCAGAAGTGGTACAGCTCACCCCCAAACTTGCTTTTATTACCCAGAGTGTGGGCCAAGACAAACTTTTTTTGCTTTTAAATATCAGAAAAATCCCACCTTTGAAGGACACTGTCACTGAGGAGCACAAATAATGACCTGAAGAAAAGGCGCTCTGCACTTTACAGGAGAAATTACTGACAAAAGCTTGTTTAGCATTTTAGCAACCTGCTCCCAGGTGCTCAGCCAGTTACTGACTCCAGCTCAGCTGTTTGACTTTAAAAGCTTTGGGACAAAGCGTTATTTCTCTAAACACAATCATCTATTGAAGTCTAAGAAGTTGAGGCCTTAATGAAGTTACAAAGCTACTCTCTCTGTGTTTTAGAGATAATTATAGGGATGAGGATACATCTGTAAGCTTTATACAATCTCATTTTTAACTTATCTTAATGATGATACATTAAATAGCTAAGAAGGAACAGGTCCATGCTGAGCAGGCAAGGCAGTAAAGGAAGCTTAAAGCTGTCATGAAAGCTTCATCAGATCTACAGTGAGTGACCTGGCTGCAGTCCCTGGGGTGCAGGCTGCCAGCTCCCCCTGCACCAGCACACACGTTTGCTAGGTCACATCTCCAACACAGCAGCCAGTTTCTGAAACAGATTTGCTCCCTGAACTGATCCACCACGTGGTTACGTGAACACTAAAGCTAGACCAACAGACAGGCTGCAGCCAGAGAAAGAGCTAGAGAAGCCCCAGTGCAGACCAGTTTGAAAAGTTTAGTCATTGTTAGGTTACACTTGTTAGAGAGGGATTTTTCTCCCAAACACTTCAAGACACACAAAACCACATACAACTCTTCTTTCAGTAAGGGGCAGATCAGTCTTGCCTTTGCTGCTCCCAACATAATTTTGCAGATTTTTTAAGGTTATTTTTGAGTTTGTTTTTCTGTGGGTTTGTGGTTTTTCTTTTTTTTTTATTTCCATATTTCATCTCCTTCCAGGTACTAAGGTTGAATCCCAGTAAGAAGTCTTCCAGTTAATGTGGACCACTGTAGTTTTAAGGCCAGAAGGTACTTCCCATCTGCATGTATCAAATCCTAGCAAAAGATGTATCTCAATGATTGATGAAAGGTGGGGCAACTATTTCAAGTTCACCAACAACCAAACTCAAACTGAAAAAGTTAGTTATTATTATGACAAAGGCTCAGTAAATAAACATCAGCTCTTCTGCAACTGGTGCCCAATGGAGAGTGCATGTTTAAAAACTTAAGACATGAGCACACCTTATAAGCTTCTCATGTAATCTTACAGATCAATAATTTAATTTACTAAGTACTTTGGCTCACAGTTTAGAAACTCATCACACAAGATTTTTTTAAAAATGGAGCGAAATACCATGGCTTAAAGTCTTCAGCAATGCGAAACTAGTAACCAGCCCAAGTCTTTGTATAAAGGATTTTTGGGACAGAGACATTTATATAAATAAAAAACAAAACCAAAACAAAAAAATCTCATGACACTGCGTTTTACCACGTCCACAACTGAAACATCCAAACTAGAGCACAGTGAGATCCTGCTGCTGCGCTGGCAGATGCGCTGCCTCCAGAAGGGACATCCCCGCTCCTCACCTGCACCAACAGATCTTCAGTGGTGGCCCTAGCGCTATCTTGTACAGCAGCAACCAAGTCAACCTGCTAACTGGTCAGAAAGCTTGTCCAGCCAAACTCAGGTTTCTCCAAGGAAGCTGCATGATGCAGCTCGCCACATGGCCAGGCATGTGCAGAGCCAGCACAAGGGACGGGATGGGAACATGTTGAAGCAGAAGAAAGAGCAGCTGAAAGCGCTGAGCTGTATTATTGACAGCAAACTGCTGCTGTACACTCAGCATCCTGGAATATTTTGGAAAACTATATGAAACCCAGGAGTGTGTGCTGTGAAAGCTAATTGCTGGATTTAGACCATCAGCAACTACACTGGTTTATGTACATTATAATAGGGAACCCGCTCATCATCTGCTTAGCTACTGGCTCGTGCACCATTGTCATGGTTTTAGCTGGGATAGAGTTAATTTTCTTCACTCTAGCTGGTATAGTGCTGTGCTCTGAACTTAGCATGGAAAGAAATGTTGAGATAACACACCGGTGTTTTAGCTGTTGCTGGGTAGCGCTTGTACTAGTCAAGGACTTTTCCAGCTTCCCATGCTCTGCTGGGTGCCCAAAAAGCCGGGAGGGGAGGGGGCACAGCTAAGAGAGCAGATTCAAACTGGCCAAGGGATATTCCATATCATGTAACGTCATGCCCAGTATGTTACCTGGGAGGGGCTGGCCGGGGGAGGGAGGCAGCAATCGTGGCTCGGGAACGGGCAGCGTCGCTCGGCAGGTGGTGAGCGGTTGTATCCTTTGTGTTTCTACATTTGTGGTTTTTTTTTCCTTTTTTTTTCTTTCCCTTCCTTTTCTATTTTATTATATTAACATTATTGTCATCATCATAATTATTATTATTTTATTGTAATTATTAAACTGTGCTTATCTCAACCCAGAAGTTCTTTTGCTCGTCCGATTCTCTTCCCCATCCCACAGGGGTGGGGGGGGGGAGTGAGCGAGTGGCTGCGTGGTGTTCAGTTGCCAGCTGAGGCTGAACCACGACAACCATGAATGGCCCTCCCTGCAAAGATACACATTGAAATGTCTCATTTTTGATTCCCACCTTTAGAATGTGCTCCTCCCTCTATCACCTCGCTGTATGGAGGCACTGTAGCAGTTAACATATGGTGCAGGATAAAAGCAACTTTAAGGCAAAGACACTAGGAAATTAGACCACAGTCAGCACCTAATGAACGATGGAGAGGGACTTACTTAGGTCGTTGTCCATCTTGAATGCAATGTCCAGCTGCATGATGAAAAGCATGAACTGGAACCAGGGGCTCATCTCCTTCTTGGGGAGGGGAATGTGCACCGCAAACACAATATCATTGGCTTCGATCTGCCTGCTCACCGCCTCGTCGAAGTCTTTGAGCTTCTCACAGTGGTTGTGTCCCCAGGGCATCAGCCACTTGGTTTTGTGGTGGTTTTTTCTTACATCAATGCACTTCACTGACGTGTAAGGAACAGCTGTAGTGGGGCTGGGAGCTGCAAAGGGAAGAGAACCACATTTTTAGCATCTTTAGATATCTTATATAGTGGTTTCCCCATCAAAATACCCAGCTCCCCATTCAACTATTTGAAGACAATTTAAAACAAATGCATCAAATGATTCTCCTTCACAGCTCCTTGATCTTGCAGTTAAGTAATTAAGTTTATTATGTCTACAGATATATTACTGACTTTGTAGTGGGATCAAATTAGGATTAGCTGAAGCAGTGGGAATCTGCTCCTTCAGTCTCAGATATCTCAGTTACACCAAAATCACTTGGAAAGTTCCTGGCATCTTTTCCTGTGCATACATTCTTCTAGTTTGCTCACTGAAGCTTTGCAAGTTGATTTGCGTGTGGATATCACAAAGCTAGATGGATGAACTAATCCTAGACCTTGTGGTCCTGCAGAGTGGGGCAAGGCTTACCACAGTGATTCAAACCATGCACAGCTACATGTTTCCTTGGACAGGAAGGCTTTTCTCACTGATGAGCCACGCAATTCCTTTTTTAAAAGCACTAGGGGAGTAAAAATGCTCCCAGCAATGATAAACTAGATAATGCTGCACTAATTTCTTCTTTACTTACTTTCGTGCCCACCAGTGATCTGGTCTGGAGCATGCTAAGTGAAGAAGGTGGTGCGGCCCTCCCTGTGCCGTAACCATGGCATCTTCCCCAGGACAACCTGGCCCTCCCCAGAGGGACAGCGAGCCTCATGGCAGCACGGCTCTAGCACCACTTCCACTTCACATTCCCTTTTTACATGGAGGTACATCCTCATCCCAGCATAGCTCAAATTAGTAAGGTAAGCAAGTAATCTCTGGAAAACCAAGCTAAATGCAAACAAGTTTCTACCCTGTGAGGTTATCACAGGCACCATCGCCAGTGGACTATTCTCATGGATTTTTGCCATCACTGCTGGAGGCAACAGTGCTGTTTTGAAAGACTACCAGTACTTTTGCCGCTTCTCTAATCACACTGCTAGTGGAGCTGGTCCTACCTTCATCACACAGCTGCTGAGGGAGCGTGCTCAAACAAGGGATGCAAGCTAGCCTGAATCCTTGTAAAGAGAGAGAGCAGCACCATTTGGCATCTAATCCAGCCTAGAGCCACTGCCCACACCTGCCGTCTGCAAACTTGCCGTGGGAGCCATCTCAGCCTCGCCAAAACTCCCTACATGGAAAACAGCAGGTAAGCCAGCCACCTCTGTGATGCTCCAGAGATCATTGCTCACCCACTGCTGCTAACTGCAGGGAAATGTTTTGCATTAAGGTATTTCTTCCTTTTGCTGTAAGTCAGATGTAATGACTACTACAACAAAAGATTTGTCTCTTTCCTCCAGCGCACCCCCCCCCCCTTTTTTTTTTTTTTGAGATATTGGGAGAAAAGTTGAATAGATATCTTGGGTCTGAAACACTCCAAATTCTGCACAGCCCCCATCACCACAGCAAGCGACGAGGCTTTGTGCATGTGCACAAGATATAAATTATTGTGACACAGTGAAAATGGGTAACATCCCAGATGAGATAATTAAAACTATGGAGGATTATACTGCTCAGGCTCTACATCAATGAGGAAATAGTCAGAAACTGAAGTACAAATAGGGATGAAAGCAGAAAAGAAACGCATTCCACCTTCAGCCAGAATTTCAGCATAACACCTTCAAATCTGAGAGAAAGAAAAGGCTTTAAAAAACTCAAATATATTTCCAACATAGTTCTTCCACGCAAAGACTTCTTATGACAGTGGTTCTGCCTTGTTTCCAATATCATCACTTGGGAAATAAATATTTTAATGCATCACAGAACTGGCAAACCAGGGAGGCAAGCAAAGCTGGAGATGCTCCAGTTCCTTATTTCCCCAGTATGATCAGAAGGGCTTCCATGGGTCAGAAAGCCCAGCAACCAGAAGGTCAGTAATTCCCCTGTCCCTTATGGATCTATTCCCCTTTTTGTCATAGAAAGAAGTCATTTTTTTGCTCGTCAGCCAGCTCAGCACATTTTAACACCCAATATGTTTCACTGCAATTAAACCAGAACTGTCCTATTTTCTGAAGTATTACCAGGAAGGTACCACTGGACATTCTGTAATGAATTCCTTCCAGCTTCACAGGTTTTGGGAAGCAGATGGAACAGGTTAACTAATTTTTTCTTAAGTTTTATTTGATTTCTGTTTTCACTATAATTTGAAGAAATTGAAGTTATGTAGTACAAGTTTCTTGTGAAATTACATTTATGAAGAACCGCAAACTATCCTGCCCTTTTTAAAATGAAAATAGGGCTTGAAATTCAAACATTTAAGTGCAAATTTAACCTAACTTAAAAATGCTCTAATACAAGTGATAGGCATTGAAGTGTTCCTATACTATGGGTTAAAACAGAAGCAGCCTATAGCATAACAGATATCCATGCATATAGAGTAACAGATGACTTAATGTCAAAGTCTCCAGAGAAAAGATGCCAGGCAGTCATGTAAAACTGGGGATAAGCCAGCCAGCCTGCGGGCTCCTGAGAAGGCTATTTTCACATTGTCACCATCCTCATTCTGCCAGATGGTCCAGGACTTCCCAAACAGATCACAGCCTGCTAAAGAACTCCAACAGCAAGCAATAACACCCTACCTACAAACTGCAAGCATTTCAATAAGAAAAAACTAACCCAAACTGAGTAACACCCACCCAGCAACCGGCAGCCCCGTCCGGGGCAGAGCCAGCTCAGGGTTCCCGAGCGGCGCAAGGTTTGGGCAGGCTCAGCACGCTGACATGCACACACACTACACCCAGATGATTCAGACCTGGCTCCCATGTCATTTGGGCACAGCATCACAACAGCAGCTCTATTGCTTTTTGGGACCCAAGCCAGGAACTCTGCGTAGCATCTTCGCTAACGTGCCACCTCATTAGAAAGATGACATCCGCGCTCCTTCCTACAGGCAGGGGAGAGATGACTCAACGTGCGAGTCAGGAGGAAGTTATTAAAAAGCAGTTGTTTATAAACTGCATTTTTTCGATTTTTTTGACAGCAACAGGATTCTTCCAGCCGAAAAGTAGCAGTGATGCTGGCATAAAGGGTGGGCTAAAAGGAAAAGAATTTGCTTAAGCAGGAATACTTTCAGATTCATACCTGCTCTTGCTATCAATCCACAGCCTAAACGCATCACAGATACATAGTACTGCTGCATCTCAAACCCTCTCTGCATCCAGCAGTCCTCTGGGAACCACAGGAAGCTCATACTTTACAGCAGCCCCCAAAAAGAATAAATCATTGATATGCCAGAAAGAAACAGCAAAATAGAATTTAAAAAAGCATTCAACAAACAAACAAGAAATCTAACTGCAAGTCCAGGATTACAGAATGCTTTATCAAAGTGCCATAAAGGCATAAAACGGTGCAATGTTCCTTTATCACGCCTCAGTGCAGAACCTAGTAACCGTGGCTAAAACTGCAGCTGGAAGTGAATATTAGGAATATTTTTGTGAAATAAGCCAGACATTCAAGCCAAGTTCTCAGAGCTTTAACTTTGACAGATGTCAAAGTAGGCATTTCTGAATTAAAAGACATGGTTACTTCTACAGAGAAGATGAATGTTTCTTGCTTTGATGCAACTCATTATAGCCATAAATACATGTTTTCATCACTGACTGATTATGATTTTAAATACTTGGCATGCTAACTCAAGTATCCCCTCTGCCAAAGTTACAGCTTTGAGGAGCAAGAGACAATTACTATATATATTCCTTGTTGGGAACTGCACACCAAACAAACGTCGGCACTTGGCTTGCATTACTTGTTTGGCTCCAGTCCCATTAAATTCAAGTGAGTGTTGAACCAAGTGGAAAAAAATGCTTTGCGAAACTGCAGCCAAGTCAACTAACAGTATTACAAAGTGCTATGCAAAACAAAGCTAGCATCGAGGGATTTCAGTTAAAACGTGGTGCCAAGCAGGCTGCTTTCAGTCATTCTGCCTGTGGGCTGGTAGATGGTTCAGCTTTATATACTAAATGATATACGTCAGCCTGTAAATAATTAAATAGCCGTTTGTGCATAATACAGTGGATAAGCCTCAGCCCATGTTCTAGTCTGCTCACTGTGATGAGAAGCGCTACAGAAATGCAGGTGCCCTTCAGAGGGGTTAGCAGGATAACCAAGGAGCAGAGCTTTTAACGGGAAGGTTTTGCAGAAGCTGGTCAGGAGCACAGCTCTCCAGGAGCCAGCCCTGCAAGCTTGGGTTGGGGCTGCCCAGGGAGCACCTGTGGTGTCCTGGCTCCAGGGGCCACGAGCAGACATCGGGCAGAGACCCCTCTCACTCCAAGGGGTTCAACCTCAGCAGCGCTGGATGCCAAAAACTGTAGGCATAAGGCCAGCAGAGCTGCTAGCACTCTCAGTGGATACTTCCAACCCCCCTACTTATGAGAAAAAACTTCCCACAGACAAGTTTAGAGACAGGATGATTCACAGCAAACACTTTCAGAGCAACAGCCACGATGCCCAAGGAGCCGGCGTGCCTGTGCCCGTGGGAAGCGGGCAGGAGGTGACTGTCACCACCAGAGCCCTCCTTAGCTCTGATGGGACAAACCTTCATTAGATCTTCCTTAAAAATCCAGGCAAGCACAGACATGAAAATAAAACCAGCGTCTGAGCAACCTCTCCTTTGCAGTTCACTGGTTTTCATACTAGTTTGGAAAGTGAATAGTTTACCCTCTTTGAAGATCATCTGCAGATATGCTATAGATACACTTACCTTAAAGGTATGCAGCGACTGGCTGACACAGCCGGCTGATATGATGCTGGGGAATGGGGAAGCTGCCTGCTCCATCTCCTCCAGAAGAGGCTTTGGAGGTGCCTGTCCCACTGCAAAAGCCCCAAGGTTATCCATAATTACATGGGTCACAACAGACGCTGCTGTTCCCTGCCATGGAAGGGCAGCTCCTTGCAGCAGCTTGAGCCAGCAAGCCCCTGGAGAGCCAGGTGCCTTCAGCAGCATGGTCACCGCTTCCCAGGGAGGACTTCTGATGAACTTTCAAAGCCACTTCAGCTATGCCTTATGGATTGAAGCAACTCATGCACATGATTTCCAGCAAAGCTTTCAGTGAGGCTTTTCTCACTTTTTGTGTTGAAAGTAGCACATAGCTAATGGTCTCAAGCATATGGATTTTCTCAAGCTATGCCTCCAAGAAACAGCAGCAGTTAAAAGGAAGAGACACATTTAGTGCTGGGACAGGGGGTGGAAGACACAGAATTTGAACTGCTTTCAGTTTTGAATGACCCAAAACTACACAGCTTCATGTTGAATTGGTAGTGGTGTTTCACCCCAAACTGAGATGACAGCGTTTTAGAATAACTCCAAATAAGAGGAGCTGAAGGAGACATCTCAGCATACTTTACATCTACTGGTCAGAGAGGTCAAAGGTCTTATTGACCTGATTCAGCAAAAGGTGTCATGATTTGGTTTCTCAGCACTGGTCACCATCCTCATTGCCAAGATACAGGGGATTTCTCTCCTACATCTTAACCGGAATGTAAATTCTTTCACTTCACATAGACTAAACAGAGTACGAGCAGAGGCAAACAGCTGGAGTGATTCATCACACAGCCAAGACACCCCAAGCCATCCAATGCTGCTTCCGTCCCTCTATATTCTCCATAGCAAAACTCTGCCCCAAATACTCAGCAAACAGGTAAAAAGCAGGGTACTCTGAAGGGACCTGGGGGGTCCAGGCCTGTCTGTCACTGGTGTCTTGCTTTCTTGAGCCACTGGGTTACATCCTGGTTACCACCATGCTCCCAAATCTGGCTTTGGGAAGTCCTTAGAATGGAAAGTTTTAATTCTGTTCAAGATTAGTGCAACACTATGGCCAACTAAATTAAATAAATGGAGTATTTTGGGGGTTGAGTGAGTTGGCAAAATTCTTAGCTGAGACTTAACCCTCCTAGTCTGGTTACTTAAAGAAAGTAAAAACCCGTTCTCCCAATCAATACAAGCATAATTAATTAATCGCAGCATTCCAACCTTGACTTTTGTTAACATAACTTTTCAAACAAAAGCTAGAGGTTCATTTACAGTACTATGCTTCCTTGGACAGTGTATTAAAAATGAACCTGCTCAAAAGGAATTGCACTGTTTGGCACTGAGGAACCGGAGTTACCCTGGATGGGATGGGACCTGAGGAGGTCTCTTGTCCAACCTCCTGCTCGCAGCAGGGGCAGCCAGGAGGTCAGGACTGGGCACTCAAGGCATTATCCCACCAGGTCTTGAAAGTAGTTACTGCTCCTGGGATACTGATGTGCTGCTCTTGCTGGCCCCTCATTCCCATTTTTATCACTTCACATACAGACTAAATATCAAGCTACTATATAGCAGTCAAAGTTGAGTTTACATGCGGTAGAGATTACTCCCAGCTGGATCATGTGCACACACCAGTCACGATGTGTATATAGTCCACTTCTTCAGATTTTTAGTTGCCACTTTTTTCACTAGCTCCTCCAACAGCCACGTTTCATTCCTTGAAATGGTTTTTAATGCTGTTTCTACAACCCAGGAGCTCAGACTCAAAGTCTTGCCATTCTGTGAAATCCCACACTGGATTGAGAGAGGCGTTGGGAAATCCTGCTCTCGCCTGCAAGGGTGAAGCCTCCCCACAGCAAGCAGTGACTGCATTTACAATCCATGTGTTTGGTGACTGCACGAGAGCATCTGCCAAGGAGCACGTCATATGGCCATGAACAGCGCAACTGCCAACACAGTTCACATTTCGTATCGGAAAAGTCACAGCTGGTTTTCCCTAGAGCTCCCAGTCCTCCTACGCGCTGTGTCCCAAGTCTTGCTCTTCCCTCGCTCCCACAGATGCTTCTGTTCCTCTCCACACAGCTCACTCCCTCCCGCTGTTGGGTGCATTTACAGCTGATGCTTGGCTGCCCCTACAGAAAACCTAAGGGCCCAAAGCTTAGTTGAGGTAGAATACAAAGAGAAAGCAAAACCCAGTAGAGTAAGGAAGCTTTTTGGTGGCAATGAACCTTTAACAAATCTTCAAACACGGGAAAAGTGACATTTCACCGTCAGATTTCTACAAGAAAAAACAAAGTTAAAGACCTAATGGTTTTAAGAAAGAAGAAAACAAAGCCTACTTTCTCCAAATTACTATCAGTCTTTAATGAACACCTTTCTACATCTTTGTGCCACAAGCAAAACTTGTTCCTACCCATCTCTTGGGCTTACCTCTCCTGCACAGCATGGTAGTGATGGTATGTGGGGATGGGCGAGGGCAAATGTAACAGAGAGACTCATTTAGACAAACTCCAGCACCATTCATAGCCCACTGGACTTACCCTGAAAGATGTTAGCAAACAGCACTAAACAGCTGTCGAACTGATTTATTTCTTTTTCATTCTCAAAGCCCAGTTGAAAACTTGACGGGGGTTAAGCTGGTAATGTTTTTAACATCTTTCTAGCACAGCAACAAGTAGCTTTCCTTTAGTTTCAGCTATACTGTCCTTGAAGCAATCTACCTCCATTAACACAGAAGCATTCATTGCCTTTTTCTTTTCTGAGAAAAGCAGAAGATCCTACCTGTAAAGGGGCTTAACTCAGGAACCATTCCTCAAATGAAAAAACCAAACCAAACAACTGTTTCATTGTGTTTAGACTTAAGTCTTCACTTCTTTAAAAAAAATATTTAGCAGGAGATAAGTGAGCTCAAATTTTCAGCATTTTCACTTCACAATATTACATATGCCTAGATTTGCATAAGAGCCACCATCGCTCAGTTTATTAATTTCAATAAATTAAATCTTTAAAAAGCTCCTGCAATAAATCCTCAAATAATTCCTTCTTCCCTCTTCTGTACTCCTGCAAAGGAGGCATTCAGCCCAATTACAAGAATAACATAGTCTCTCTTCTCCCACATGAGCACTTACCTCTATGATATATATTTTGTACCTTCTCATCTAGAACACCTACAGCATTTCAAATTAACTACTGACCCTTGCTCTCGCACCATAAACAAGCCCTTTAGAAAATCTCAATTGCATTGTGTCTACATTGATTAAAGCCTGAATCCTACTGACCTCATGTGGTGTTAACTTCTCCCATGCACCAGGAGCATTCTGCTTTTCTACTCAATTACCCCCTTCTGTGCAGAGCCATCACTACCCAATGAGCACACACAAAGAACTTCTGCTTCATTACACTAACCAACAGCAGGATAGGAATAAACAAGCTAATTTATCATCGGACAGACTGAGCTTTTCCAACTAGAACAGTGAGAACCTGGATAACATATATTCTTATTATTTATAAATATATATTTATTGCAGGATGGAAGTTTTCTTTTCTACCTCACTCTTTCCCGACCTTGATGCTACCATTTTAATACATTAACGACTGACCAGTAGTGCAGTCTTTATATTACTATTTTTTATTACTAGTTACTATTTCACAAGCTATGTGAAAGCCTTTTTCTGGACACTGCAGCAGCTTTTGTATGAAGGATTGCTGTACATTTAAGTCATCTAATCCATCTTAAAAAAAGAAAACCCAAACAAAACCCCACTACGTACTAGACACCCACTCCTCTTGGGAAAATAATTTCTTATCATTTGACCCCAAGCTTTATCAAGACCATAGTCCTTTAAAGCCCCAGGGCACAATTTCCATCCCTATTTACAGCAGGAGTTGCCATAGTATTGTAGCTGAACACATCCTTATTGCCATCATCTCCAATATATTTTTGAATCCTACAGGTTTCTCTTTTGTTTCAGACCATGAAAAATGGACCTGTCCAAACCACCAAGCCTAGTTCAGGAGACTCATGACCCAAGTTTGTGTTCTGCACCCAAGTCTCCTGCTTTGGATACAAAGAACAAGCCAGGACCGGGCTGTGTGCACTTACCTCCTTCTAGTGACAGTGTTGGCTTGGGCAGCACTGGCTTTCCCACCCCTTTTTGGGGGGGGGGGGGGGGGGGGGGGGGGGGGGGGGGGGGTGATGGAGTCCTGACCCAGGTCAGAGCATGGCTGCAAGGAAGGTGATATTCGGTGGCATGGACAGCAGCCCAGACCTCTGCCAAACTCAAACCTACCATCTTACAATAGCCTGGGGTGGCACAGGAGCTGCCAGGATTTGGAGGTCCCTAACCAAGCACTACAGCCAATAGAACAGTCTTACTGTGGCTCTGAGGAATGTCTGCACTTTCTTAGCTTCCCAGAGCCATGTAGAAGCTGGATAGGTCTGTGTATTCATGATGTAGGGGTGGCTAGCTTTTTTGCTCAACGTTTGTTCTTCAATGCTACTTTCGGAGCTTTGGGCCGTGCTAGCGGAAGAGTTGTCTGTGCGTCACGGCCTCTTTGGAGCAGCACGAACTGGAGATTTCCTTTAGTAAGTCTGTTCCCAAAGAGCCCCAGGAGCATCTGTGCCTTTAAACCTGAAGGTGCAGTTGGGATCCCCACTGCAGGAACAGAAGTCCACACACCCTGCAAGGCTGCTGCCACCAAACACCAACCAAAGGGCTTCTGAGGAACAATCTTGCTCTACAGACAAAGGATTATTCCCTCAGCCGCAGGTAAGTCGCAAAGCAAGGAAACCTTATGAGGCAGCAGAGTACAAGTGTATTTGATGGAGAACTGAATGCATGACCTCCACAATTCATACACATGTGCAACAGCAGCAACAAATGCAAACAAAGCGAGCACTAGCAGTACAAGTTCCATAGATGTAGAAATATATATTAAAATATATTTTATTTAAAAGGAGAAAAAGAAGGTAGAACTGATTTACTAATTGCCACAGACAGTTTGATTTTCTTCCAAGTCGTCCTTTGTCAATTTCGACTCAGATGAAATGCATTTCCTGCTACGCCCAGCCAAGATATTAAATCCCTGCAAACAGAGGTCTAAAATAGCAGTATGACCCGACGTTATCCAGCAGCTTTTCTCGTGAGTGACAGCCTGAAACTCTTCAAGTCCACCACTACAGATAACAAGATACCTTGAAACCGCCAACACTCAGATATGTAAAGAATTTCATCTGCATTTGAATAGGAGGGATCAGATTCTGGGCACTTCCCCAGGCTGGGGCCAGCAGCAGGCAGTCCTGGAGCAGATGGACACCTTGTGCCCTTCAAAGGCTTTCCGAGGCTGTCAGAGAGTTGTAGCTTGACTTCAAAGACCATAAATGTTATTTACTAGTGAAAAGATTTCCTGTTTAATCGTTATCCCTTGCAAAACGCAGAGAGGCTGCGCAACTACTGCTAGGTAAGTGTCATGTTTAAAACCAAGCCCGCTTAGTTCGTATCAACACAGAAAATAGGAGCAGTAGGCCAGTCCTCTCTACATAAACAAACTACAAGGCACATAGTTTCCCTCATGCATCTCGCCCAACTTAGCTGTAGCTTGGACGTGATGCAGCTGTGAGAAGTGCAAAAAACCACTAGTGCCTCAGAGGGTTTACAGCCTCCCTGCCCACTCCTCAGGCCCCCAGCACGGACGATTCTGCCTGGGAACTCACCATTTCTGGCACATTTGCCTATTCAGCTACAGTTACAGCTCTTAAAAAGAAGAATTGAGCAGACCTAAACTAAATAGACATGACCTTTCATGTCTGCTTTTTCATCGGCTCCCAGTGCTTCTGCCAAGGCTGCAGCACTAAAGGAATGTGTCTATACAGAGGAGTCTATTGGCATTCATGTCCACGGTACAGCACCGACCTATTCAGCACAGCTTGCCCATCTTCTGGAGAGGCCAGCAATGAAAGAAAGTCAGGCACATAAAAATGGTCTTTGTCCTGGAGCCCACAGACACTCTTCCCTAGGCAGGCTGCATTCACATACCTTAGAAATCAGAGCTTCTCTCCTGTCAAAAGATCAATTCAGCCCTAAGAAGGTAATGAAATCCCAGGAAAGAAAATTAAATCCTGGAAACTCTCTGCTTAGGAGCCAAATCAGACATTTAGATAATGAACTGGAATTGTTGATAGCTGCTCAGCCATTTATACACATGACTCATTATCTCTCTGGGCGAGACACACAAGTAAGTTTTATTTGCTCCAGACAAAACAATTCTGTTTTTTCAACCTTAAGCCGAGGCAAGGGAGCAGTGAACCTGCACCTTCTTAAATGCATCCCCCTCGTCCCAGAAGACTCATGGGCTAAATAAATACCTCCACTTTTCCAATCTGTTAAATTTGTAAAGTGTACAGTTGGGTGCTGGACTTTCAGTACTTAACTGTACATATGCCTGCTCCTGGACTTTGTCTTCACTGCAGAGAGGTTCTCCTGCATTCAGTCAGCTCACTGGCACTGAAACCAAGATAATCTGTGACTTGGGACAAGGCATCCTTGTAGTCCTAGAAGTCACTCATATAAAAGAAGTTACTGAAAAGCTGTCTTTTCAATAACTTGTCTAAAGGAACAAACCCCACAGTTCTGACACAGGAATATTGCTCCACAGAGCTCTGTTGTCCTATTTCCTCCTGTGCCCTCCATTTCAGCCTGCCCATCTGCCCAGCAGCTTTGCTCTTTGCTACAGCCTCCTGTGGTACTGGAAAACCAGGGACAAGACAGACATTGCTTTGCTTGACTAAAGTAACTTAGAGGGAAAGCTGTTGGGAAAGTGGGGTAATTTCTTGACCCCAGACTGTTAGAGCAGACTAGACCATTCAGAGGACCACAAGCTAGCTTAACAACAAACCAGCAAGTGTGCCAGGGTCAGAGGCTGCAGGTTTGTACGTCTGCCCAGCTTTTGTGGCGATCAGGCAGCAGCACAAAGCCCACCGAGATGCATGAAACCCTGCCTAGGCACCAGCAGCGCCCAGGAGGCTCAGCGTTCTCCAGTATTCTGGCAGCTGCAGAGCTATGAAGCACTACAAAAAGTGTCCCACACTTTGGTGCTCGATTAACACAAGATTTCCTGCTATCTCCACAAATTAAATCTGAGCAGTGAAGCCTGTTTTCTTTTTCTCCCCTCTTTTCCCCCTCCAAAACACTGTATATATACAAACAATTTCCAGATGCAAAGGAAATTAGTAAGAGGGACATCATCAACAGTTTCCCACAAGGTACACAGAGGAAGATAATTTGTAATCAAAACCTTTAGTTTAAAGAAAACCAAGAGGCATTAAACCCACACTAGAGTCAAATCAGGTTTCCATGCACAAAAAATTTCTACCACTTGGCCAGCAGTCAGAAGGAGAAGACACAAGGTGTCCTAGCTCATCTTTGGCCCTGGAGCAGCAGCTGTGGTGTGACCTCCGTTGGAATACCCTGGTCAAAACTCCCAGTAACAAGCACAGCCAGGCAGATGCTGCAGCTGGTCCGGCTGTTTGAATGTTTGTCCTCATGTGAGTCCAAGTCCATCACCAGCTAACCTGGCTCCACGTGGTGGTTAGCACAACTCAAAGGCTGTACCAGCCTGGTAGCATCCCTGCAGACAGCTGGGGTGCCAGATATCTGCCTAAACCCACGCCAAATATCAAAAAGGCAGGGCATACATATGCATAGTATGGAAGGGCTCCTGGGAATGCCAGCATGACTGTAAATTAGCATTAGCCTAATTTCTCAAACATTAACACTGCCTTGAATGATAACAGAAAATATTCCTGATTGATCCAGTTCTTCTATAGAGTGCGGATGCTATAACTCAGAGGGGTAGTGAAGACAAGGTTTTTATTATGACTAATTTTATGCACCGTGTTTTATCCAGTACTGATACATCCTAACTGAACACTTAACACACACAATCCAGAAGCATAACCTTTAAACAAGATGCTTACCACAGAACAAAGCAGACACCAGAAATTTTGCAGGGTTTGAAAACAGGATGGTTTGAAGCAGTGACAGTCCCAGTTGTCTGGAGCCAACAGTTCATCACCATAGCATGACGTCAAAGAAATGGCTCGATAAAATTCTCTTTCGAGGCATTTTCTCACTCCCTAGCTTTGCAAAGCTCCCTTAGACCACCACATAAGCTTCACCCCAGCGAGGGACTGACTCCCATACGTGTGTATCTCATGCTTTGCCAACATAGAGTTCTAAGCAAGATCCACTGAGAGCTGATAAGGCTCCTGCTTCTAAATGAAAGAGCTGTTGGAAACATGCAAGCCGTATTAAACTCAGACATTATGCGGCTGACTGTTCAAAAACTAGCTAGGAACCACCACTGGCAGTAAACCCCAATTTCGGAAAAATGAAGCTTTATTGTCGTTGTATCAGGTACCAATGCATTGCATTTGTGTATTTTGGACTTGCACAAGTAATCTGTTAAAATAGAGCACTTAGGTCATATTTCAAAACAATGACTAACTGACTGCTAAAGGAAAAGCTGGTTTAGCTTTGTAGCTGTGTTCCAGTTGTGTACATATTTTGGTTTGTCTAGACCTGAATAAACTAAAATAACTAGATTCTTGGTGTCTGTTTGGTGCACTGGATCAAACCAGACCAGGAACGCTATTTCAGTGACACCTCAGCTCCCATCCCACCTTGTGTCACACCTCCGAAGGGCAGCAGTCCCGTGTCATCGCTGCCAGAGCTATCGGCAGTTTGAGAGCTCATAGCACCGCTTCGCTCCCCACTCGCCGTCTCCAGGCACAGTGCAGAAGAACACCAGCCACCGACCCATTTCTCATCAGATGCCTATAAGAAAACACCACATGCTAGGGACTCCCTAAAGGGATGAGGACACCGAGCCGTGGGCCACAGCTGCAGTCTAAGGGATCGGTCACAAGCCACTGGGCTCAGAGCTTCCAGGGACATGTGGCCCGAACGGCAAGGCATGCTCCAGGGCTAATTGCTGGGAAGAGCGTCATGCGGACCCCAGGTTGCGATGCCCTGCTTGAGCGTCACTGTGCCAGATGTTGGGGCCACACCCAGTTTACACGTAAGAACTTACAGTTGTTTCACAGGCACGATATACACTTATGTTTCAGCTCCTATGAGGGCTGGCTGGGAGCTGTTGGAGCGCATGAGCACAGCAGCCCTACAGCCACTGAGAGAAGGGGGGGTGGGTGAGCCTCTTAACTCCTTGAATGCATCGCAAGTGGTAAATACTGTGAAGGAAAAACCCATTTGGGTGATTGAGTAGATCAGTTTTATCTGCTAGAAGATCAGAAGTGGGGTTTTCCAACAATTGAAGAAAGTTTGCCCAGGATAACTCTGTAGGACCCGCCTGCACATAGAAGACGTGCTGCACTTACTCCAGCAGTATGAAGTTACTCTGAGTTCGTGCAGGACATGGAAAGTCGGCCACGAATGGCTGTCTCCACTGGCAGAAGAGCTGCTTGGCCACAGCAGGCCTGTCCGAGAGACCTGCCCACGCGGCTTTCCAGCGCCAGCATCAGCTGGGTGCCCCCCACCACCCAGCTGGGTGCCCAGCAGTAGTGGCTGGTAAGTCAGGGAATAGACAAGGTGGAACACTGAACTAACAGCATCTGAATTCTTTTATCTCCCAATCCCTACAAATCTGAACAGAAATATTTTGGGTTTTTTTCCCCTAAAAAGCTAAACATAAACCTATCTTGTTTATCACACTTGTTCCCAGGTGACGACAGAAACAGGGCTTTCTGATAAAAACTTACTTTTGTATACGCAACTTATTTTTTTGAGCTTAGAAGCCAGAAGCTACTAGAAAACATTTTTAAGATGAACATCAAGTCTGGCTTCTCTGCACAACCCAGGCCAAGATTTTTTATCTAATGAATCAGCGTGGGGTTCAGTAACCTGCTCTTGAACCAGCACTTAAACAGGGAAAAAAAAAAAAAAAAAAAAAGAAAAAGGAAGAAAAAAGCCAATCCCGATAATCCCCAATGTTGGTTTGGGTCCACAAGACTAGAAAAACTGGGTTTTAATCCAACGTTTCCCACCGGCTCCTTTGTGATTAAGCAAAGACAAAGAACTGAAGCAAGTGAATGAGGGAAACTGAGGTTTTTGAAAATTATGTTTAGTAGAATTCCTACGGCTCTTAAGAACGGATAATTAGAGAGGCTACAAATGCAAAGCACTAATGTGCATCGGGAACACCGAATGGGCTTTCTAAGGAACGGCTATAGATATTCCTTCAATATCTCTCAAATAAAGACCACTGCAAGAACAGCCCAACTTTATTCTCCCAAATAAAGAGCGCAACAAAATTTTCCCGACACCCTTTCAGAGGAACAGGACCCGAGTTATCCACAGCCGCTACCGAAAATCCCAGCGGCCCCGCATACAAGCTGGCCACGGAGGAAGGGGAATCAATCCTTGGGCGAGCCAGCCCTGGCCCCGAGGGAGAAGGGAGGGTTTGGGCTCGGGAATTCCTCCGCAGGGCAGCACAGCCCTTCCCCAACATCCCAACACGGGAAATCGCCGATGTAGCCACATAGATAGGACGATCGTTACAGGCAGCGGGCGCATAACTCAGCTGCTTTCTAGTAAAAAAAAAAAGAATCCCAGGGACTGCCCCAAAACCCTGCTCTCCTCCATCTTTCTCCTTCCACCCCCCCGCTCCTTCCCCAGGCAAGGACCAACACCCGCGGCGGCAGAGGGGTGGCAAGCCCCGACTGCAGGGCCGTTGCCACCGGCTGCCCCGACGCCGGCGCGCCCCCGGGGCCCGGGGACCCGCGGGCCAGCTCGCCGCCACAGCGACGCAATCTGCGCTGAAAAGTTTCAGGCGGGGAGGTTTGCGTGCGAGGAGCGGGGCTGCCCGCCCGGCGCGGGGAAGCGGCTCGGGGCAGGCTGCGTGGGTGCCCGCCCGCCGGGGGCCGCGGACGCGGGTGGGGGGACGTGCCCGCCCGCCGGGGCTGGCGCGGGTGGGGGGCGCGCAGCACGGCGGCGGCGGCGGGTGGGGGGTAAGCCCCCAGTCCCCCCCCCGCCCCCAGCAGTCCCCCGGTTTTCCGTGAGCAGAAACAAACCCGAGCCGGCCCCGCGCAGTTCCAGGAGCCTCCGGGAAGCGGATCGGGGGGCGGGTGTGGGATGGGGGGGGTCCCCCAGAAGAAACGACCCCGGACAAAAGCGCGGGTGCGGCGGCGCGGGGGGAGCGGGGCCGGGAGCCACCCGAACGCGCCCCACCGCACCCCGGAGGCCATAAAACCGGTCCTGCCCTCGCCCGGAGCAGCGCCCATTAATTTCCCTTTTCTTTTTTTTTTTTTTTTTTATCTTTTTTTTTTTTTTAATTTTTTTATCATTACCGCAAGCGGTGGGGTTTCCTCCTGCGGTCGGTTCGGAGGCCGAGAAACGGGGAGGGGCAGAGGTACGAAAAGAGTGGAGGAAGAATTTAAAAAAAAAATAATTTTTTTTTAAAAAACCAACTTTGCAATGTAAGGCTTCCCTGCGCGACCAGTCGCCATACTGAAGATTTTTTCCCCCCCTTCCTCTTTCTTGAAGTCCAGGCTGAAACCAGGCCAAAAAAACTTTTTCTCTGCCCCTTCTTTTCTTGCAGGCACTAGAGTGAAATGTGCACAAAGAGGCCCAGGGAGCCGTGTTTTCTTAACTACAATAGCAGGGCTAATTAGATCATAGGAGCGAGTCAGCGATACTGTAACAAGTAGCTAAACAACACCGGCGGGGAGAGGAGGAAGAGAAAGTTTGCACCTTCGGCACTCACCGATCAGACCTCCCACCAGAAAGGCGATGACTTGGAAAACCAGCAGGATCCCCCCGACAATGCACAGCTTTTTGGTGCTCATGTTCTCGATGATGGCCCCGGCCATCTTCGCCCGGCGCTAGCCCCCCGCTCCCCGGCCGGGGGGCCGGGGGGGGAGGAGGGAGGGCCGGCTGCGCACTGATTGCCCGGGCCGCCGGGAGCCGGCTCCCCCGCCGCCGCCGCCAGCCGTGATTGTGGCCGCCGCTCGGCTGCATGTGGCCGCTTTAAAGGAGCTGGCGGCGGGTCACATGACGCCGCCTCCGCCGCCCCTCCCCGCTCCCGCAGCCCCGCCGCCGGGCCCGGCCCCGGCCCCGCTTCCCCCCGGGCCGGCCCCAGCAGGGGCCGGGGCCGCACCCCCGCCCCCGGGCACCGCTGCGGCGCGGCCGCCCCCGCGGCTCGGCGGGCGGCAGCCCCGGGGCGGGGTGCGCGGGAGGCAGGGAGCGGCAGCGGCCCCCCCCCCCCCCCCGCCCCCGGCTCCTAGCTGCGCGGCAGGTGAGCCCCTCGGCTGCTTCGCACCTCCCCAAAGGTTTATGCAACTCCTTCCTCAGGAGCAATTTAGCCAGGACGCGAGGAGCGGGCGCCCCGCTTTCCCGGCGCCGCAGCCGAAACGCGCTGTGACCCGGGCGCTCTCGCGCCGCCGGGGCGCCGCTTTGTCCTCCCCTTAGCGCTGCTCTGATTTATCTCGGTGGGTCACGCTACGCGGCTTTCCTGAGTTCTGCTACCCCTCGTGTGCCTCCAAATCCCAGAGGAGGGTCGGAGCGCTCGGCAGCGCGGATGCCGTGTGCCAGCCCCGCTCCCTGGAAGACGCTTCCGTCCCGCCACCCGCGCGTTCCTGTACGTGACCCAGAATGAGTTCACTACCCCCTGCCATCACCTCTCGTTTTTAGCATTAGTGCCTTCCGGCTATTCACGGGATACCACAAGGGTCCGTGCGGCGCTGCCCTGTCAGACGTGCGGTGAAGAACACGGAATGCCGTCGTGTGCAACTGGAACTAGGTGGGGAGTTGCTGAAAACACTCCTTGACGGCAAATAAGCCACGGAAGGAAACAACTGGTGACAAAAATACGGACAGGAACTTTCAAAATGAAAGATGGGTCAAATACTTAGAGGCACAAACAAATAATAATCTGAAGCAAAGAGTCAGTGACAAGAAAAAATAAAGAAGAAACAAATGCAAAAAAAAAAAAAAACCCAACAGAAGTCAGAGTAAGATGGCCGAAGTGCTGGCAATGCAATGTGGTAGCCCTGTGGCTGCGCCTGCCGGGCTCCCAGCGATGTCTTTGGTTTGTTCAGGATACAGACGACACCTGTGTGCTTATTTGCCTTGCCTTGCCTAGCCTAACGGGAGCTTTGTGCGTTACAATGATGCGGGTAGCAGCATCAAAGATGGGTCTCGAAATTCAAGGACAAGTAGAGAAGCAGAAGGCATAGGGTTTGATTTGTAAGGAAAGACTATGGGAAGCGTTATCCAGACCTTGGCCATACAGTATATAGTCAACACAAGGAGGTGAGCACAAGAACTGTATGTACTTAATGTTTGGCAGAGAGGTGTTTAGGAAGAGGTCCCCTTCAGAAAGGGGGAGGGTATGTGCCCCTGCCCAAGATCAGCCCTCAGTCACCGCCACAAACTCATTTTCTTTGCACCCTTTCCATGACCAGAAGAAGGACCACAGCTGGCAACCCAAGCCTTCCACAGCAAAGTCAGCAGATTCCTCTCCCGAGGCTGGAACCCGGCCCTCCGGGTTCAGTGCGTTCAAAGGAGCATTTATTAAATGCATCAGACCCCAAGGGTGCCAGAGACACGCCAAGATATAATGCTGGAGGCCAGCCAACGATATGATGAGGTATTTCGGATGATGTAATAAGATACGATACTACGATCAAGATCCTGGATACAACAGAAAACATCTGAAAATGATGGCAGGAGTGATTCCTGAATGCTTATCCTGATTTTCCAACACTAAATCTTTGGCTTCCAAAGTTGGTCTTGAAAAACTAAATGAAACCAAGCTCAGGTGCTGCTTTTGTGTTTTACTTTTGTGATCTTTTCTTGATTTGCAGAGCTAACAAGGTCTTTTCCTTCGACCATCAGGCTAATACTAGAAGTTGGAATATAGGCATCAGGGATAACTTTAGATAACTTGTGACTGTGGGACAGTTTAATCTTCTAGAATATTGCAAGCTTAATGTTTAGTTTTAGCTTTACTGTTACATTACAGTTATGACTTCATCTTTAAAAATAGCTCTTAATAGTCGACTCCTGCGTACCCATTATGAACCCACTAGGATCATTCACACAGAGGTGCTTCCAAAATCAAAGCCTGTTGGTGGCTTTTTGCCAAGACAATTAAAGACTTAAAATACCAAACACTTTATACTGAAATTAAAAAAAGAAATACCCACATAGAGCAATTGCTATTAAATTGTTAATAAAAAGGCTTGTTTTGAAGTATCTAATAGCAATCTAACACTTGATTCCAAGTGACAACTTTTGCTATTTTCTCTGTGGGAAATGGCACAAGCTTTTCAATAACATTGGTTCCCTTACCGTCTGCAATCACTGCTGACTAGGAGAGAGTCTTACAAGTCCAGGCCACCTTTTGAGGTCCCACAGTTATCCGAATGCAAGGACCTATGTGATCTTTGGAGCCATAAGTTCCACTAAATCAAATTTATCTTAGTGACTCTACAAAAGTTAAATGGTGCAGTCTTCATTAAATGTCCCATTTGTTCCAATCAATTCATTTCTGGGACAAAAGTGTAAGAGGCAGAGCTAAGATCCTGCCATAATTAAATTAAAAAAAAAACACCTTAAGTGAAAAAAGTAAAATATCAAAAAACACAGGAAACAATACTTCACATTTATAAAGCACTTTCCATCTCTACCACATTCCTACATATTTAATGCTGCAAAGTTTAGAGATATTAATAACATGTGACTTTTGACACGCATCCAAAGGGCGTATAGAGCACATACCGTAGTATGTGTTGGGACCTCTCTTTTGCCAGAAAGTGACCACACAGAGAATCACACAAGAGAGAAAATGGCCCAAACCATATGAGAAAGTACACCTCTAGCCACCACTTCTCCTTTTCAGCTGCTTACAAATTACAGTTTGTATCTCTGTAAGGTCTCCAGAATCAATCATCTGGGAATTCAACTACTTGCCACTTATTACATTATTTTTTTTCCTGACTGCTTTAGGCTGTTTTGAAAGACTCGGCTATTAAAATAGCTATCCTACAGTCAGCCCCAGGCAGGAGGAGGAGTCTTTCCACAGAGAACTCTGCAGGGTTGGGCCTAGAGCCCAGATTTTCAAAGGGGTTCAGCTGCCTAAAGATGTAGGTAAGGGCTCAATGGGGTTTCCACAAGTTCCTAATTTTTCGTGCTACGTGTCTGTGCTACAAGTTACTGCAAAAGTTTTGAAAAAGCTTTCTTCGGATGCTCAATTTGCACAGAGACTAAACTCTCCGAAAGTTTCAGTGTTTTTTCTCCTCTGCCTCACTTCAATTGGACAGTTAAGAGAAATAACTTGAGGGAAAAAAAAAAAAGCTAGAATTCAGAGGTGTTTTCCAAACACAACTGTAAAAGGACATATGCTACAAATACAACTGAAAGGCTTGACAAAGGGGCATCTATGATCTGGATTAGGAAGTCAAATTACATGATTATAGTAATAATTTCTAGCTTCAGAAAGCTAAAAAAGCCCCACTAAACCAACCCAAACCATGCCAAAGCCAAAACCCCCACCACAGTTATTTGGACTTATGAGTATTGAGTCCAATATTGAGCTGCTTCATTTTTGCTTTACAGAGGCAAGGTTTGGGGTTTTTTTCAGTATTAGTAGCATTGTTGTTTATACCAGCGCAACAGTGGACTCTGACCCCATATGTGAAATACGAAGCATAGTAGTGGGCAAAAAGCTGATTCAATCACAGTCACCTACCACCAGTGATAATCTATTGAACACTTGTTTGTACTTGTCAACTTTATTTACAATATAGCATGCAACATAACAACAGTAGACCTGTGGGGATTAAGCTTTGGCTCTCGTCTCTGGTTTGTAGGCTGTATTTTTCAGTGTGGTTACTGGCATTGCTTGGTGCTATGACTGCAGTTTCTTGCTTTGTTTGGAATACACCTAATGCATTACAAAGATACTCCTAGTAATAAATAATCTGTAGTTTGCTGCTATGGGGAAAAGACAATTAAAAGCGTTCAAAACTCTGCTTACTCGTCAGTACTCCTAACTGCTTTCATAGGTAACTTTCTGGTTTTGTTCTCTTACAAATACTGATAACATGGAAAATTTTCTCATAGAACAGGAAAAGGGCGTTTTATGTTATTTCTAGTGCACAGATGGTGGGGAACATTTTATCTTTGTAAGAAAAGCCTTTTCTATGGTTTGTAAAGATACTCAAATATAAAACTTAGTGCGGCACACATCAAAGTGTGTGTGGGTTGAGGTCAGCAAGCAGACAGAGATCTACAACTTGTAACTGCCCAGTGCTGTTAGGATTAGGAAGAAAATCAACAGGTACGCAATATTTCAGCTTAAGCAAGACCCACTCTGTAAAGTCAACATTTTGAGTGATTTCCAAGCCCCATTGTAGTTCAAAGCTAAACATTCATCAGCTTATTAGGAACCAGGAAAGTTGAATTTTGCCACTGTTTCTACATCTGGGAACTCAGACCTACGTGTAATTTTTCTTTTTTTTTCCCTGCATGACACTATTTACTTAGAGTGCCACCCAGCCTCCTAGATCTGAGATCCCATGCTGTTCTTCAGGCTTTACAGGTGCAACCCAAAGCTCCATCTCTGCCAGGAGTCATGGACTCCTCGCATAATTTCTTTGATGACAATATGGCAAGAAAGAAAGGAACACGAATTTAGCAAGGGAATTACCTAGCCACCCAGATTTTAATCTTAAAGCACACGACCACAAATAGCTGAGAACAGAAGACCTATACAGTACAGCCTCAAACGCCTGCTCCCAGCAACTCTGCACCTACTGGACTCCTCAGCAGCACCGGGTGGGTGTGGGTGGCAATGTCCAGTTTAGGTCCTTTGAAGCCACTGTCTCCACTCAGCTGTTCCTCTGTCCTGTGCTTTTTCACCAAGTCCTGCCTGTCTCAGTACAGAACGGGACAAGAAAAGCCATAATTCGTTGGGTGTGAACCAGCATTTGAAAAACGTTGAGAGAGCAGCCCCAGCTAACTCTCCTGATGGCTATTCTCTGATATGCTTTCAATCCGACAGCAAAGCCTTTCTCACATTAGGATGAAGCTTCAAGGCTTCCATTAAGTATGTGAGACAAAACCAAGCTGATAATTTGACAGAGAGCACATTTTAGCTTGTCAGACTGAAAGTGCAGACTTGTGATATCCTGAAGGAGGGGCCAATAACAGCGCATTAAAATAATTTATTAAAGACTGCTTAAACTAGATTTTAAAATTTTATTTATAGTCTTTACAGTTACCATGTGGTTAAAAGGCTCAAGCCCTCCAAAGCAAATCTGCGGAAAGCCTTTTATTTGAGTCTGCCAAACTGTCTGTTTCAACCATTAATCCAATCATCAGGAGGCAGCGTTTCTGCAGCGGGATATCTGAACAAGTCTAGGGCAGATTCATCATTAGTCTATCACTAAATTTCCAAGTTCTTCCATCCAAACTTCTTCCATAACATAATGATCATCTGGCAGTAAGTACAGCTCTACTTGAATCCTTCTATTTGACTAATGGAGTAATCGTACAGAGGCCCAAAAGCCTTCTCTCACCAAAAACACTCCTAATGCCCCCACCCCCACATGACTACCTCCCACCTCTACAAAATTAATTTTTAAAAAGTTCAGAAGCCTAGTAACTCAGGTCACTCAGAAGGTTTCGGTGGCCTGGTCTAAATTTGTCCTATCAATTCAAATGGCATGCCTGATATTTTTGACAAGTGTAAGTTCGTGTGACCAGTGTGCAGTGGATCACACACCGTCAGCCAAAGCTGTGCTCAGCCTCAGTTGTGCTCAGTCTCTCACAGCTTCCCCATGGACCATTTTGCCACTTCTTGCCTCTTCTCCGTCCTCATGGAAATGCAAGCTCAGAGCTCTGCTCTTTTATTCTCTCTTAGGACTGTCTCTATGGCTGGGCCTTTCCTCAGCCACCATCCCACAGACTGCATCTCCCACCTCGCATCAAACTTCTGCAATGGCTTTTACCATGGTCACTCCACCTCTCATAGGGCTTTTTGCCTTTGCATCAAACCCTATCCAAAACTTGCCACTTCTGGAATCTGCTGTAATACCACGGCTTTCCTTTACAAAGACCATTGCAGTCTGGCATTTCTCTACCTACGTGTGTATGTTTTCATCCACTCCAGTGACAGACATCACTGATCCCAGCTCAAACATGGTGCAGTTGGCTTAAGGATCTCCAAGGAACTGTATAACCAAGTAGGCACCACGTGCAGAAGCAGTGACACATCAGAACGGCTTCAAGCTTACATCCATTCTCGGAGACTGCCTTTCCCCAGGTTTGTAACCTCCTCAAAAGCAAGCAAAGACAGTTGTATTACTAATAGATATGGATATTTATTACTAAAAGTGATGTCCAGTATGCTATCTCAGGACAGTAAGATTAGCAAAAGTAAATTCTTTCTACTAGCTGAATTGTACAATTTTTTATAGCAAAATCTTCATGGTTCAGTCGCTCCTATCAGCGTTCAGGATACAAAGAATAAATTCCAGAGGTTTTTTGACAGCCTCTTACCATTTCTCTGTTGAGCCTTTATATTCCCATTAATCCAATCCATTCTAAGTTTATTAGCAGACACAGCTAAATTTAAAGCAAAGCCATTTTTCATAGTCCCCATGAGAAGTGCACAATTGCACATGGGCCAAGCATTTGTAATGGTGGTACCTGCTTCAGAACTGTAACATGAAGCAACTCACTTTATTCAATTTTAGTAAAAGCTGATATCAGTTAATTAAGATGGCAGAGGCACGAGAGATTTAATCAAGTTCCAGTGGTAAGAGTCTTGTAACATCAGATGAAAAAGTTGAAAAATATGAACTAGCTTTATCATTTTATTCTTCTGTTGTGTTAAATAACGTGCAGTTTTGTAGGCTGGCTATATTGGTTATTGTAAAAAAGGTTCTGCAATTCTCAATGTTGCACTGTGTGTACATGCAAAATTATTAGTTAATGCAATTTGAAGACTTGGAAGTCTTGAGAAATTATAAATTTAAAGTTAAACTAAAGCAATACATGCACCCAGCTAGTGTCCTTTTGAGACATTCTCACAAAATACCACCTAAAACCAAACATAAAACATGCATTAGTTTTAAGGATCTCCTAGAAAGAGACATCTGTTTTGGAACAATCACAAAGGGCTATCGCCAAAAGTATCCCGTAATAGTTATGAGCTGTAATTTGACATTTTAGATACACATTCCTCTTGCCAAATAATATCATATTCTTGCTCTTGGCACAGAAAATAGGGAAGCATATATCCAAGATGAGTAATTTAGTACAATGTAATCAAGGCAAGCTGCCCCACAGACTAGAGACTGAATTAGAGTTCACAAGATAGGTTTTATTGTCCTCTTAAATAAAAGTGTGTGTATTACACAGGGAAAAAATTTTAGAAAGAAAAATTGTTTTCTTATTAATCTTATTTTCCATCTAAGCCCAAGCGCAGGCTTTTATTCCAAGAGCAGATGATTAGAGGTGGGTGGCTAAAGCACTTATTGCTGCGAGCTGTGTTCCTTGGAGGTTTCCATCCCTGTAGATACACATCCCAGTCAAGGAACCTTCTGCTCCTCAGCTGCCCCATTCACAACCCAGCATATTTATGTTAACTGTCACTGATTTCAAATTACATCACTATATTGTGCTGTAAATGGAGCTGGCCAAGCACAGACAGATCCCAAACCTGCGAGGTGATCCACAGCAGAAGAGGGCAGCTGGCAGTATTAGTTGCCCCAGTTGTCACAGATCAATCCACCTGTAACTAGGAGTTACAGTTCTATGTCCCAGGGCAGGCAAGTGCCTTGTAGCTGGAGCAATAAATTGCCATCTCCCTGTCATTGGCTATTCTAGCATCGTTTAAGTGAGCTAAATAACAAAAACATTTAACGTGGTCAGAGGTCTTTGTATTACTAAATCTTATATCCTCATTTTACTCAGAGTCTAAGGTAGTTAATGAAAGAGATGGCTAATTTAAGGGGGAAATAATCTGTTGTCTCTAATCTCAATGCAATGATTCACATTCATATACAGAAGTTTGGGTTATTAGTCAGCCCTCTGCCTTTCTGCTCCCAAATGCAAAGTTGGCAAAATGACTGCATCTCAGCTGCCCCAATTAACAGCTCTGTGTTTTTGTGCAAACCCACCCGTACCAGCTGTAAGGCAAGTTCATGTTACATTATGATAGAAAGATTAGCTAGAGCTTGTCTCTCAGCATTCTTTGAGTTGTCTAACTACAAAAAGGAATGACCCAGATATTTTTTAATATTGGCTTTTCTCACATTCTGTGTTTTTTTTTTTTTTTTAATTAGAATAATTTCCTTAGTTTGCTATCAGGCTTTTCTTTAAAGTAAAAGCAATTGGTATAAGCACGGATCATGAATGCTGACATGGATTTTATGTAAGTACTCGTTCAGTTTTCTGAGAACATATACCTTGTAGGGAGCAAACATATTTGTTAAACAGAGTATTATTTTTAAGAGGTCTTATGGTATATTAAAAATGTATCATTATAAGCAAAGGAAGCAGATTACTAATTAAATGATACATTTAATTATTTAAACGTAACGTGTACTATGATTAAGCTAATGTTTCCCAAATGCTATAATAATGCTCATGCAAATCACTGTAGTTATTCTACAATAGAATCACAGATATTTCATCTGGAAAATATTAATTTGCTTATCTTCATAGAATCACAGAATGTCCTGAGTTGGAAGGGACCCGCAAGGATCATCAAGTCCAACTCCTGTCCCTCGATAGGACAACCCCAAAATTCACATCATGCGCCTGAGGGCGTTATCCAAATGCTTCTTGAATATCATCAGGCTTGATGCTGTGACTGCCTCCCTGGGGCGCCTGTTCCAGAGCTCCACCACTCTCTGGGTGAGGAACCTTTTCCTAATATCCAACCTAAACCTCCCCTGGCACATCTTCCTGCCGTTCCCTCGGGTCCTGTCATTGGTGACCAGAGAGAAGAGGTCAGCGCCTGCCCCTCCTCCTCCCCTTGTGAGGAAGCTGCAGATCACAATGAGGTCTGCCCTCAGCCTCCTCTTCTCCAGGCTGAACAAACCAAGTGACTTCAGCTGCTCCTTGTACGGCTTCCCCTCTAAACCCTTCACCAACTTCGTGACCCTTGTCTGGGCACTCTCTAGTAGCTTTATAACCTTAATGCACTGTGATGCCCAAAACTGCACACAGCACTTGAGGTGAGGCCGCACCAGCGCAGAGCAGAGCGGGACAATCCCCTCCCTCGTCTGGCTGCAATGCAGGGCTTGATGCACCCCAGGGCACAGCTGGCCCTCTTGGCTGCCAGGGCACACTGACGGCTCATGTTCAACTTGCCATCAACCAGAACCTCCAGGTCCCTCTCTGTGGAGCTGCTCTTCAGCCTCTCATTCTGTATGTATGTCTAGGGTTGCCGTGCCCCAGGTGCAAAGTGTGGCACTTGCCCTTGTTAAACTTCATACAGTTGGTGATTGCCCAGCTCTCTGATTTGTCTAGATCTCTCTACCCTTGAGAATGTCAAGAACTCCTCCCAGTTTTCTGTCATCAGCAAACATAATTAGTATTCCTTCCAGTCCTGCATCCAGGTAATTTATGAAGACATTAAAGAGTACTGGCCATAAGATGGATCCCTGGGGAGCCCCGCTAGTGACTGGCCACCAGCCCGATGTAACCCCATTTACTATGACACTTTGAGCCCGACCCATCAGGCAATTGCTCACCCACCACATTACATGTTTAACCAGCTGTACGCTGGACATTTTGTCCAGGAGGGTACTGTGAGAGGCAGTATCGAAAGCTTTACTGAAATCCAAAAAGATCACATTGACTGGCTTTCCTTGGTCAACTAGGTGGGTGCCCTTGTCATAGAAAGAAATTAAGTTTATCCAGCAGGACTTTCCCCTCGTGAACTCGTGCTGGCTGGGACTAATGACTTTGTTGTTTTTCAGGTGTTTTTCAATAACTCCCAGAGTAATCTTCTCCATAATTTTGCCAGGCACAGAAGTGAGACTGACGGGCCTGTAGTTACTGTGGTCATCCCTGTTGCCCTTCTTGAAGATTGGGACAACATTTGCCAGCTTCCAGTCAACTGGGACCTCTCCAGATTCCCAAGAGCATTGAAAAATCATTAAGAGAGGTCTCACTACGTCATCAGCCAGCGTTTTGAGTACCCTCAGGTGCATCTCATCAGGCCCCATTGACTTATAGGAATCCAGCTGGAGCTGAAACTCCTGCACAAGTTCAGGGTTGATTGGGAGTTTATCATTCCCCACAGTTACTGTTCTCTAGCCCAGGGCTCTGGGGATCCTACAGCCCATCATCGGTGTTGAAGACTGAGGCAAAAAAAGCATTAAACATCTCTGCTTTGTGAATGTCCCCGTTTGTGAGGTGACCGTGCTCATCAAGTAACAGGCCAATGTTATTCCTGGCCTGCCTTTTGCCATTAACATTTTAAAAAGCCATTTTTGGCTTCAATTCTAATTGAGATCGTGCACTGCTGTCACTGCAAAATCTTATCCAAGTGTATTCACCAGTTCAAGCAATGGAAAACAATGAGATGAAAGGGTGCTTAACTTCAGTACTACTCATGACATAAGAGTATGCATGAATTTCTTGAGAGGACACTACTCTCACAACAAACAAAAACGATGCCCATCTCATATCAAGGACTGATGACAGGAATGGAAAAACAGGGAGAAAGATGTAAGAACATATACTTCTGCTTACAAAAAAAAAAAAAAGAAAAGGTAGTATATTTTCAGGACATCTGATTCTGTAACAGTAATAAACCCTGTCTAGAAGAATAATGCAAACCATGTAGAATGTGTCACAGTAAGCCACGTTTCCTCTTAAGGCAAAACAGAAACCTGAAATCATTGTCCTGGAATGCACTGAAACCTCCTAGCACGAGTTCCTGAAATATTCATGAACATTAAGAAAATAGCAAACTTTTTGGAGACTGTGCTATTTAGATGTAACTTGCTATGTACATGCCATCCTCTAAGGTCTAAAAATATAAAATGAAGGCTTTTTGCAGAAAGTAAGAGAAGTAAAGGGGACTCAGGAATTTATCTCCTGGCTGCCACACACCACACAATGTTGATTAATTCAGCTCCTCAATTAATCATCCTAACTGGGAAAATTCTTATGTGACAGGGTGTTTGCTAGCGTAGATCAGTGAGCGGTTCCGAATTTTAACATGAGAAGATATACTAAGTGTGTAAATTATTAATGAATAGTAGAGGAAACACTGAACTCTAATATACCAGCTGAATTTAGATTTAACATTAACTCTCCAATCCTCTTCATTTTTTGTCACTTTTGGAAAGTTTAGAGACAGGCACCTTTTAAACCTCAAATTCTTATGTTAACCACTGCGAAAAAGGAGGAAGGAGTCAAAAGGGAAGGAAGAAAGAAAAATAAGGAGATGTGAACTTCAATTGCATATGTGCAAACATGCAGCAGCGCAGCCATCTCTGTCACCACTTCCCGTCACTTCTCTGTCTGAGTTTGTTTCTCATATTATGGGGCTACGTGCCTCTGGTTAGGCAAGTCAGGAGCTCAACCAGTGTGAATTAGTCATGTTGAAGGAGGTTTAGGAGCATGGAAACAGCAACTTCACATTAAGTGCTTTAAATAAGTGCTGAAGAGACCGCTGTTGAAATGTTTATGTATTTTGCAAAGACATAAATATTTGGAGGAGAGCAAAAGACGCTGCTTGGCATAGATGGGCAAAAAGCATTTTACCTGATTACTTGGTCCCAGACTCAGACATTTCTGCTGGCGGCGGCAGCAGCAGCTCAGGCAGCCTCTCCTCTCCCCAGCCCTGGGAATATGAATTAGCCCTGCTTCATGCTGGTAAAGCTATGCTGTATAGTGAAACCAAGCTAAAAGGCATGCCGCAGAGAAAGACAGACAGAAAAAGAGGTGGAGAGGAAATTGTTTCCAGGTGTAGCCTTAGAGTCTCTCACATTCAAAGGCTGGGCTGCTTAAAGAGTAACTCACGTGGGTGCTTTGTCCTGCCTCCCCACAGCACGGCACAGACTGAGGAACTAACCTGGCTGGGAGACAATTTTTTGGTTTTTGTTTTTGGTTTTTTTTTTTTTTTTTTTTTTTGGAATGGAGATGTAGATTTTAATTTTTCCAACTGGATTGACTTCCCATCTGGTTCATCAAGAGGCTGTGCAAATTCTTGTACAAGTGCTTTTGCGGGGTGAACTGGATGAGGAATTAATCCATGTTAAAAATAAACAGGGTGGTGGTGGGTGTTAGTTATTTTAGTGCTTCTGACCTAATTCACAGCACAGCTACACAAGCAGTTTTACCAATATCACATTATGCCACAAGAAAAAGCAGGAGAGCTGCATAATCAATCACTGCTAGCAAAGGCAGTGGCCCTCAATACAGCCACCCTGCGATGCAGCTGAGCGCAATGGCAGCAGAGCCAGGCTTACGTGGCAGCTCAGCCAAACTGTCCCACCCTTCAGAGCCTGGGTCTCTCTTGTCCTGCTCGCTTTGTGTAGCTGATCTCGTAAGTGGAGCAATACTGTGATGTCCTCTGGTTCTGCTTCCTAAAAGATGTCTATTGACTCTGGCACTTACCTATCCTAAAGCCCTGGACCCCTCTGTGGGGATTATCCTGCCTCCAGGGTCACTCTCCTGCCTGCTGCTGCTGGGAGGGTGAAATGACAGTTTGCCAGATTGCTCCAGACAGAAGAATTCCAGTTGCCCCCTGCCAGAGCTAGTGTTGAGGACTTTTACAACCCAGATACCTCCTCACCGGCTGCTGCAGACAGTGTGATTGATGGAATCAGCTTTTTGTGGAGTTGGAGATAACCCAGCTGATGCTTAGGTGCATCTAGGTTTGCAAGCCCTTTTTATCCCTGGTCCTCTTATCCCAGGTCCTTAATATGATAGAGGACGGCATCAGCCCTGTGGTCAGGGATGGCCCTCACCTGCTGGTTTGGGCCAGCCTAAAACACCACCTAGACACCAGGTGGCAGCATCAGATCCAGATACAAACTTCACAGTTGAGTTCAAAAAGAGATTTGTGTCTGGAGGACCAGTTTGTTGATTTACAATAACCCCCCCACATACGGTGGAACATGTACGCAGGCAAAGCTTTCCTTCTGTTTCTAATCTGCTAATTTATAGTTGCATAAATGCAAGTCTTCTTGGAATGAAAATATCAAGGCTGAGTTAGCATTAATTTCCTTTCAGTGAGCACATGACACTGCTATGCCATCTAAGAACATGGAGGACTTTTTTGTTCTCCATTGAGTTGAGTGGCTCCGATTCTTCTGTATGCACTTGAAGATAAAAGTAGAAACTTTGCAAAACGACTGGGGCATGAGCTGTTCTGAGCTAGCAGGAAGCAAATGCCATGTATGTTTACCATGGCATGACTATTTGTAGCAACATTCTCTCACAGATATTGATCACAAGTCTAATGCTGTGAATAACATTCTGATCTGGAGGCCTGTCTGTAACTGCTATTTTTATAGGTTTAGCTACTTATTAGCTACTTATTTTGGATTTAGTTACTTAAAAAATTAGCAGCCAAGCTTCCTCAACTGTGCTTAATAGAATTATTTTAATGTATATATATGTAATGTTGAGTTACATCCTTGTATTGTTTCTGAGAGCTTGTAACTGCCTAATAGTGTTAGGATGATTAGAATCACCCATGTATCTGCCATGAGGACTGCTGCTTATGCAGCAGGGAGCAAGAATTGCTCATGCAACAGGACTCCTTCTGATAGAAAGCCAGAGAAGTCACAGAAATAAATATTCCTTCTTGTGCAATGATGTTTCTAATGAATTTTGCATTTCTGTCTGGGTATATTCACTACTGGGATGCTGTATGGTTCAGCATAGTGTCTGTTATAGTTAGTTCATTAGATCTTCTCAAATAAAACTTAGCACTAGTCTTTAACCCAAACCTCTCATTGTATACCATCTTTGATGTGTGCAAAAGAAATAGGAATAAGGGAAATTTATTTCTTTACACACATTTTTAATGTTTATGACCATTTAGTGACTGAAGGCTTCATCTTCTGAGACTGTTATCAATACCCATCTCAGTTAACAGGAAGAAGGAAGGTGAATTTTTGACAGTGGACATTCATCATCTTTAAAACAGAACTGTCATTAAGACAGACCCCTGCCAAAATGTCTGACATTTAATGTACTTAAGATACATTATTCATGAAACTTTCACAGGGAAATAGATATAATAAGCTAAAAGAGATCTGTTAGACAGACAAGGAGAAATAAGAACTCTAGCGTCCCATTTGCACTGTCAGTTCAGTTTCTGTGGTTGTTTTTAGCTTGCTGGTCCCCTCATCCTGCACCAGCGTCCGAGTCTGAAAGCCTGTTCACTTTTTCCTAACCTGTTGACTGTTCAAATTTGGAACGTGGTGGGAGGTTCAGGGGGAAGTTACAGGAGATGGAGCGAGCTGATCTGATAGCTTTCTGATCCTTAAAGGGGGAGGAACCATTACTCCTCCTCACAGCCATGCACTCCTGAAGCTGATCACGTGCTGGCTCTGATGCTTGTTGGGCCCCTCCAACTGCTAACCAAGCAGAAAGCACACTTTTTATCTTGCAAAACTAATAGTTTCTTGCCAGACAGGGAGTTAAAACAGCTCACCAAAGGGTCTAATGAGTGCCATACTTTGAATAATGAGTGCAGGCGGAACCATAAGGCTTGGACTAAAGGAAAAGTAGAAAAAAGAGGGAATACAACCCCCTCCTTTTCAATTGCTCATCAAATTGCACACAAAGTCTTCGTATGCTTGTGATCCGTTAGAAGAAAAATCTATGAAAATTAACAACAAACAGTCCACAGTCCAACTAGCACAACTTCTGCCAGCTAGGACTAGTCAGCGCCGCAAAGAGCTTAAAGTGCTTTCAACCAAAACATTTTACAAACAGGGGTTGAAATCTTGATTTTGGTGCCTGGTGAGACAAATGCAGGCACAGCTCTAAGATGGAAACATGGTGTAAGCAGTCCTGACAAGGTTGTGAGGAATCAGAACCACTCCCGCCTCAGAACAGATTTTTCAAAGTCTAAACTCCAGATTTTCAGCCGCTCTATTCTTGTGCTTTGGCAAAGAACAGGGACTGTGACTTTAAAGAAGCTTTACGATTCCTATACGCTGTGCTGTACAAGGTTCTGAGGTTGCTGTAATTACACTGGAGCCCCAACCACAGAATACTGCCGGGCTTTCCAGATACCTCTGCTCCTGTTGTCTTGTACACCCCACGAATGAGCACAGGACTGGTACAAATCCCTTACATGAGTTCTATTTGACTGAGAAAGCTTCTGGTACAATTGGTATTCTCAAGTGGTGGTTCCCACCCAATTCAAAAGGACCCATATAAACCCAGATGGTTTTGATTACAGGATGCCTTGTTTGTGCCAGAGGTCTGAAACCTCCATCCACCCCTGCCGTTAGGATTTGGTGCTGAGAAGAAGGGCAGGTCCCTGAGCACACCCACGGCGGGCAGCCATGGGGATTGGTACTGGGTGGGAGATCAATGCAGCCTCAGGCATCAAACAATGCTAAACAGTGAAAATGCTCTCAGCAGAAAGAGCTTTTAGAAGAAACTGAGGAGAACGAAAAAGCACAATAAGCCTTTTCTCTGCTGCTTCATGGCTGCCCACCAGTTTAACAACGTAGGGATCTCTGACTATACCTAATAAACCCCCAAAGCAGCTCCCGTAACTCGTCTCAAGGGTTGCAGAGGGGTGATCTGACAACTTCTGATTGCAGACTGAATGATCAGCCACGCCAATCTGCCCTGCATTTTTTTCCACCATTTCTTATCAAAATACTGACCTGATACAGGGGAGATCTTACAAAACGTAATAAAGTCTGCTGCTGCCAAGGAATGATTGCTGCTAGCGTTTATTTTTCCACAATTATACTCAGGGCTGTTGAGGGCTCAGTTGTCCTTTCGAGACAGACCAGATCAAGGAGTGGTGCATATAGTACATCATCCCAGGATAAATCCGGGGAGGCTCTATGACTCAGAAATGAGTCACTGCTCCTCCTCTGTTTCTTCCAGACTCTTGGGGGCGTACTAATTTATTGTCCGTCTGTATCTGCAGTAAATTATTACCCCCAGCTCAGCTATCCTGCGCAGAAGGAGTTCAGACACGTCCTGCTCGTTCCTCGCCTCTCAGGAGGCGTAAACAGGTGAGCAGATGCACTGTACGACTGCACACTGAGACCCTGGGGCTTGGTAACCCATGCAGAGATCTAAGAGGAAAGCAGAAAAATGGGGGAGTTATTTTTTTCTTCCTTGAATGACACACTGTCCAGGTTAATTATCTGGAACAAGACTGTTCCTACCAAACCCCCAAAATCCCAATTACTAAACTAAGATTGACCTTTCAGAGAGTTATTTCTAAGAACTTGGATAAAATAAGATAGTATGACTCAAACAACAGGAGGAAAGTGTCTGCATCACAGTTAAGCCACACAAATTGCTTTCACTGTCACAATCAAGTATTCTAAAAAAAAAAAACAAACAAGAATGATTAATCTTTTTTTCTCTTTAGCAAGACAGATTGAAGTATCCCAGTGGAGCTAGATGGAAGTGTTTAAACAATGCCTACTTCGTCTCCAGCATGTCTTTACTAGTGGGAATACAAGCTTTAGGTTGGAAAGGAAAACAATAACTAAAATAACAGATTTTCACATATACATGTACAAGATAAATATATCCAGAGAACCACAGAAAAACATGAAAAGGTACTGAATAGCAAATAGGCCAGTTCAGCTCTTCACATCTGAAGTTCAGGAGGCCAAGCACACTGAGAATACAGTAGAAATGCATAGAAATATGGTTTTCCCAGTGGCAATGCTGATTTAAGAATTTCTTCCTCCATGTCATTCATCTTCAGCCCCACGCTCATTTTTCCACCTCCCTCCCCCTGGGTTGTGTTTTATGAATCAGTTTTTAATAGCAACACTGTCTTAAGGTACAACCCCTTTACCATCTCTAAGTGCTCCTCCCCAGCCTCATGCCACCCTGGCACAACTGTTTGCACGGCCAAGTGGTAAATGCTCTATTTTGCAAAGGCAGGGGCTGAAGGGGACCTGAAATGGCCTTTCAAATCAAAGAAAGAAAGAAAAAATAGTTGCAGAATGGCATATAGCAATGAAAGAGAATTACAAATTTTGGAATTATCTATGTTAAAATGTAAAAAAATCCCCAAATCCCAAATTTCTAAATAAACACTTTGAACATGAGTGTACTACTACTTAAAATCATACATACTCACAAATTTAATTAATAATACTATAAATTGTATTTTTAAAAATTGATTCTCACCTTCATAAAAGACTTCCTATTAGTTTTCTCCATGTTTCTGTTTAGTCTTGGCACAGGATGGCCTGTGCTTAAACTGTCTTAAAAGCAATGGTTTCCAATTTTTTCCCTTTCCTTAACGTTTTTCACAGACCATCATTATTCTATAGAAAATGATTCTGCTGGCCAGCTGCAGGCTGCTGACTGTGATGTGGCAGATCGCTGGCAGCCAGCACAGCAGGGGATTACTGGGGATCACTGTCTTCATGGAAGGAAACCTGGAGGGACACGTTTCCAATAATACTGCAGACCTAATGAGTACCCGATTTTATGGTAAGACCTAGCAGTGAGGCTGCTGGGCCACTGCTTCGTGCTTTGCTGCTCTAACATTCATTTATCACAGTATTTCTGATACTTGTTTACTGTTTGCAATGCAGCGGAGCACTCTTTGGATAAATATACTACAATAAAGAACACAGGCTCCCAGCCAGTGACTCCTGTGTATGATCACAGCACAGCTACGTAATGGTGAGACACATGGACAACACTGTGGGGGCTGGAGAACAGAAAATGATTAAAACATATAGTGGGATTCTGTGAAGAAAAAAAAAGGAAAAATTCAGCTCTATCAGTGGGTATTTTACCACTGTGGAGAACCACAACTATAAGTCATAACCGAACAATGACATCCTAGAGAAAACAGAATTCCCCATAAAAAGCTCCTAAAGAATAGCTTCCCTGTTACATCACAGAAACCTTGGTTAGGAAATTTAAGATCAGAAAGAGAACAACTCTGAAGTGGCAAGAAGATGGGCTGTCAATAACTTCTCCCATCCCCGGTTTCTGTGACGCTGTGGCCTTACATTCAAAAATATCTCCATTCTAATTTTGTCTTAGAGAATTTGGCAACTCCTAAAAACAGATCGAAAGCTGAAAGAGCAAGGTGTACTTGAATTTGGATTCCTCCTGTGTCTAACCTGGCAGAGGGAAGAGGCGCCAGAGCTACCAGCTGAGGCCAGTCCATCCCCTGGAATGCAGCCGCCAGAGCCAGGCTGATGGATGCTGACAGCGCTGCTTTCATCTGGCAGTGTCCCCGCCACCAGCCGTGCTGGGGAAAGAAAGAGCGTGCAGGAATTCACAGCATTCCCCCTCTGATTAATCCCTGGCTGTCCCGCTGTGCCTTAATGAATTGGGCTAGGGATTCGTAGCTCTGCTGGGGGAGATTTACTGATTTCTTTGAGCCCCCTGGGGGGAAGTGATATAGAGAGCAAATAACCGGTGGGCAGTGCTGAAGTGATGTAATGGGCCAGGGCATGAAAGCCCCTCGCCTCTGCTCTACCCATGTTTACTGGTCTTTTCTCTGTATGCGACAGAGAGTGCCTGCAGAGGAAAACTTCACGCTGCTGCCACATACTGTAGCTTTACAGGCTATCAAGCACACCCCAACTTCCCTAGCTTAGTTCTATGCAGATTAGCCAAGAAAAGGCATAAATAATGCTTAAGCCAAGGTCTTGGGAGCACAAAGACAGCTTGGTTGCAACCCGACAGGTGATCTGAAGATGAAGATAGGTGGACTGTGGCCAGTCCAGCCGTAGCCTTCAGCAGCCACCCCAAACCCTCCACCCTGGCTTCCTCCTCCTTTCCAAGCTGGACAACCATTAAATATCAAATTAAAGTGTCATTTAAAAAATGAGACCTACCATAGGTGGAATGGTGGAAAGGCTTTGGAAGTGTTACACTTCAGAAACTAACCCGAGAGTAACTTAGAAGAGAGACTAAGGGATCCAACTGATTCAGCAGGTACCTAGGGGCTATGTGAAAAAGTGCCTTTGAATTCTAACTATAATTATAGAGGCCTTGCTATAAAATAACATCTCTGTACCATCCTGATGCTTGAAAAAATTGTAAGGTCTCAGATGCTCGTAATTAAGATTAAAAGAGTTTGTAAGTAGGTGCAAAGCTTCACATCCCTGTCTCTGTTTCCCCAAGTAAGTTTCTCTAACAGAGAAACACATTCTCTTGCAGTGCAACCTTGAGCCAGCTCCAGTTTCTATTTCCAAGCTCCAGAGGAAGGAAATGTGACAGATGATCTATTTTTCCCACCTGTGTGATTCACACATAGCTCATAATCTCTGTCATTTAGAAATCAGCAAATACTGCAAGATTTTGTGAAACTTTTTAACTTCAGTTTTGTTATTCTTTTGTGCATGTTTTGAAATCTAGTATGATAACTCTGAGAATATTTAGATATTGCCTTTTTATATATAAATGTAATAAACAACTAATAAATAATCACAAAGAAAACAGAAGCTAGCATCTGGATTATTTCATCAATTATAAATACGAAAAACACCATTCTGAATATTGCACTGAAAAAATTCACAGCAGATATGATCGTGTTGTAGCAAGGAAAGAAATGAAAATATATCACTTCAAATACTGTTATAATTTAAATCTATGTAGAGACAAAGCAGACTCCTTGAGTAAGCCCTGTGGATTAATTAATCAGCCTAGCCAACAGCCTGCACTTTTGCCTTAGTCTTTTCTGTGAAGGGGTGGAGGGTGAAACTGTAATTCTGCACAGCTGTAACTAGCCCTATTCTGTGTGAGCCACCTGTTCTGCAGCGCAGCCAGTCACAGGCTCCCATTTTCTTTTTTTTAATATATTGGTATTATTTTAGATTCAGATTACATTAATCTTTCCCACTAATTTTGTACCTTTACAAACACTGCCTCTGAGTTCTGAAGGATCAGAATGCTGCTGCAGTTCTGGTATAAAAATTCCTGATGCGATAGCCACTCCTGCAGTAGATAATTATTACTCTGGCATTAATGAAGCTGTTATATACATGGCTGTTGCTCTGCTGAGACCAGAAGATAATGGTGAGAGGCCTAAAAATGAAAAAGTTGCATTACATTTTCAAAGCTAAAAACATTACAACTGGAAATCTCTTTGAGGTTTTTATGGAAAAATTCACTCTGCTAACTGCATATCCTGGCCGTGGTTTCTTGGCTTTCTATAATATTCTCCCTATGAACATTTCAGAGTTCCCTTGTTACAGTGATTTCTGGGTCACCAGTGTGGACTGGATTTACTGGAGGGGCAAGGAAGTCTACACACTCAGTCCCCCAGCTCCATCTGCCACAGGAAGCGCTCAGTGCCACCTGCCAGCAGAAAACCTGTTGCTCCATCTCTTCTCTTCCACATCTTCCACATCCAGCCTTACTCATAGGCACTTCTCATCCCAGCATCAAAACCAGAGGAAACCAAGGCAACGTAACTAAGCGATGTGCTTACTGTCACAAAGCAGGGCCAGGTCTGGAATCAGTGAGTTTCCACTTCAAGTTTCAGAGCTCTTTCTCTGACAGCCCTGATTTTACAGTGTTGCTATAAATACTGGATTAAGGTATCTTACACGGACAAAATTTAAATTTCCTTCTATTTCTTTAGCACTGCTTATTCAGTTATCCAGAACAGCTTCTTAAAAGTACCAGGTTGCTTCCAATTTGAAAGCCTATGTTCCTTTTTTGCTTTTTTACTAACAATACCAGCTAAAAAGGCACCATTAGAATTGAGAACCCACTGTTAGGTGTTTTTTGTCACCTTAAATGATTAAATTGTGATCATGAAGGATGAACGCTGAAAAAAGGATCTTGTCAGACAAAATGGGCAAAATTTGAAGGCCTTTTTTATGCAACAGTGAGGCTGAGAGCTGCAAAGGAACCATAGGTGACCCTGTTCAAAAAGATTTTGAATCAAAAGATCTATCCAATGACTTAGAGGTTTCAAGAAGGCTTTATCCATTGCTGTGTTTTAATGGCTGTATTGAACAATCTCTGTGAATCTTACAGTCCTCACTTTCCAGCCCAGCTGAAGAGCTCCCCTGCAGTGTTGGCGCCTGTAGTTGTTGAATAAATGTTTCTCACACTACAGCTCAATTAAGTCAAGGATATGGGGGAGAAGATGATCCAAGTAATTCACTAGCCTGTATAGTAGAGGTAACCCACAGGAGGCTGGAGAATTTGTCAATCTTTTAAAAAGTACCTTAAGACTTTGCAGGGTGTTTTGACTCTGATTTTTCTTTTTCATTCTTTTTCTGGTGTGGCTAGTTGTTCACTGTGTTTCACAATCAATATCATGGAGCATACACATAATCTGTAGTGCACCAAAGTATGCTAAACATGTTACTGATAACTAAAATTCTAACAAAGCAGTGTACCATGATATGATATTGCAAAACATTCAAACCAAGTATAAAACACTTCCACTACGAAGATACAACAGAATTTGCTGCAATGGTATAAAATGATCTGCGATGACTATTAATTTTTTATCACGTTTCCATTTTAGTTGTAAATAGTCACATAGGTGGTTACCAGCAGGAGAAATGTAAGCTCTTTGATGTGTAAGTTCATTGCTTCTTAAAGGTTGTGGTTTTCTAGCCCTGATGCTTGCCATAGATTTAAATGCTAAAGTGACTTTTCAGAACACCACTTTTCATTGCTGTTGGTAAGCTGTTAGAATTGTTACTGCAAAATGTTAATTCACATGTTACCAATGACTGGATCTTTGACAAAACAAGTAGCAGCAAGAAGCAACCCCTGTGGTTTTTATTTTAATAGTAAGTAGAAGTCAAGTCAACATTTCATGCCAAGTGGATAAGAAAGCAGTAACTGGAGAAGGATTTTATGGTATCACTGGAATATCTTGTCTGGCAATAGCTTATGTAATTTCCTATGTATTGCTGCTTAATAGTCAGTTCCTTGATGAAACTTTGCACCAAAACTCCAGGTAGAGATATTCTACAAGTTGTGGTAAATTTCATGGAGTTCAAAGCTCAGACACAAGTTTTTTGTCTTCAGAAAATGTCTTCCATGATTTCAAAACAAGCCAGCTTTTCCAGCTTTGCTGAGGAGCTAAATTTTAGCTTTTTGAGAGAGTGAACAGATTTACTTTTAAAGCTATGAAAAGAAACATTAACTTTTCCAGATTTTTGAGGATTACATTATGGCTTTTACAGCTAATGTCAGTGGTAGAGTGGGACTAAGCATTTGGGAACTGGGGGCTGGAAACCGTGAATTAGGTGCATGTATATGCATGCACATGCATGAAGGGAATGTACTAACCACACTTCCAAAATAGATTTTGAACAAAGACTTTTCAATACAAATAAAATAAACTCTAGGGGACTGGAGAACTCATTTCAGCGCATATGCATATATATACACACATATATATGTGTGTGTGCATGTTTTTTACCTCGGTTGCAACAGGGTGATTGAACATCTAATCCGTCTTCTGATTAGGCCTTTATAATGGTTAAATTCCCAACACTTTAAACAGGAATGAATAAACCCTTTACTTGCATACACACAAATGTTGTCATTGACCATTCTGCGTCTGTTCCTCTTCCATCACAGCTGATGGCTCCATCTGCTGAAGGATGGACCAGGCTGCCCTGGGGCTGCTGGCTAATGGGGTGATCCCAGCCCGAGCACCCCCAAGGAACGCGAGGCTCTTAAGCAGATTTAACCAACCTGCCAGGGTACTGAAAAAGTGCAAAAGACAGGACAGAAAACATTTTGAAGAGCTTTTCTTTGTGATTTTGGTACTAGGTCACTCCCTCCTTTCTATGTGGCATGCAAGTCACAGTAGACGGTATTTTTAGCCCGTTCTGTTTTACATGGGTGCAAAAATTGGTGACAGAAACTGCCAACATGCTCCACTAATAACTATGATGCTGTTTCACTGGCATAAATGTCTTTTTACATTAATGCAGACCATCTACTTCAGGGGCTTTTAATGATGCAACTACACTGACATTTAAAGCAATGGAAACTGCTCTGATATGACCTCAGATTAGTGGATCAAATTCTGAAGGGATACATAAAAAGAAGTGGGGTACATTAAAAGCTGACAAGTTGTTAAGAGTCTAACAAGAGCCAACATATGCATCAACAAGGTGTGGATATGCAGATTTGGAACTACACATTTAGACTCAATTCTTCTTTCAAGTAACATTTTCCTGGCAACAGAAAACAAATACGTCACATCTGCCACAAATGTGCTGTATGTAACAGCAGTTCCTACAGCATCAATATTATATTTACTTAGTGATTCATCCCCTTCCTCTGCATGTTTATCTAACTACCCTAACCACATCCAGTTACCAATTACTAACTAGAAATGGCCTTACAAAACCATGTTCAAGGAACTCTAAACAGTCAAACACAGACTGAGGCTTTGGTGTCACCACTCATCGCCAAACATCTGCACAGGAGAATAAATCAATCAGCACTTTCCTAGAATAAAATACCAGCAAGCAACCTAACTATTTGCAATTGAATCTCCATGTCCTCTAACCAATAAAAAGCTTTCAGATTACTTCAAAAGACTCTCAGTTAGGCCTTTAGAAGAGAGGAAGCAACAGATCTTTGTAGAGTTGTTGCATATTGAAACTGTAAAATGGTTTTTCAGAAGCCATTCCGTGATTTCAGATAACAGTACGAGTAAAAGCAACAAGTGATTTGCCAGCTCTGCCACTTCAACCCACAAAAGTAAAATTTATTCTTCTTCGCATTTGGGTATCATCACCAGTTACCTGGATTCTCAGAATCGAATTCTGTTCTCTTCAGCTTGTGTCAGTGCAGTTCAGGACAGGCATGGGTCCTGCAGTGGGGAATTATACACACTATTAGATAATGCCTTAACTAGAATATAATTCTGCTCCTTTAGTTCTGTGCATTTTACAGGAATAAGACAAATCAGAAACTCACATTTTTCAGTAATGTAAAAGCATACACTCTCCTCGTCTTCTCCAAATGAGCTGCTTCCAGCTCATATAACAATAACAATAATAATAACTGTAATTATTATGTAATTTTTCATGGTTTTGTAAGCTCCTTGTGGCAAGAGACAAATGCCAAATCCAAATGCCATGGACTGGACTGTCACTCTCATATCTCTCCCTCATCCCCTTTAATCACTCCCAGGAGTTTGGTCTCCCAACATTTTTAGAAGAGGGGTAGAGTCTGAGGCAGAAGAGCTTCCATGTATGAATGGAGTTGCACAGGACTTTACTCTTAGAAATTTCGTCTTTAAAGTGTTCCCAGCACACAAGTAGGCCTACATATTAGTCTTTTTGCTTGAAAGATAAATTATGAAGTCCTAAAAACTCTCAGCTGCTGAAATTCAGAGCCCAAACCACATATCTTCCTCCTTCAGTCTCTCACTTTTCCACAGGACCTTCCACCAAGAGCAGATGACATCTCTCTGGATGAGAAACAGAGATGTGGCTACCTTCAAAAGCTGTTTTCAACTCCAGAAAAATATCTCAATGCTACCTCTGCAGTCAGTGGAGAAACGGGCACTTCCATATTCCTGCCACTGGCTACCTGCCTTTCTACTCCCCTCTCTCCTGTGACTACAGAGAAGGTTAGTCCTACTGGGCTGTGGGAGCACCCCAGGAGTTAATCCTTGGAAGCACTTGGACCCTCTGCTTACCCATCACTCCTTTCTGTACAGCTGTGGTGGCCGGTACCTGACAGCACTTGAGCTAATGCATCTGTCCTCAAAAAAGCAGCAGTGAAGTGACAGGAGTAGTCAAGTGGTCCTGGACTGCAAAGTAGATTCCCCCTCTCACAGCGTCGATATGCTTTGGCCGTTTGTTTTCACGTGCTTTTCCTGGGGACTGATGGAGATGCTGGGAAAGCTAGAGTTAAAAAATACAGTGATCCTGTGTTTAATTATGTGACAAATAAATTTGGATAAGGGTTTGATCCTAATACATACTTTTTGTGGGTGTTGTAATACAGCTACTGTCTCATATAGCTGTAATGAACTAATGTGAAGAAAAATTCCATGACTCAACTGACCATCCTCAGCTTTTCATGCAGTTTGTGAAGGCATACCTGGCTCTTCACCTCTCTCTCTATGTGGGGATTCTTAAAACCTCAAATAATCCAAAATAAGAAGCTAAATAGTATGGGAGCAGCCCTTCATCTGATATACCTTCAGTGGAACTTACACATACTTAGGTAACTGAGGATCTGGCTCCCAACTTCTCCTGCATTTAGCCTCACATCTTCAGACTAGCTCATTTAACTCCTTATGTTCTCTTGTATCTCCCAGCAACTAAAATAAGCTTCTTAACATTTCATATCAACTCCAGATACTACGCTCCGCATACCTGCCAAGGTTCAGCTGTTCCTTTTGTATAGATACAAATGCATCAAGTGGGCAAAGAAAATTACTTTTTTTGTCAAATCGGTTTTGAATCAATTTAATGTATTTTAGAATGATGTAAGCCCTGAAAAATGCTGTGGGACTGTCTGAGCCTGTTAGCACTTTTAAATAAACAAACAAAACCTGCTTTAATTTAGACAAATTTCCAGGCCACAATTGTCAGAACACCACTAAAAGCTCTCGGGTATTAAAAAACAAAATCTAAATAAGAAACAGAAGCTACATAGGGAGGAGGGCTCTGTGGGAACCTTCCTGCCTTTGGTCTGACAATCCAAAAAGTGTGTTCTGGTTTCCCCCAGCATCCGGTGCACTCCAGCAAGTTTCTAAATAAAGTTGAGTAAAAACTTCACTCAAAGCTTTAGTGTTCCTTAAATGGCATGTCTCATCTTGGCTGGCAGAGCTGCAGCTCATGTTAAAGTAAGCAACCACATTAACATTTTTCCTAAATGCTACTCTATATACTCTAAATGCTCAGCTCAAAAGTCGCTAAAATAAGCACTTAAAATAACAACTTCAAACACTTGCACAAGGCTGCATCCATTCAGAAGAGCTATTTTTTTCTTACCTCACTCGATTTCCCTTCAGTGTTCATTAAACAAAGGATGCTCCATGCCATGACAAGAGAGAAAGGCTAGATTTCAGCTTGAGGACTAACATAAGTCAATTAGAATCTATTGGCTCCTAATTACAGGATTTGTTATTTATCCCAGGCTGCCCACCAGTACAAAAAAAAGGGGACTGATGCCTTCTCTCTGTGATAAACATTCACTTAGATACATGTGGAGGCTGAAATGCAATGAAGATTAAATGTTTCTTTTCCCTTTACTCTGAGCAAGCAGTATTCAGCTTTCATGAGAATGTTTAATCCCCTTTTAAGCCTAAGTAAAAGCAATGCGTATTACCTATAACACATTCCTTCTGTGAACACGGATTCTATCTACTGGCAATCCTGTAAAATAATATAAGCCAATACATTAACTGCAAAAGGTATTTTAAAAAAACCTGTAAATTAAGACCACATAAGAGGAAATTGCTATGCAACACTAGCATTTTAGAGATTATGTATTGTATGAAAGTCTAACACTTAATTATGGAAAATGAAATAAGAAGCATGAAAATTATAATTGAACAGTAGTCCCTCTGATACATTCACAGAATAGAGTACTAAAAAATCTTATGAATCCAGGGAAATGATATATGGGTCAACTTAAAAAAAAAACAGAAACAATGGGAAGCCCAAATTTCACTTTAAATACAAATTCAAGCATTTGTATCAGCAATTCCTTCTTCAGCAACCTGAGCACCCAGCATTTTCACTACCATCAACACCTCTTCAAAGGTCAGATCTCCCCAGATGTGTTCTCCTGCTTTACATGAATTTCTGTCACCACTCTTTCCTCCCCCATTATCACCTGCACCACAGAGAGCACAAAAATTCACACAAAATCCCACAGGAAATGCAAACGATCTATATAAAGCTGCAAAGTGTCGTCTGTCTCTCATCTTCAGCTCTTTACAAGTTTCTCAAACTGTTGGGAGAAGAGAGTTCTGGTTACACCATGAAAAGAGAAGGGAAGACGTGAACTGACATAATCAACCACCACCACCACAAATGCCCTAACCCAGCTTGAATGGTGTATCAGGCTGTTAACTTCACACACAGCCCATGCCAGGATCTTCTGCGTGGCTGCATCAATGCCTACAATACGTGTCCAGATCAGGGTTTTGGTTCAATAGTTTCATTATCAGTAACAAAGGCCCACCACTCACCTCATTCTGGCTGGTCCAGAGTTAATGAGCATTTTAGGAGACTGCAAATTACATCTGGGATCCTATTTTTTTAAAGGGACTCTACACACACACACACAACTTAGCATGACCCTCTTCTGTCCCTGGAGTGTCTGTATTGCCCTTGAGTTTGCCCTCAAAGAGCAGCCCTGCCCGCTAGTCCCTGGGCTTTCACTGGGTTCAGCACAGACCTTCAACTCCCTGCCACAGGGTTCGGGACAGCAGGTGAGACTCCGGAACATCGCAGGAGGTCTGCTGAAGCCACCCAGGGCATCGGCGCTACTTCCCACAGCTCCACCTGCCTTGAGTTTATTGATAAAAGGGAACACAGTATCAAAGACAGTCCTATCTGCTTTAAGTGTAAAAGTAAAAGATTATTTTAAATTAGTACAGTTCAGAGAATCTTAATTATTATTGTCAAGATTTTTTAGTAACAGGTACAATTTATTCACCTACAAATCCTTTCTGCTGTCTATGCCGGATACTTACATTCACCAACGTATTAGCCGTTGCTTAATTATTGCTACAAAGCCTTATTAATATGTATGGCTAAAGAGCTCCCTGGCAGGAATGCATTTTAATGAAGTCGCTGAAAGGCAACAAGCAGTAATTTCTAGAAGGTTATGCCATGACTTAACAATAGCAAACTGACTGAAGCAGCCCACGGACAGGATGAGGTATAGAAGGAAAAAATCAAATTCGTTTAAATACTTTAATGATAAACTTAATTAGGCCGAGCAGTTACAGCTTCAAATAGCTTACAACTATTCTTGAGAGGTACAGTGTCACTCAAAATATCATCTGCAAGCACCCAGCAGCGTTGTCTGTAGGACATATAATACGCTACACAAAAGGAGCACATTGTAAAGGAGATGTTTTGTGGCCATCCTGTATTTAATGGCCAGCAAAGCACCGGCGTGTTATTTTTGAGGCTAGTTGGGTCTGTAACATTCGGTATTGCCCAACAACACGTAATTTACAAATCAAACACGTGTGCTGGCGTATGTAATTGCACTTATTTCCTAGAGCATCAATTCAGTTTGCTCCCCGTGGTATTTTTGTAACGTTTGCCCTTCCAAGGCGACGCTGCCACAGCGTTACCCAGGCCTCCCCTGAGGGCACAGGCCCGGCCTGCGCCGTGCCCAGGCACCGGCGGGGGCTGAGGCGGCGGGAGCGCCCGCTGGTCCGGGAGGGGACGCAGAGCGGTGGGCGGCAGCACCCGAGCCAGGGCACCGCCGAGGGACACCGGGACCGGGCCCAGCACGTCTCCTTCGGAAGGCAAGGGAGGCGGCGCCCGGCGCTACCACCCCGCTCCGGCTGTGTGGGGCAGCGGGCGGGAAACCGCGGCGCGGCGCCAGCAGGCCGGCCCGGCCCGGCCCGGCCCCGGGGCGCAGCACGGCTCCGCCGGGAGCAGCGGAGGCTGCGCGGGGGCGGGCCGCCGTGTGGGCTTGCGGAGCCGCTGCGAGGCGGGCCCGGACCGGACGGCTCAGCGGCGGCTGCCCGCGTAAGGGTCGGCGGGGACGCGGGGGAAGCCGCGGCAGGCGCGGGAAGGCGGGAGGGGAGGTAGCGGCGGACGGGCTGGCCGGGGAGCCCCGCCGGAGGGCCCGCGGCCCCGCGCTTCCTGCTCCGGGGACGGGCGCTGAGGGGCCGCCCGGCCCCGCCTCCGCCATGCCTCGCAGGCCCGGCCAGGCCCGCTCCCGGTGTCTGCTGCGTCCCCGCGGGTCTCGGGGCGCTGCCGCCGCCCGAGGGGCTCCCCTGCCCGGGTAGGGTGCCCTCACCGCCCCGAGCGGCGCCGCGGCGGAGTGCCCGTTCTGCCTCGCAGCCGAGGGAATCGGAAGTTTGATTTGTGGCAATAAATGCTGGCTTTTTTCTCCCTTTCAGTTCTTAGGGTCATGTGGAACACTGTCACCCTCTGCTCCCTTGGCAGACTGCCCCCCAAGGCCGCATCTCTGCTGCTTCCAAGGTTACAAACTTTAAATTGCGTGTTCGAAAGAAACTATAAGGACTTGTGTCATGGTAAACAACCCACACGCATACTGCAGAATCAGGGGTTGAAAAGGACACGCGATGTGCTTCCCTGCCGTTTAGTAAGTAATAAAGCAAAATACAGACGGTATGCAAAAACTTACCCTGTTTTAGATGGACGTATCCTGTCCGTGTATCGACATGTGTTTGAAGAAAATCTAAGGAACAGTGAGGCTGTTATTAAAAGGTAATAAACTGCTTATGTGGTGTTTAAAAAATGTTGCTGCTGGTGAGGTGTATGTTACTTAGAGGCACTTTTAGGAACTTTTAACATAGGAAGAATGCTAATTAAAAAGTTCAGAGACTAAAAAAAAAATTGGGTTTTTAACAAGTCCAGAGACTAAGAAAAAAAATATGTTGGTTTTTTTTCCCCCCTAACCATTTTGAAGCTTAAACTAGATTCTGTGCTGCTCTGTTCTTGGGTAGCTTCTCTGCAGAGTGAATTTTGCAAGGATCTGCACTTAAAAATTTCAGCTGCCCAGAAGAGGTGCCTAAATGTTGTCTGAAATGCCTAAGCCTAGGTGCAGACTGTATTTAAATTGGTGCCATGTGACATTGTTTTGCATATATTGCCAAGAAGTATTTTTTCTAGACCTTCATAAAATTTCTTTCCTGTTTGATTTTTGAATGCAAAGACATAAATGGTGTCTCACACAATTACAGATCCCTCCTGAGAGAGTAGGTGACAGTTATTGCAATTAATCACGATGCACTGGTAAAACCAGGAAAGTGTAATTTATATGTTTGTCCTTAAAGATTAGATGGTAAAAATTCAAAGGCCTTTGTTCAGAGGAAAGATGCATGAGCTGGAAGCAAAGCTATGGAAAACACACTGTGCCCTCCTGTGGTGGCATTTATGACATTATTAAAAATCCTTAGCTTTTTTCTCCTGAGGTTTTTCAATCTCTACAGTCTGCAGGAAGCCACAATAAGATAATGGAGTCACGTACAAAGTGGTGTGTAAGTAGTTATGTTAGTAGTATTTTTAGTTAAAGATAGTGCATCTTGGTGAAAAATATTTTACTTTAAATAAATTAAGAACCTGGTTTATTTAAGACCAAAACTATTCAATACCACATTTGTTTACAGTTTATTCAATTCTTTATCTGTACTTGGTGCTGTCCCAACAATAACATTGGTAATGACTTCCTCTCTTGATGGTTGTAGTGACACTGCAGTGTTCACTACTTGTAAAGTATATCTTCTGTGCTGTAGAGTGTGCATTTCTTCTAGATTTAGTAATTTATTCTACTTAACAGCTACTGATTTTTGTCAGATAAACTTGTTGAGGGGAACTGAAGGAGGAAGCCCTTGACTGGATTCCTCCCTAGAGTAGTTGGAAGAAGGAGGTAAATGTCCATGCTGAATTAGGACTAGCGAATTATGATAGCCTTATTAATAGCTGCAAGTTTATAGGCTAATGTTGTTGTAGGATAATATCAAAGTCAGCTGTGGTTGCTGATGATCAGCCCTTTTTCAGTACTCTGCCCATGAGGCTGCGGGCAGAGATGAAGTATGATCATATATTGTGAAATACTCTGCGCTGGGTGTATATGGGCAGCACCCAGGGGAGGACATAGGTATAATAAAGTCTACTAGCTATGAACATAAACTACAGAGAATATTTATATTATTTCGCTCTTTTTTTGTCTCTCTTAGACAATTTTTGAATAACAAAACTAAAATGCTTGCTTTAAATAACAAACCTTTGCTTTTTATTATGCTTTGTAAGAAAAAATAATCTGACAATGTGAATTAATCTGCATTCTCATACCATTGGTAAGAAAACTGCAATACATTTAAGTACTATGTTATACCTACTAACTGTAAGTCAAGGTGGTTTACACTAATGGAAACTTTGTTTTTTAAATCAGGTATTCAGAGTTGCTAGAGATGGTCAGTAAAGGAGGGGGAGAAAATGCCATCTTGCGTCATACTCAGAGAAACAAGAAGCTGTTTGTTCGTGAACGCCTGAAGTTGCTACTTGATGATGAGCCTTTTCTTGAGCTGTCTCCACTGGCAGGCCTTGATATGCCGTATGGTGATGTCCCTGCTGCTGGGTGCCTTACTGGTAATTGCCAGCAAATGTAATATTAGATGTAATGGGAAATTGATGACGGTCATTTGTTTCATTGCTCATATGTTTAAGTATGATTCAGATTAGATCTAAAGATCCATCTTTAGATGGCCTGAGGGCATTGTTTTGAGCAGCCCGTGTTGGAGATGCAGCCCAGAAGGAAGAATTGTTTTGAACTAACCTGACCCTTAATATAATTTGAGAGATGCTGTTTAGGTGCTGCGATGAGTAAGTGATCGTAGGCAGTGTACGTTAGTTGTAGTCTCTGTGCTGCACACCTTCCTGTACTAACCAGCCTTGCTCACTGAAGTTAAGGTGTTTGTTCTCACTGCAAAAGGAAACAGGATGTATGTAATCAGGTTTATGGAATATTTTAGTATCTTAAGAACGTGCTTTCCTAGGGAAAGTGGACTCAGTTCTATCCAGTAGCAGCTCCCAACATGAAAGAGTTCAGCCAGTATTGTATCATTCTTCTGCGATCTTTGCTGGGTAATCTGGAAGAAACCTGTAACGAAAAAAAGTTTATTCATTTCTTCTAGATTTAGTAATTTATTCTGCTTACCAGTGACTGATTTTTGTCTCAAAAAAATTTAGAACGATGTGTCAAATACACTGAAGTCTGTTAAAAGAAAGGGGACAAAGTTACTGAGTGACACAGGAACTGCGAGATTTATTTTGTAACATTTTTCAAATAACAGACAAGTCTTTTCATTGCATTTTGAAGAGCAGTTCCAGTTTAAAAAGTACCTAGAAGAATAGAGCATGAAATTCTATCTTTTGTCACACAGATTGTTACATTTTTCAGTTTTATATAGGTAATTTGTAATTGCCTTCCCTGTTATCTCCAGAGTTGGAAGTCAGACTGTGGATTTTTTTCTTTTATATTGTCACCAGGAGTAAGTTTATTTCAAGTTCTGTCTTCTGTCATTTAATTCTTTTTAAAGTGTCATTAGCTTTCAGTTTGTTTTTCCAGAGAAGAACTATAGATTTCTTGCCTGTGTGGTATTTGCGACTTAATTTGCAGCTTCCTGATGCAGTAGTACCAAAGGAACATCCTAGCTATATTTTGGTCCCCCTGTTTCACCTATGGTATTTTAGAGAGTCCTGATAAGTATCTGTGGTACCACTTGCAGGAATTGGCAAAATCTGTGGGGTCTGGTGTGTCTTCACTGCAAATGATGCAACTGTGAAAGGAGGAACTATTTATCCAATTGGAGTGAAGAAACAGTTAAGAGCTCAAGAAATAGCCATGCAGAACCGACTGTTATCTGTGTACCTTGTTGACAGCGGGGGAGCATTCCTGCCACTGCAGGTTGTGTCAGAACCACTTCACAGAACAAAATACCTATGTTTATTTTAACCATACTAATGTTAAGCGATATATCTCAGGTTTACGTTTTGTTTTCCTGGCTGGTTGACTTTCACTGTCTGTTATATTTAAATGGAGTTTTGTCTACAAATTGGAGTCCAGGAGATGCATACCAGTGGTGATTGCTGTGGCTAACCTTGCATCTAGCGTCTAATCAAAATTTAGAAACTTGTATATGAGTGGGGGGACAAAGTGCTGATCAAGCATGGGTATTCCTCAGTGTGCTGAAATGCTTTGGTGTCTTTAATAAATTAGTACATTGTTTGAGGTTTCTATCTGCAACTCCAGAGTCTATAAAATTACTCTGTATTTTATTGTAATGTTTGTGATAGTAATGCAGTAACCTCCATGGTCTTTGAAAAATGTAGTTTTTAAAATTCTTACTGTAAAAGGAGAATTTGCACAGGTTACTGTCCAATGTACAGAGGTCATGCTGTCACAGAGACTGTAGTAGTTCCTTCTCCAGACTGAAAGCAAATGTAGAAAACAATTTTTACATGGCTTAAGGAATTGTGTTGAAAACTAAAAAGGGAAACTGCTGAAGTAATTTCACAGATAAAGTATGAGCATGAGCTTGCCCTTCTCCATGCTTACAGTCTCAGTTTGTGTAGAATAAATTGGTTTCACAAAAAATTGTGAAACTTACCTCTGCTTTCGAAAGGGGAATAAACACTGTAGCGAATGCTGTGTGTGTAGGTTTCAGGTATCATGTTAGTAGTGACCTTTCCAGGGTCGGTTACAATGCATTTGTGACTGAATGGTGGGACGAGGAAGTGCTGGCTTTTGTGGTTAATATTGAAACTCACTTTGTCTTTTCTCTGTAATGTCAGTCAGAGCTGTTTCCTGACAAGTCACACGGTGGCAGAGTTTTCTACAATGAAGCAATAATGTCTGCCATGAGAATCCCTCAGGTACAGTGTCATTTGGAGTACAAGTAAGTGTAGTGTGTGTGATCAGTAGAGTTCTGAAAAAAGTTTTGTTCTAATACAGATTCTAGGAACAACTCTCAAACATGCAAAAAATTTTCTAAAGCTCATTTTTTCGATTTGTGGGGGAGGGATATTCAAACAGTATCTCATATAACAGAATACTTCAGCCTTAAGGATCCTCTAAGTGTTTACCGACTGATCATGATGGAAAAGCATAAAATCATTAGGTTATTTCAAAGTAAACATTGAACTCTTTCAAAAACAGCATTGTTGTTTATGCTGGTATTTGTATCTCTAGTTCATTGTTCCCCAAGCTGTGATTTAGTCTCTTGAACTTTTCTGAAACAAATGTAATGGTTTTGCCTTTCCATTCTCCTCTCTCCAACATCTTGGTTTGTTTTGGTTTCTTTGTCCTTTAGGTGGCAGTGGTGTGCGGCTCCTGTGTCGCTGGAGGTGCTTATGTTCCAACCATGACAGAAGAAGTTGTAATGATAGATAAAATCAGTACACTGTTCCTTGCTGGCCCACCTCTGGTAAAAGCTGCTACAGGAGAATATGTCTCTCCTGAGGACCTAGGAGGAGCTAAACTTCACTCTAAGTATGTGAAATAAGTCTTAAAAATAGGAGAGAATTCAGCATATTTAGCTCTGAAGAAACTGTCTTTTAATCTTAAAATAATGTGAATGAAGCTACTCCAGTGACAGGACACAATATGGTCCTCAAGGACTGAAAAACATGCACTGAAAAAAACCCAACAGTAGAAATGATACATGAATTATTGTAAAGGTTGGTGGCATTCAGTTATATATGTGGGAGTATCATGGGGCTAGATATAACTCCCTGAAATGAAAAAAGTAACATGTCATTGTAATTTCAACGTTACTACTTTCCACTTCCACTGTGTGTATATATATACACACGCATACTCTGATAGAAATCTCCTGTAACTGCAGAGGTCAGGGTCCAGGCCAAAAGTGGAACCTATTATTACACTGTTTGCTTTCCTTCTCAGGTATGGGGGTTTTTGTTAGATCAGCCAAATGGAAGTAAAATTAAGTGATGGTATGGGGTGAAGCAGGGAATGGACAAATCTGGATTTGGTTGCCCATTCTTCCACATACTTTCTGAGCAACTTCAGGCAAGTCAGTTCCTCCGTGCCTCAGAGGGACCAGCTATAGAAGAGGGATCGTATAATTTCTTTACCTAATGTAATTGTTATCAGGATACAAATATTAAATAGTTGTGAGTGTTTGAATACTGTGATGATGAGGAAAATGCATAAGAAATTATCTTTTCTTCCCTAAACTAATGAGTGGAGAGGTGGTATGACTTCTTTCCATTTCTCTGCTTCTGAAGACACTAGACTAACTCACTGCAGAGAAGAATCTGAATGCTTGTAAAATTACCTGAAGCAAAGAAGAAAAATGGAAAGCCTGCCTGCTTCTGCTGTTAATGAGGTCCTCATAGCAGGAGATGAGCAAGCAGGAAATAAACCTGATAGCTATCTAACCATTTCTTTAATACCATTTTTCTATCTCAGAAATATCTGTAGTTGTCAAAATGGTTATTCCCTTCTAGTTAGGGGAACAGTGTGGCTTGCTTGCTTGGTTCTGGGAGTTCTATGCTGTGTGTATGGTGACCAGATTCCATACCTTTCTCACAAAGACAAATACTAGTGTGACAGCTAACTGTGTTACACGTAATAAGTTACTGTCTTTATCTGGGCTGGAAGTGCTTATTTTGAAAGAATTTTAAAAGTTTATTTTCCCTTTATTATCTTGTTCACATCATCATCATCATGAAAGTAAATTCAAAGGGCTGTCTTTAATATAGGTAAACACAAAAGTCACAGGGAAGAACTTCTTACTATGAATAATTTTGGGGATTGGGTTGCTCAGAAATTCCACTGACTTAACTGCTTTCAGCTCGTTCATACAAGAGCAAAATCACACAATATTTTCAGGGAGTTTGTAAGGTCACAGTGCAGATTAAGGTTTTTCCTTTAGTTGGGTTTTCTATCAGACTTCAGATTTCGTTAATTCAATACTAATTAATGTTGCGCTCTCTCCTAGAGTCAGTGGTTGTAGTGACCATTTTGCATCTTCAGAAAAGGAAGCCTATGAATGCGTTCGAAATATTATCTCTACATTGAATTATGATCCACTGCCAGAGGAGGTCATGGAGCATGACAGTCCTCTGTATAGTTCTGATGAGCTCTTGGGACTGGCACCACAAGATTATAGGTGTACTCTTCCTGTAAAATTGGTAAGGTGGAAGATACTGTATTCCTTCATCCTTCCAGTCTGCTCTGTCTAGTAGCTGTGGATTAACAGGCAGCAGGCTGTTCTCCCTTGGAGAATCCTGAAGTACCTGAGATATTCTGTATTATTGCTTAATCAGTTGCCAAACTGTCCTTGAGTCTGCAGCAAAGCAGAGTGGCAACAATTCTGTAAAATTATAGAAAATATTTAAGTCGAAAACCTGCTAGAAATAAGATAATTATGGATTATGCCAGCTGATTCCCCATCTGCTTCCATGCAGTGTTTGAGATGGTGTTATGTCAGTATGTCTTGTACTGTGTTGGCTGCCTTGAGAATGTGCATCCCTTTAGCGTCCTGTTTTCCGCTTCCCCTGCCTCCCCCCCAAGTAAAGACTTGCTTGTGTAATTTAAATGACTAATGAAAATACTGCTGGAAGAAACAACAAAGCTCAAATTAAATGTGTTTGAGGCTGGGACAGGTGCTAATATGTAAGCAGAGACATGCAGAACTGCCCACACTGTTTTCATGGTGTTTTTCTAGAAGAGTCTCCAAGGATGTGAATCCACTATCTTTTCCAGGGGTAGGCTCCTACAGTTAAGGGGATTGACTGTAGAAAGCAGTGTAGCTTTGAAGGCAGCTTTTAAACTGTGTTCAGTAAAAAGCATGAGCAGTATGCTGCCGAGTGTTTCTTATGCACACAAACTGTAACTGCACATGTGGGGTTTTTTTACAACATTGTAAAGCACATGAACAACTGCTCTGTAACACTGAAATAATTTTGGAGTTGAACTTTGGCCCAAAATACATGGTTGGTAATCCAATGTAAACATAAATTTTGTTTTGTGCATATTGAGTATTAAGCAGAGTGTAAGACATAAGAGGGCCTCTGTGTTCATTTAGGTTGGCTTCTTGCATTGTACAGGTCTTCTTACTATTTGAACAGAGCATATCTTTTAGCAGAACAATCCTATTTTCACTTAAATTTGTGTAGGAAAGACTGTATTTTTTTTTTATGCAGATTCTGAGCCGTCTGATGGATGGAAGCAGATTCCAGGAATTCAAGGCTACTTATGGAACAACATTAGTAACAGGATTTGGCCATGTGGAAGGGTAAGGCCATAATATTTCACTATCGAAATGTATGGACGTATTGGTCTAAATAGCTTTCATATCATCATCAGGTTTCATAGTATTCCAGTAACAATGTTTATAAAATTCTGAATCAGTCAAGAGTTGATAATAAAATACTTCTAGAAAGCCTGGTCTTCTATCTCTGAGCAGTGAATCTCAGGCCGATAGCAGCAAAGAGTGATTACAAATGAATGGTTTTCATTGCCTTGTGAAATGATCTGTTTGTTCACAAAAACTACTAGCCAGACAGTTGGAACATTGAAGTCTCAGCAGATTCCTTAAGAAATAAGAAACAGCATTTTTAAGTGTTCCTTCCCAAACTGAATTGAAAGCTATCGTCCCTTCTCCCAGATGATGGAGAGGGGCTAATACCCATACAAAAAGCTGTGCATAATTCAGGAGACTGTATTATTAACATATTGATGAAGCATACAACATCCCAGTCAAATAATTTTTTTTTTTTCAAAAAAAGGTAGTAAAATATATTTTTAGAGCCTCTTTAGGTTGAAAGTGTAAACTTTTCAGATTGACTGTTACGTTACAGGAATTAGAGAGAGCCCAGAGTCCTGGCACCTTGTACGTTGTCTTGCAGTGTAAAAAACTCTGTCAGGTCATCTGTAGCTTTATCTGCCCTCTGGGTATGTTAATATGTCCATGCTTTACATATCAGGAGTGCTGTAAGACTTTTTGTTTGTTAGGTATGTGAGGGTCCTTGAGTGAAATGACATGTATAAGTGCATTCTTTTACATTCTGAATTTCTTTAAAAGGGCAGATCTGTCTGTGTGTGTGTACAGATATTTATGTTTCCATTCTTCAGAACATTATGAGCTATAGTTTCATGATTTCTGGGGTTGAAAAGTGGAAATGTTAATGTATCTGTTTTGTAGGCACTTGGTGGGGATAGTGGCTAGCAATGGGGAGCTGTCTCATGATGCTTCTCTCAAGGGTAGCCATTTTGTACAGCTATGCAGTCAGCGGAGTGTTCCCATCCTCTTTTTCCAAAACACTGCTCCACATACAGCAGAGCCAACAAGCATCTCACAGGTATAGCATTTTTAATTCAACATGCTTAATTCTAGTAATACCTACTTCTTGTTTTGTTGAAGATTACGTTTTGAAAGTTATTGTTAGGAAGATAATTTTTTAAAACCACTCTAGATGGTTTAAACCAAGGAGCTTCATAATCACTTTGTTCTTACTTTATTCTCAGTTTATTCTAATTTTAAGCAGGCCTCTAATGCTTTCCTAAAATGGTACTGTCCAGCTGGTATGCAAGCTGTAAAAATTAGGATTTATAGTGCTTTTCACATTGAAACAAAGCCTGTTGATTCTTCCAATACCACTGGGCTCCACAGAAAAATAGATATTTCTCTTTTAGAAGAGTGAAGGCATTGAAGTACAGTACATTTTGTCCTGGGCTACAGAGAGCTTCACAATAGAGTCTACTTCAGATTGCCTGAGCAGAGATTGTTTCTGCAGCCCTGTTCCTCCCAACTGTCACCAGCACTTAAGACAAAGCCTGGGATAATTGTGTTGTACCTGAGCTTTGCTAATGCCTGGGAGAGCTAGGGTTGCACTGTATTGTAGGTTTTTGCACACTGGTTATAATTGTTTTGCTGATTTACATTGTAAAGTAAGTGCATAATGGGCTAGTGTAGTTAATGATGCTGTTTTACTGTTGTGGAAGAAGTGATCATACAGAATTGTAAGGAAAGAACTGCTTTAGAAATACAAGTTTGGTGGGAGTGGAGGGAATATAGAAGAAAGACTTACAGGATCTAAAATCTTTATTGTCATTTCAGGCAGAGGCTCACTCCAACAGATTAAAAGCCCAGGCCTCCATGATGGCTGCTGTTGCTTGTGCTGCTGTTCCCAAAATAACCATTGTAATCGGTGGCTGTTACGGAAGCGAAAGTTATGTTATGGTACGGGTAGCCTAAACGCTAATGGGTTTGGTCATAGACTTTCTACACTCTGCCAGGATTTCACAGCACTTTATTTTTAAAACTGTCAGCTGTTGTTACATACATTTAACTCTATTCATTATTTTAGCTACTTTTAAAGTAAGAAATGCATCACAAGATGTTATTATAGAAAATTTGTTCTGCATCTAAGAATGTAGAGCCAGTTCTAAAAAAACAGGTTATCTGAAAATATCCCTACTTGGAGCCAATCCTGCCTTTTTCTCAGCACATGTTGTTTGTTTTCAGTGATCAAGGAGCACGTCTCCTTTAGTTGTGCTACTACGTGTGCTGTTCATGCTGCTAGTAGGTGCAGTAGGGCTTTTTGTTTGCTCATAATGAAGCATGTAAATGCTTGGAGGAAAAATGAAATAATAAAATAGCAATATTGAAGGCAGTGGGGATTATGATGGTTGCTACCGCAGGGTGTCTGTACTGATACAGGAGCTGTAGCTGTAATGGTAAAGGAGCTGTATTGTTAATGCTTTACAAATTAAACTATTACATTCTGCTTTGAACTTCATTGTGTTATCCTACAGCCATCTTTTTGTGACTAATTTCAATGAGTTTTTACTGTGCCTTCTTTTTTTTGTAGTGTGGGAGATCATTCAGTCCAAACTTCCTGTTCTTGTGGCCTAATGCAAGAGTTGCTCTTGTGGATTCAAGACATTTCTCCACAGTCCCACAAGCTGGGGACAATGACTGTACAGCAGATGAATCAGAGCTAAAACGTCTGAAAGAAAAGTGAGGACATTAAATATAAACCTTTGCAGTTGCACTGGTATTTAATTAGTTGAATTACTTACTTTTGTTCGTCAGCACATCCCAGACAAATAAAGCAACACTGAATCTACTGAAAAATATTTCAAATTCCCATGGAATTCCATACCTGCTTTTAGGATCTTCTCAAGGAAACAGAAATGTTTGACTTAAAAAAACCAAACCCTCCAAACCCCTCAAAACAACAAAAAACCAAAAACACCCACAAAAACAAAACAGTAACAACCCCCAAAACCAAAAAATACCCAGCCCCCCCCACCCCCCTGAAACCATACAACCCAAAATCAAGCAATTGTTTAATATGCAGCAGAACATCTTATCTTCTGAATGTGGAGGATGGTCTGTACTGCACAATGATCAGATCGTTTATGTATTATTGTATTATTTTCTGGATTCTAATTAATTTTAACAGTAATATTGCACATTCACTTGAAATTGAAGTATATGCCTTTTTCATCTATGATTTTGTTTTACCGGCCTGATTTTTTTTTAATTACATTTTTCTGCTTTTAAGCTTATTTTATACTCCGTCCTTTCCAGGCTAGAGGAAGAAAGCAGTGCATTTTACTCCTCTGCCAGACTCTGGGATGATGGTGTAATTCTACCTCAAAATACTAGAAAGGTAGGGTTTTTCCTTATATGTTCTTTACAGTACATTTAATCCGTGGATCTCAAAAGGGTCTTGCAGCATATGCGCAAGCCTGTGGTTCGCCCAAGGCAAGTGGCACGCTGATGCCCGGAACTGGGTCTCCCTCTTCCCGCTGCATTTTCTGTGGCATTTAGACTTGGAATTCTCATCTCTTCTCCTCCCCATTAGCCTATCCAAAAAGTTTCTGTTGAATTCTAGTTACTTGACTACAGCATGTCCTCACCGAACCTCTTAATTGACTTTACCATTTGATTCTGTATCTCAATCCTTTCTTTTTCAGTCTTGCCTGATCACCCATATCTTCACTCTTTTTAAGTTCAAGTGCTTCACCATTCACATCGTTTCCTTGCCTTTTCCTAGGATGTTTCTTTTTGCTATTTTCTCTTTGTGCTTGTCATTTGCTACTTAGATCTAGGATGCCCTCCCCCCTTTTTATTTAGTTTTTAAGTTGGCAAACATCCACTACATTAGATTCTTTCTGAAAGCTGCCACCTTTGTATTCTATTTTTCCTTGTTATATTGTTCGTTAGCAATACTTAATGTTCTTTGCACTTCGGAAGCTTGTTTACTTAGAGAACACAATTACAGCCTGCTATCAATTAATCCTTCTAAATATGGTATCTATTTATGGTACTACATAGGTGTTAAATATTTTCTGTGGAGTTTATGGGAACTTTGATAATGGAAGAGCAACGAGAAGTATTTTCTTGTACTAGAGCCCAGAGACTACCTCTCAGGTATTTTAAGAACTACACATGGAAAGAAAATATGTGACAGTTGAAATGAATCACTGTTACTCTCAGATAGTTTCTACCAGCACACCACAATTCATGTTTGCATGTTTAGCTGCTTTTTACAATATTGTTTTGGTACTTTATCTCAGTTCCTGCTAAGAAATGGAATTTATATTTGGCTTTGTCTGAACTGGCAGCAGGTACTCATTCAGATCCTTATTGTGCCTTTTTTTTTTTTTAAATGGGCGTTAAGAGACAAGGTGTGCTCCAGTAGCAGTGGAATGTGCACAGTGAAATTAGGAAAATGCCTACTATGACTCTTGATTTCCAACAAGATACAAAAGATTTTGGCAAAGGGGACTGTTATATGCACCATATGATAAAAGTTACCAAAATCTTAATGGAAAATTATCTTGTTTTTAAAGACCAAAACCAGTTCGTATTTTCAGTTCCTGTTGTCACAAAAGACCAAGAAAGATGACTTCTTAGAAAAGGGTGGATGCGGAAGAGCAGGATTTTCTGCTAATTTTTGATATGTGTTTGGAAATCTTAGGAGCATAGCTAAGTAATAACAGAAATGGATTATTACATAATGTATTTTCATTGGAGTATTACAAAAGTAGTTCTCCTGTCACCACAGTGACTTTATAATGGTTCAGTGGCCTCTGTAGGCAATGCATAAACTTTGGGATTCTGAGGACACTTCTTCCTTTACGTTTCCCCTGCCCCAGTGGTACTTTGCACTGACACCTGTTTCCCCTAACACCACAGCGACGACTGTTCATTTTAAATGTTCATTGTTTTGCAAAAAAAAAAAAAAAGAACAAATACCTTATGGAATGAGTGCGTAACTAGTAAGTTTTACTAATTTTTTGTTTCAGAGGCCCATTGCTCATATTGCCTTTTGTTTTTAATTAGGTAATTGCACAGTGCTTAGATATTATAGAACAGCAGAAGTACCAGGTCGTACCTCCGCATCGGCATCCTGTCATCAGAATGTGACTGCAGCCTTTTTCAAATAATCAGCCTTTTAAAGTTAGCACCATGTACTAGAAATCTTTAATGTCAATGATTTTCTAATTCTTTGATACCATTAATAAAGATGTTAAACCACTGCAGACAAGACCTGGACTCTAAGTCTATTAGCATATTTGAACCATAGCCTCTTACTACATTAGTGGAATATTTATTTAATGAAAAGGAAGGATTAAGCTGAGAGTCTATAGCACACTAAGGAAGCAAATTCGTCCCAAGCCATAACAATTGCTTGATTTTTTTCATATTCATGTTTTAGTATGAAATCCAGAACTCCAGAAACTGCACTTCGACAAAAGACAACACATAAGCTAGTGTGTACAGTTTTCAGCCATAATAAAGTACAAAATGCTGCCTGCCACACAGCCCTCAGCACGCCGCTTCGGATTTCCAAAGCGGCTATGGAAAGGCTCAACCTGCATTGCTCGAAGGATACTAAGGGAGTGACCAAGGAGATTATATAAATTCATAATACTTCAGTACAGGCTAAAAATCACCTCTTCTCAAGGCACATGAGAGGACATAGAGACTGTTCCATGTAATGCTACCATGTGTACAGGTATTGAGTTTATACTGTGCCCTTTCATGCATCTTTGACTCTGCCACAGCTGCAAAGTTTATTTTCTAAAACCAAAACACTCTCCCCACCACCCCAAACTTGTGTTGTTTCATCTGTATAGTTCTTAGCACTGTACATCTTGAAATTATGCCAAAGGGTGTAGCTGAAAAATACCTGGTTAAGTATTTTGAAGAATCACCAGCAAAACTGAAATACTTAATTAAGTACCCTTACAAATAAAAAGCGATGTTGAAGGAATTTAGGCCATCTGAGTGCTTGTAAACAGAGACCACACCTTTGTGGAGCTGGAAGAACCCTAATGCGACGTGTTGCAGGCGGCGGTCACGCTCTTTTGAAGATTCCGTGGAAAGTCACAGGAATGTTCACCTCCACTTCAGCCCTGGCAACCTCGCTCATGTCTTTGGCGTTCAGGATCAGGAGGTAGGCAGGCTTTGGCCCTGCGCCTGGGCTGACCACGATGCTCAGCACAACCCCTAGTAGGCGAGGAAAAATGACAAGCCTGTCCCAGGTGTGCGCTTGCGCTACCCTTCCCTTGGGCTGGTCAGGGTAAGAGCAGCCACTCGCACCCAGGGTACAAGAAATCCCATCGTTACTGCACGATCATCTGTTCTGAAGTAGACTGAGGTTATTTCTCATACTATTTTGTGTTCTTGCTGTCGTCAGCTTGCCAGCTGGGGTGCTGTGGCCCAGTAGCTCCTATAGACTTTCTTCTTAAAACTGAAAAATGTTTTTAATCTGAAAAGGAACTATGAAGGGCTATTGCAGGGGCTGATGACAAAACATGACTTACTGGAATATATATCAAATTTATCCATTGATCTTTTTCAACATTATCAGTTACTTTAAACCTCAGAAGCAGAATTACGAAGTAATTTTATAATGTGAGAAGATTAAATTTCTGGATCCCGACACCCCTGTGCAGAATGGATGGGATGTCCTAGCTCTCAGGTTATTTGCTCATTTTTGTACTCTCTGGGTCAGTCATTGCAGGAGAACCTGGGAACAACCATGTGCCGTAGGCTGTGACAGCATCAAACGCAGCCTTGGGTAAGATGACAGAAATGTGAGCACAGAGCACGGTGTTAACACAGCTTTCAGAGAGTACTTCTGCAGGGACTTAACTCCCAGGGAGAGAGACTTAGACAACATGCATTTTAGGAATATGTTTACTTCAAATAAGGAAAGCTTTTAAGAACAAGCTTAAACCCTTCTCATTTCAGTGGGACTTAAACCCCTGCATAAGCACTTTTCTGAACTGGGAACAGATAATATAAAATTTTGCTCTGAAATATGAAGTATTTTGACTAGAAATAGGAAACTCTTACTACAAACCAGGGAGAGTTGGCTCTTAAATTCAGCAGAGCCAAGACTTCTCTTAGCTTCACATAATCCTTTTTGGGGATGAGGAATTCAGGGAATAAGTAGACATCCTCTCAGGATGGTGGCTGCTACTCACTTTCAAAAGAGGTACAGGGCTGGGGATGTGCGAAGAAACCCACACAGCGTTTGGCATGAATACAGCTACATGCCCTCGAGTGACAAAGCCTGAATTCACTCCACTCCTGCATGAGGAGGATGAGGATGGGTTTCCTGATGGAAAAAAAGCTAGGGAATGAGGACAACGGCTCATCTAAATCTAGAGGTCTTTCTCCTGCTTTGTTTTCATTCAGTTGTGACTTTCCCACTTTCTCAGAAGCTTCTTGGCAGTGTTAGAACAAGGTAGATAGCACCTAGGAGCTGCCTGCGGGCTCTGCTCATGCCCGCCTGGGGCACAGCCTTGCAGGAAGCCCCAGGGCCAGCAGACACAAGCTTTTCAAATCACAATGCCATTGATGGAAATAAAGTCAATGTTACCGTCATCTTCCTCCAGGGCATCTGGATGGGAAACGAAGATTGGCTCCGAAGGGTACGAATCTGGCTCCTGCCACACCCAGGTCTCCTTTGTTTTAACATTCAGCTTGCAAAGCTAAAGGTGGAAAAAACCCAAAACCCCCCACATCTCAGAAATACTCTTTCTTGTCCTTAAACTGAAAGCTTATGGAGAAGATGTGCCTCACCCATTCGCTGAGAGTTACCTTGTCTGGGACAAAGTGATTCAGCCCCAGCCCATATGTATACGTGTAAGGTTTCCCATTGTATTTCTTGTAATTGATCCGTGGAAATTCGAAGGCTACAATAAAAATGAAAATAGATATTTGTGTGAGGATTAGCGGGATGTGGAGTGCAGGGGGTATTGGTGTTGCCGCTGGCTGTGCTTCGGGGTCATCCTCTTACCGTGGCGCGGCCCTGAGAAAATAACTTCTGGCTCCAGCCAGATGGTCTCATCGCTGCACAAGGTCGCCGTCGCTGTCGTGTATGGCAGGGTGACCAAGTTCTTGCCTGTGTCAGACTGGACAAAGAAAAATACCCAAGGGAAATGTAGAAACATTCCTTTGTCTAGTTGCAGAGATCTGTTGCAAACCGCATTGAACGGCGAAGGCAGCGATGTGCAGCCAAGCCTTATAAAGCTGCAGAACAGGAATATGCTTGGTGACGTCTGCGTTTTGCATTTTCCGAGTTAGCAATAGGGCAGTAAGAGTGCCTATGGCTAAACCAGCCTGTATGTCAGCCTTCATGTGCTTATAAACACATGCAGAATTTTTTTCCCCTCCTTAAGACATTCAGAGGTTTTAATTAAGCACTGCCACGCAGGGTTGCACTTTTTGCTTGATTACCAACACAAGCAGCTCCGCAAGCACCTTGGCTGACCTGCATCCCCCCCAGCAGCCCTTGGCCCACCCACCGATGACCATGAGCGGGGTCACTGGAAAAAAAATCCAGCGATTGCAAGCCAGTGAGCTTTGCACCAGGCTGGCCACTTGATGGACCTCACACTCTGAGTTGGGGCTGGAGGCTTTAACTATGCACACTCAGGCTGCAGATGCTCCCTTCTCTGCTCCCAGCACTGCCACCCCACAGTCTCCGATTGAAACAGTAACTTATGGGGAATAAAACAGAATAACATTGATCAGGTAAAGAAAATAAAAAGTTTCTCTGAAGACCCATACTTTAAGTTCCACCCCTCCATTAAAATGTTTAATTTGAATTAAATGAGGTCAGGCAGAGCACTAGCGATGCTTGGCCATAAGCCGTGCAGAGGAGCTGGGCAGACATGGACACCTCCGAGCCCTGCTGGCAGCTGCGGTGGCACAGAGCCGTGACAGCACCTTGTCGATGTTCAGGGGCAGCACGTATCTGCGGGCTTCGGGCTGTGGGGCCTTCTCTGCCTGTCGCTTCACTTCATCCCAGTTTGCTCGTAAGTTGGCTAAGTAGAGGTAATTGTAAACAAACTCGAACCTGCACAAAAATGGGATCACAGACAGGAACAAAGACGTCATTTGCAAGTGCGGGATTCAAATGCAGCCGTTTTTTCTTGAAGTGCAATGGAGTAAGAGGAGTCCCTATCCCACTCCTTGGCAGAAGCAAGCGCGCACCCACTTCCCATGTGGGGAAAACCTGGCCACTGCTGGTTTTTGCCCCAAGCGCCCTGTGGCGGCGGCCAGGACCACCTCAGCTCAGGGCATCCTGGCTAAGGATGGGGTTGGGCATCACCGTTTCAGTGCCACATTTCTCTGCGTTAACACAAAGAGCAGCATTCAAACCTCAACCAGATCCTGCTTATTGCAGCCCCAGGAGTCGAAATAGCATCAGCTTTTGGGTCATCACTAACGTTTATTAAAGGTAAAGGCAAACAATGTCTTGGAAAATGAGTTTTGAACAGGCTCTCTACACCTCTGTGTAACTTCCACACTATATAGTCTATGTATCACCATGTGTGAATATTTAGATGGGTTGGAGGGACTCACTGCGTATGCCACAGGCAATTCCAACAGGGAAGGGATGTGCCAGCGCAGGGACTCACATCTGGTGCTGGGGCTCTGCTGGCCCCCACCCAGCTCGTGCAGGGGGACGCACGATGCCGCAGGGACCCTCAGCCCCCTCCAGGCTCAGCACTGCCAAGACTCACCCCTTCCAGGTGCAGAGGTCGACAATCAGAAATCCATTATCTTCGTAGGTGTTAATGTGATGGAAAAGGTTGAAGGCCGAGGTGCGGTATTTGATGTTGAGAAGCCTGCCTTTCTTTTTCTCTGCCACGTGAAGCCAGACCTGAAAAGCAAGTAGCTGCTTGGTGTAGGCTCAGAGAAACAAAGGTAAAATCGATATGAAGGGCCTCCCAGTCCAGGGCTGGCTGCCCAGTACAGCCTGGTTTGGTATGACTTGCCACTTACCCCCATGGTTTCGTTGGACTCGAAGCAGTCCATATAGTTAGCTCCCCAAAGGCTCCAGGAGGAGAGGAACTTGAGGAGGTTGATTTTCACCGGTGTTTCAACAAACACTATGTAGTTTGAGGTCAGCCCAAAGCTGTTTAGAAACATATGCAGACCACATCAAGCTCACTGTAGTTTGGACAAAACCTGGATAGTAGTTCATCTTAAGCACTAAATATAGCATGCAGGTCATCACTTAAAATGTCAGGAATATAAACATCCTCGTTTTGATAAATCACCTAATTTTGGTTGCCAATTACATGCAAGAACAAGCCCTGCATGCCACTTCTGTAGAACACGCAGCGCCAGGGATGCTGTACGCGCGTACCGCACCTTTGTGTGCTTGCAGAAATAAAAAGGGACTTTGTTAGTCTGCACCCACTGCTCAGAGCAGCTGCTTTGCCACAGGAACACACTGTGTGGCACACGTGAGCAGCATCCCGCTTTTTGGCTGACCTGCATTGATAGTCGACTGACCCCACGGAACGTTACCTGTGAACATAAGAGGGCTTAAACCTGTCGCTGCAAGGGAACTGCACCACCACCTCTGACTTGTTCATCGGGTCTTCCTTATCTGGAACAGGACAGGTGAAGGGTTATGGAGAGTTTCATACATACCTATTTAGCCTGTATTTGTAGTGTTTACCCAGCAAGTTCCTGCCTTTAACACAAAGGCAATTCATGATTTAGAAGCCACGTAAACAGTTGTTTTAAAGACAAAATTTCTGTTACTTAAAAAAGAAAAGAAAGTCTAAAGAACAATTGAAAAAAAGCAACTTGATGACAAAACTAATTTGAAGGATAAAAAAAAGGTATTTATGGGATAAGATTTTCTCAGTTTGCTTAGAGGTGGGATTAACTGACCTGCTTGAAGCGGAGGAGTCCGTATGATGTTATAGGCGAGCGCAAAGTTTTTTCCAAAGCAATTGCCAATGTTGTAAACCGTCCCATCATTTTCAATGTGGGGATGAGCCGTTGCCCCATTGATGGACACGTATTTACAGAGATCCACCTGGAAAGAAGATGCAGAAAGTCAGGAGCTTTCTTGGCAGGAGATGGGGAGTCACCACCTCTGCAAGGCATCGCAGTTCAATACGTCCCCGCTGCAGCCATAGAAAGTTCCTCTCTAAGCCTGAATCACCACCTGTTTTGTGAAAAGGAGAAGGGCAGCAAAGCCAAGCAATTTGAGACGGCCAGGTGAGCTGACACAGTTACAGGGAGAGGTTCGGGATCCTGGGGTCTGAAAGGGAAGGCTCCACAGGCTGGACGTCAGTAACACAGCAAAGGAAAAGATCAAAACACTCGTTCTGTGTTACATACGGTTCTGCAGGGTAAATGCGGCGTGGCCTTGATGTAAATGAAGGCAGCAGTGAAGCTCTGGTAGGAGCCCTTCGGTTACAGTCCCTTTTGGCCAGGCTGCAATGTAGCTCCAGTTTGCAAACCCCAACCCAAGCATGAGGATACGGATCATGGACCCCCATTGCCTCCTAATTAAATATTACTCAGGGCAGCAGCGGGTTCATTTACAAGCTCTTTCTGACTGCTCTCATTAACCCTCACAGCTGGCTTTATTTCTGCATCATCTCCCTAACAAACCCCAACTCCTACCTTATTATAAGAGGCAGTTATTGAACATTTTCATTTTAGTTTTACTCCTCTATATATTTAGAAGCACAAAGACCCACCTGCTTAATTGTCTCTAGTGTATCTGGGTTAATTTTGGTTATAAAGTTGGTCTCAGTACAGGCATAGTAATCTTCACCGATGGGGTAGACGTTAACGAGGGCATTATCAGTGACCTCCACACCTTTGAAGTACGAAAAAAACCTGAGCAGAGAAAACGGACAGGCAGTCAGGGGCTTCTTGGAAGTGGAAGCACCATAGGACACTGCTGCAATGTCTACAACCCCGAGGTACCTGGAAAAGATGTTCTTGCATGGGTCTGGGTAGGCGGAGGTGCCAAATTCTGTTATCACAATCCTTTTCTCAGTCATTGCTCTCACGTAAGTATCAGTCCTGATAAACCTGGGGAGAGTGAGGGCAAGCAGGCACATTACACGTATACCTGTAAGATGGCAATGGGCTATACAATTAAACTATGAATATTGTTGTGTTGAACTTCATGAGACCTCTGAAAGCCACAGGTCCCCACGGCCTCACGTTGCGTCTAGAGTGCGTGGGGTCCAGCAACCGCCCTCCCCCCCCACTGCGGCAGTGGGAAGGGATGGCCAGTGGAGAGCTGAAGCTCGTGGGAAATGCAGCATTTTCTAAATGTTCTGCACCAAACACCTGAAAGCTGATGCCTTGGCAGCTTCTAACTGAAAATACATTTTGTTTTTCATAGACGTCATAACTTTGTCACTGGCTGCAGCTACATTCAAGCCTTTCTTCCCCTACCCTTCCAGATGTTTTGTAATCGATATAAAAATTTGCATTTCTGCTAACTATGACTAAGTTTCAGTTATTTTCATCTGGTTTTAGTGATCTCACCATTAGAGCTCTTCCAATGACCTCATGGGCTTGGAACAACTGGCACCTCCCACATGCTGGGCAGCAGAGCCCATCCCCAGTGCTTGCAGTTGAGCAAATGCTTTGTGGTTTTTTTTTTTTTTTGCTTGGAAAATTGCCACGTACCTTCGGTGATAGGTAACATGCCCCTCCTTGAAGTCGAACTTGTGAAGGAGTGCCTGGCCATCAAAAAGGTGATAGAAGGGCTCCGCACCCACCTCGAACAAGCCGGGACCACATCTCAGGAGACTTCCTCGCAGCCAGGTGGGGATCCTGCCTGCAGAAGGTGCAGTGTTGGTACAGGCACAGCCCGTGGCAAATCAGACCAAGTAATTTTTATTGTGTCAACAAAACGAACAAAACTTCAAACTATTTTTTAAATGTTTATTAAATTTGTTTTTTAAACATGCACGAGCTCTTTATGCCTTTTTCTTCACCTACACACCTAAGGTAGACCAAGACATTCAGTATGACATGTCTAAAGACCCCCCATCCAGTCTGTCCGTCCTTTACCCCAAAATATGCCATCCCTGTTCAGTCATTTACCTCCAACCCTATGCTCCAGCCCTTGTCAAGCCTCCAAGCTGTAGCGGCCTGTAAGCTCCTGAGAACAAAAGCTGGGCAGGAGGAGATCAGGGAGCCCACACCAACCTGTGACGTGGGCGGTCACTGGAGAGGACAGCTCCTCCACGGTCTCAAAGAGCTTTTTGTAGCCTCCGGCAGGATGCTCGACTCTGAAATGGCCAGAAGACATGGGGTTAGCTCAGTTTTGGGATAGATTTGGACACCCCGCCCCCGGGAGAGGTGGTTTTGTTTCTGGATGGACTGATCTGCTACTTACAAATAAGTTGAGACATCAAGAGAGAGAAGCACCAGCCTTTGTAGGGCAAAAGGCTTCAAGGGCTCTTACCAACTACTACAGCCCCCCACAAACCATTTGGACCCCGAGTCTGATGCATGATGGAGGAATCGGGAATACCAATGGGGGAATCTGTGCCAGATCCCTGCAGGCAAACATCCTCACCCAATGGACAAACTCAGGATATCCTGAATCATCAGAAAGCAAAATCCAACTTGTATCTCCCAGGTCTTCGATAAGCATATATTTTCCTTTTTTCTTTGAGCAAAGCAAACTTGAGTCCATAGCTGATAATTATTTGTGAGGCTCCAATTTTCATCTATTGCAGAGCCCATGAAGACACACCATACACAGGCTGTGTGGGCCACTGTCCTTCCCCTCCAAAGTACGAACCATCCTCTGGTACCTGGAGGTGAGCCTGTGCCCCTACACCAGAATCACGCTGCTGCATAGGATGTACCAGCACAGACACGCACACACAGAGAACCCCCCTTCCTCCTCCCCTCCAGAATGCGGTGACCCCCAGCCTCACGGGAACCCTGCCAGCCAACACTGCACCATGATGGTGATCGCTGAGTCGCTCCTACAGAGGAAAGCCCACGGGAATACTCACTGGCTGTACATTCTCTCCCTGACAAAGGACCTGAGCCTCTGGCAGCCAAGCACGCAGCGAGAGCCGTGTGCTGGGTATTTATAGAGCGTTGAGCCCTGCTGAGGGGAGCCCTACTCCTGAAACCGCCCCCACCAATGAGTGTGCCCTGGGAACAGAGTGGGCTTTCACCACCAAAATCCTCCCCAGGCTTTGAGAGGTTTTGTCTTGCTGTTTGCACAAAAAAGGGCTTTGAATATTTTTCTGAGACCCAAATTCTTCCCTAGCAGAAGTGATTACAAAGAGGAAAAAAGAAAATCACCAGGAAAAAAAAAAAAACCAGAGAAAGGAGTGAAACGAAGCACGCTGGAGTTGTGCCAGGTGACATGCTGGGTGCTCAGCATGGCCACTCGGCTCTTCGTCGATAGGCACACCACCAGCCCTGTGCCACAGGGAGACCTTCCCAGCTCCAACACAGACCAAGGGCAGCAAGAAACTGCTCCTTCTTGCAAAACCATCTCAATCCCATGTAACAGAGCACTCATCTGCACCAGCCTGCTTGCAAAACGAGGATCAGTGCTTCACCTAGAAATGACATGACATTTGTGATACTAAGAAATAAGATGTCAGTGTCAAATATTATTCCTACCTTGTATACACATCAGCCAGCAATTTTTTCCTCCGTCCTGGGCTTCTGTAGCAGACTGTCTTTGAAAGCTTCCACGCGTTGGTACAAGTACTGCAAGGCTAAACCGCTACCCACCAGCCAGGAGGGCATCAAGAAGCATCATCATGGTGATGATGAGCAACGGTGATGGCTGCTTTTACTGGCACTGTACATCACCACCTGCTTACGGCCCTCATTTCCCCTCTCCTCCCCCTTGCTATACTTCAGTGTATTTCAGTACAGTGGCACGTGCCAGCAGCTGTAGTTGCTGTATAAGGCAGGTTTCTTAAGTCTAATGAACATAAAGTAGTATTTTTACATAGGGTGTTAACAGCCCTAGACACTCAGAAAGACGTCAAACTCAAAATCATCATTTGTTTTATATGCAGCACAGCAGCTGCTGTTAGAGACAGCCCAAAGATCACTTAATAAACACCTCTAGTAAGAGTAGATGTTTATGAAAACAACGGTGGTGTAAGGAGTAATTTCAAAGATTAACAAGATTAGAAAGATTACTGCTCTCCCTCTCACGGGTAGCCCATGGTACAGGATGAAGATATTTCATAATACCAGTACCCTTTAGGCACTCCTCCCATACAAACAGGAGTGATCAAAACAGTGGTGAAAGGAGAAAATTAGACATTAAACAGCACCCGTGTTAGATGTACTAGAACCATTAAGTGAAAGTTTGGCTTCCCTCTCGCATTTTTGTTTGGTTGTTTGGGTTTGGTTTTTTTCTCCTCCTTTCCTTCTGTCTTCTATTCACAAGACAGAGTGTTTTCTTTTGGACTGAGGGTTCATCTAAGGCTTTTAACCAAAAATCAAGATACTGAGTTGAGCCTTCATGAGCTCTTTGACTGAGGCCTCCCATTAACCCTGCATATTAAACAACCTTAATTATACAGTAATTTGTCCATGGAAGCATCCTAGCAATAAATATATTCAGTATAAACTTCAGTGCAAACTTAGCAGTCCAAATTAGCAGTCCAAATAACATGGAGATTTCCAGTTAATCCCAGGACAATGACTGAAAACAGTGTCCTAATCTTTGATGTCATGAAAATTCAGTGTTTCCAAGGCAACAGCATCTTCCCAGGCCCCATCCTCCTCCAGTGGCTTAGGAGGCAGAGATCCAAAAACGTCCCTGGCCCCACACACCAGCAGCCAAATTTTCCTCCTTCTGCATCTTACCCGGACTGACCATGATCCTGCCCTTTAGATTTGGCAGCAACAGTTAGAAGAAGGATGGCCACCACAGGCAGCCTCCATCCAGCCCCTGCAGCTCTCCTCCGTTGTCACTCACCATTGCCTGGGTGGTATCTGCCTGCCAGGACCCCCTTCCCAGGACCCAGGGCCAGAAGTGACGAGCCAGAGGAGCTGCTCACTGATAGCTTTGGTCCTGATGCCTTAGACAGGTACAGGAAGGTAAAATTCAAAGAGCATTCTGATATTACACTTTGTGCTGCAGAGCTTGGAGGTGATCAAGACTAAACCCTGCCCCAAGTAACCTGATTTAATTAGATCATTTTTAAACAGGGTTTGGACTAAATAAGCTCCCTTCCCACCACAATTATGATCCTATGATTTTCAGCCTCTCCCCCTCTCCCCTTAAAGTATTTATTTTGCCACTTCTATCTGTCTGCTGCCCACATGCAGTTAAATCTGGAGTACACAGTTGCATCACGTCTCAGCGCTGAGATTAGCCATTAACATTTTATCCGTGTAACGTCCTGGCTGTTTTCTACCAGTTGCTTTTTTGGAATCAGCAGGTGCCACCACACACCAGCTGGCACCAGAGCAGGCAACTTCTGGTTTGACACTAACACCAAGAACAGCATAAGACAGCATATAACCTACCATTGCATTATAAAAGTGTTCTTCCCTAGCAAATAAAACTGAAAAAGGAGTTATTGGCACTAATTAGCACAAAAGGTGCTGCTAAGCACATGAAGCAGCATCTCATCCTGCCTTTCTGTGCAGAGAAGGGAGGCAACAAATGTCTTTACCTCCCGTTGCCAGCAGGCCAGGTGGCACTGCAGATGGCAGTCACAAATAATAGCTGTAAAACACTTAAGCAAAAGAGAAAAGAGTTTTGGATCTGGGAATGCAAACAGTAAGTACGTATTCAAAACCCAAATAGCCTACCATGGCAGTGCCCCTGAATCGGCCACACGCTGAGGGAACAGCTTCTCATTTCCCAAGACAGTATTTAGGGAGCTAACCAGAGCTGGGAATCACATCTCTGCTGAACAGGTTTCTAAATAAACATAGTCTATTTCAAGTGGATTTAAAAGGGAGTCTAAACAGTTTATATGAGCTTGATTTTTGCATAATAAAAGTTAAACAGCCACAGTGTGTGTGCACACACAGCCTTTTATGAGACTGAAAATTGAGAACCAGCCTGTAAGCCCCTGCCCACCCCACCCCCTCCGAGTGGAGGAAGGGACCAAAGCCCAGTAAAACTATTGCCTAAGCCTATAGTGCAGAATCCTCCCCAGCAGCATGTATGGTATGGTGTGGGGCATATTCGCAATATAAAAAAATTATAAAAAGCTCCCTGTAAAAAAAGAAAAATCTCACTCACGAGAAAATGATAGCTCCAAGACAGGTTTAGATTAAAATGGAACTTCTATCTGTCATTAATTTGGAATGTTTTAGTTGTCCCTTAGCTAGTCAGTTTGTCTATTTACTCATGTTTTTGTTAAGTTCTATCAAAACCTTAGAAGGTAACATTAAATAACATGGATCAAGAACTCTGAATAATGAGGGCAGTCATTTGAAAGCTAAATCCTAAGAAATGTGAGCTTCTCACCTAATAAGTTGCTTGACTGGAACACATAACTAAATCAAGCATTTACATGCACTTAACAGGCTGAGAAAAATGAGAGGCAAGTTTAGGAGATACAGGATTTTTCAAAGTAGTTGACTATGGGCGTTACAAAGGATGAAAGCCTGTCACCTACTATGCAAGCATAAAGTTATCTACAGGACATTAAAGCATTACTAATACTGGCTAAAACCGGGCTAATCTTGGTATTTCATTTACAAAGCCTTCTTCCTCATAAGGAAAAGCGCAAAATGATATAGTGGAAAACAGATATTGTGCGAGATACACCCCAGTTACCAGAAAGAAAATTTCTGCACCAACCCCCCAACCCCGTAAAGGCTAATTTGGTACATATAGAACTGTGTGTATACACAACAGAGTATCAGATGCAGAATGGAAAGGCGGTTTTACCTCATTTTTCCAGGGAGGAGAGAACAACCTGACAGAACCAAAGCGTAGCCTCACAGTTGCAGACCATCACAGTTACGTACTAAGATGCCCAATGTAAAAGTGATGATCCTCAACTGAGACCAAAGCACCGTTCGTAACACCAAGGTACCTGACACAGTGTATGAACTTGCACAAGACTGTTACGGAGCCTCCCCGTTAGATGGCCAAAAACCCAAACAAACCCAAACCAGGTAGAGAGATGAGTAGTTGAGATTTGCTTTAATTTTAATTTTGATGACTGGTTTTGTGACAATTACTGCAATAGCCCGCAAGTGCAGGTACAACTAGAATTCAGTTTCTCGTCCTAGGAATGAGCAAGACGTGACAAAGCAAAATGGATACTCCGACACTGCACAGCTCAGAACTGTGTAAGACAATCGAACAAGATAACAGACAATCAAACAGCTCACACAGAGGAAAAGCACTCATCTCTAAAATACCTGATTCCATAAAGTACAAAACTGCTTAATAAAAAACCCTTGAAGTGAAAGCAAAATTGGGACTTCAAAGGTACCTTCTTCTGCAATGCTTGCAGCGCATCCCTTCCATTTTTCTGCAAATACAGCCAAAATAAGCAGAGTATTTAAGATTTATCTAAAAGTAATATTACAACTGAAATTGTAACACAGACAAATTCCTCACAGCAAAACCCAATTTCAACACTCTTCCAAATGCAGAATGGTTCAGTGTATGGAACGTTATCGATTCCAGTATTCATGAACTTAAAGAAACCTTTAACTGAAGAGCAGCGTGAAAGTATTATGCAGCAAGAAGCCCACCCGAGTATCAGCTTAGGTTACGGCTTGGCCTGTGGGCCTGACAGCCAAGTCATCCCACAAATCTGAGAGGCTCAAGCACAGCAACATACAGTTAACATTCATGACCCTGAATTGAGGTATATGGCTAAAAAAACCCCATGCAACTAAACATAAAGATGATGATGTTGCTCCTTACTAGTAAGGAATAGTTTTGACACAGTATTGGAATATAAAAAAAATACTAGATACTAACAAGACAGTTTACAGAAATTATGTTTTAACATGGTGGCCTTGTTCCCTCCAAGGACATTCAGCTGCTTTATACTGAATGAGTTAGTTCACCTGCATTACTTACCAACTGATGCCTCCACTTTCTAATGGCCTGGAGGTGTAGCTGCACCCTCACCAGCACCTTTTCTAACCCCCATTGTCATGTTCTCTCTTTCGGACTGAGATGACAAGGTGATGTGAGCTATGTTCAGACTGTGAGGCAGATCCATTAGTACTCCTCCTTGCAGGACATGCTCTAGAAAAACCTTATCATATATGTAACTTGAAATCATTCCTGTACGTAACGGTCATGGTTCCAGATTACGGTCAGCAATATCCCTAGGTCTCATGGGGGAGCTTTTGCTTGGCACATCAGCTGACTATAGTTACAAATCACATCTTTCCAACACAACAATACTTTTAGTACAAACAATGTTTTATTGGATCCTTAAGGGCTCATCCATCTTTTTGCTATACCATGCTATTTTTACCCTGTGAAGAGGAAAGGGATTTTTTTTGCATTATCTCTTATTTAAAATTCCCATGACTGTCCAAGGTTTACCCCTACGTGTTATCAGTATCCGTTTGGGAAAACAAATGGAGGATTTCAGGCTTCTTTTGTTAGATACAAATATGGGGGAGAGAAGCACCCACTTTTCTCCAAGCCCAGTATTGAACACTAACATCATTCACCACTTGTGACTTCTTAGTTCTTTGCCTGGAGCATATCTGCCTAAATATTAAGCTGGGAACTCCTTTATGAAAACACTTCCTTTGACTTTTCTCTCGCAGAAATACTCATGCAGATTTACACCCTTGTGGGAGAGCCTTGGCCCCATCAGAATTAACAAACAAACCCCTAACTCTGGAAACAAAATAGGGAAATTTAGTGCATTCTGATTCTATTTGTTGTTACTTCATGTGATAGATTCAAAATAAGTTTTCCATGAAGATGTCAGAAATATACCTGAGACTTTTCATATACGTAAATATACAAGAGCTTATGTGAATTCTACAGATTAGATGAACAGAAGTATTTTATGGAGTCAGATAATTATTTATGGTGAAATTCTGGCTCCCTTGGAAACAACAGAACCAACTTTTAAATTAGTCCCAAACTCAAAGAACATTGTTTTGTTTAAAGACAAATATTTTGATATACAAGAAAGGCACTTATTCACAACATATAGATATTTAAAAACCTACACAAACTACAATAAAAGGCACAAACTCCTGAACAGACTTTAAAAAACAATACACATGTCATTAGTTTCCCATATAAAAAGCATATAGAAATTTTTGGTTACCAATAGCTTCATGCTTATTTTCACATTTATTTTATTGAGCACAATATAATGCAATAATTTGTAAACAGATAAATATTTATTTCTCTCAGCAGTCATTCAAAAGTTATCTGCACAAAAAAGTTATTCTGGCACCTTTCAACATAGTGTCCATGTAAACATGTCTTCCTTCTACACACAGAGCCACCAAATTTCTGTAGCAAGTGCCCTTTGGTAAATCATTCATACATCCATCCATCCAATAAAAAAAAAGCTGCTGACGTGGCAAAATCAGTATCTTAGACTAGGAAATCTTGGTTTTCTTAGGCTAAGCATCGGTTGTTTGATGGTAGGTTTGTTCTCAAATAGCATTGCTTCATTTTCTGTAGTTGGAAATCTGTTCTGGTAGATGAGAGGGTATTCCTTCTGAAACTAGAAAACACAAAAGCAAAAATTAAAATAAAAATATCAGCCTCCACCAAAAAGCTCCAGCTGTGCAGGGCTTGAGCATGAATCACCGTGCAAGGATGTGTATCAGCAGGAGGAGCGAGGCTATCAGCTTGTAAAGTAACTCTGCTGTGACACTTGACCACAGCTGTAGCCCTTTGTGCTTACAAGTCTGCAAACTGATAAAGAATGAGTCAAACAATTTTCGTCAAGCACTTCAACTTCTGTTGAAGTGTGAAAAGCTTCTAATCACATTCTATTCCCAAGGATTTTTAGCTGTTGTGACTGAACCAGCTCTATGAGCAAACACCATACTGTTCTAGATGCCTGGACCCCATTTGCAATGATGGTCTGCAGCTGCTCACCATGGTGTTGATCAGCTGAGTAACAGCGATGCTGTGCACTGTTTGAACGGCACAACCAGCTTTCCACCCCTGCGCAAGGCATGGTAGCCACCCATTTGAAGCCATACTGTACAGCCAGCACTGGCATCTCTCCTCTTTATGCTTGTAAAGCTGTCTTTCAAGAATCACAGTGATGAATATTTTATCTAAATAAAAGATTTATCAGGCTTTGAAGGTATTATTCTCAGGAAAGCTTACTATTTAACCAAAGAAGTTATTTTTCCAGTTTCCACAGATGTACAACTGAACAAAAATATCTGGCTTCAGAGACAGGGTTTTGATATTTTGCCTTTTTTCTATATAAGGCCTCAGGAAGGAATAATGGTACATACACCTGTGCACCAGCCAAAGCTTTCTGCCAATTGATTCAACCTATGGAAAGTGACACCATTTGTAACTTCTGGTGTTGACACAAGTTGGACCCAACCCTCTAGTAAGTGCCATGTATTTGGCTTTCCCCAATTCAAAGTATCAAATCTGAATAATTGCTCAAAAGTTGTGATTTATCACACTCTAGCCATCCCAGCACAGATGACAAGACTGTAACAATATAGCTCTGCAAATTTTAAAAATAAACTTTGCTACCATGTGGCCCTTACAGTACAAGCTACTTGTAATTTCCTTCCTCCCCACTTCACCTGGTTAAAGTGCTGCTGTGCATCACTTCTTACTGCTTACTTCAAGTTTTAATCGACTGTAACTAACTACTGTTTTTTACATACAGGAAGTTTTAATGAACTTGAACAAAGTCCAGCCTTCACTTTTACAGGACCAGAAAGTTTGCACAACACATAAAAGTCACCGTTGAAGAAGCTGGGGGAGGGGCACCAAAGAGAAAGAAATGTGCTTGCTCTGAAAAGCTGCTTTTTCGAATTTAAGTCACAAGACTTGCTTAGGAGATTCTAGGACAAGCACAATACTATTCAATTGGTCAGAAATACTTGCCAAAGGTTTTCTGGAACAGAAAAAACACACTCCAGTATTAAATCCTGCCAGAACTGCTGTATTTTAGCTTTAGTATTAGGCCATAGAAGTGCCAGATAATCTTGAGCAATATACATGTTACAAAACACAAAGCTAAGTCCACAGAAAAGAATGTTTCAGAATTGTGAACAGATAGGGCTTGACCTCTTAAAGCAGAAAATCACTTCTTTTAACACCTGTTGATTTTAAGCCCACCTATGTATAGGTGTCACTTGTATAGGCAGTGCACCACAAGAAACCATGCTATAATTCTATCATGTATTATTTAACAGAGAGCAGTATCTCAGTATAATTTTATACTGGTTTTAAACCATTGTTTGAACACCACTGCTGCCAGATAGTATTAAATTCTGTATTACACACTGCCTTTAAAATCCCAATCAGAACATGCAATCAAAAAACACTGAAGAGCTTTCTTCTACAAAACAATCATTTCTCGCTGTGCAGCCTGCTCTTGTTCCATACCGTGGTCTAGTGATCGAGGTCTTTCCCTCACAAAGGCATTTTCGTAAGTAGATGAAATATTCACTAAGTGTCTTACCTGTTTTAACTTTTTCTTTTTGTCTTTCACAGACAAGCTTTTATCTTTGATAATGTTCTCTAAGAGCTCTGCCACTGCAGCTTGAGAGGTAGAAACCTTTTGTTCTTCAAACTCCTCAGGAGTTATTTGTTTGCAGTATGAATATGTTGGCAATATGGCACAGATTTCTTCCTTCGGATATTTGCACTGAAACAAGAGTTGAAGAAGGGGTCTGCATATACTCAAATGACTATGTACTATTTCATTAAGAAGGTACAACAAACATCCAAGCATATTAACGTACAGTGACATCACAAGTTGCAATACATTATAACATAGCTAATATCTGTGATCGCATCAACAGTTTATTAAAAGTTTGCATTCAAAATATAGTGGTTTTATTTACAGTTTTCCCATCCCACCTTCAGAAGTAACAAATACTCTGCAATTAGCAAGTGAACTTAACTTCTATCATGCCACCAACCTGAGCCATCGTCATGTATTCTATGTGGTCTCGCACTGCAACCTGCAGGTAAGTAGGGACTTTAAATATTTCTTGTTGATGGTCCATTAGAAATGAAACTAATCGTGTAGAAAGTAGCTCATCAAGATCTACTTCTTCTGCACAGCATAACACGCATCGAGAAAAAGTCTGTATCATCTAGAAGAGTTTAACAGATCATTAGTACGTGACGTTGAGGGATTTGACTTCTTTGCAGTCTGCACAGTGGCACAATGAGTTCTCCAATACCAACTTTCATTGCAATCTCTCTTGCCTGCGCTCCTGCCACTGGTCAAGAGAGGAGGAAAATCAATTACAATTTTTCCTCATCTGAAATAAAGTAACTTCTTAATAACATTAGACTTGTACATTTTTTTGAATTGAACAGTACTTTCAATTGATATTTTGAAGAGGTAATAAGACTATTGCCCTGTAGAAAAGTGTACACCATCAGTTAGCCATCTTGAGACATGGGAGATGATTTAAAAAAAAAAAACAACAAACAACAATGTGCAGAGCCAACCTAACCAAAATGTAATGCATACCAAGATTCAGGTTTAAATAGCTTTAAAAAAAACCACAACGTTTTTACAGCTTTCAGATTTCCAGCTTTTAGTAGGCTGATTTAAATAAGCATGCACACGTACTTTTTTGTTTTATCTGATCTTTTTTGACAAAGATCTTTAGTCCTTGCAATGAAAGCTTAAATTCAGACCTTGAAGCTAGTCTTTAAACTCACTAGGCAGAAAATATATTTCTTCAGAACTGTCTTTGCCATAACTTCACCTACACAAATGTTTAGCCTAAGAAAGGTTTTCTACAGACACTTTGCCAACACCTTTTAAGTTAAACTGCAGTTGGGTGAGAAATCAGACTCAACAATCATTTGCATTCCTTAAAAAAAATTATTTCCCTTCTCCTCCCAAAGTAAACAAAAGCAATACCAATATTTGAAATATATTAGGATGGAAATAAGAAAGTGCTTGCTTCAAGTCTGATTTTTGCAAATATTCTGGAGATGAAAAATCTGCCCATTAATCACTATTGAATCGCAATGAGACAAGAGACAACCTCAAGTATGGAATACTGCTAGTATTCTCAGCATTACTTCAGCCTTGTTCTTAAATCAATAGATCTGCTGCACTCATCATTCTCTTACCAAAGAACGTGTGCCCATCGCATCATGCAGTCGTGGCATATCAACATTTTCACTGATCCGAGAGATCATACGCATTAGAAGCTGAATCTTTCTACGATTTGGTGGTGGAAGCAACAAACAACATATCTGTAGTGCTTCAACAGCAACTCTTTCTAAATGAGGCTGAAGGAGATCTACAAGTTAATTGTAAAGACAACTATCGTTAAGATTTGAACCAGCTTTCAGGGTATTTTTATCTCAGTACAAGAAATTTCGTTTCTTTCAATGATGATAATCTATGTCTCATAAAACTCAGCTGTAACACAGTAGGTTGTTATGTGGACATTTTTTGTGTGGTCATCTTCAACTTGCTTCATTACTATATACTGCTGCTACAATTAAGACCATAATACAATTAAGAAATTACACTAATGTTATTCCCAGAAGTATTTCCAGAAAATGTGTTTCAAAGACCAGAAAAAGTTATCTGCTCCAACAGGCAGGTCTGTGCGAATTCGCCACCTCACCCTTAATGTCTAGGTCAGAATTACTTATCACTTACCTGAACAGAAAGGCAAATTACTGACACATCAAGTTTTAGACTCCCAAGATACTACACGCTACTATTTGTTAGCAGAGGTACAAAGGGCTACCTTTAAACAGTGCAATTTAGCAACTAAAATTTTTTTCTTTAAAATCCCACAGATCATGTTATATGCATATCAAAAAAACCTAGCAACAGCGCCAAAGATTAAGGAAGCAGAGATTAGTTAGTCAACACAGTAAGCCAATACAACATGCTTTAGAAAGCCATCTTACTTTGCGTGCCAGTCAACATATAAGAAGAGTGAGTGAGAGAGTATTCTGAGAGTTCTATGGTACTTTTGCAGAGTCTCTTTTTGACGGTGATATCAGAAACCTCAGTCCTGATGTTCACTGAAGTAGCCACATCAGAGATATTTGGTTTTCCTTGCCCACACAGCTGAGACCTTGGCTTTACTGTGATTTCAGCAGCTGGTATATTAATGCTAGCACAACTTTTGAAGTTCTTCTTGCCAAGTAAACTCAGAGACCTGCATATTTGCTTTGACCCACGATTTTCATCAAACAGCTCTTTAGTCTGAAGAGTTGAGGCAGACACTCTCTTGATACCATGTGTTTGTTTTTGACATGCGTTATCAAAACCAAGCTCCAATACAGAATTAGCTTTATGCTCACATGGCAGTGACTGTTTTCCATTTCTTGTACCCAGGATGGTGTTCACATCCCTTTGCCTGAGGGCATCAGATTCTCCTTTATTGCATGCACTTGAGGCAGTATCTCCAATTCTTTCCAGAGAGTAACATTTTGTCCTAAATTTTAAAGGTCGATCTTGTTCATTCCTGAAACCTGAAAGATTTTGGCAGCTTCCTCCTATTAGATTATCAGCACGGCCTTGTTTACATGGCAGTTTACATTGCTGCAATTTCTTTGTATATTGTTTTTGAATGGTTAGCTCTTCTGAAGGCTTCCTGGAAGCTTCATATTCTTTCTTTTTTTTCTCAGGCTCTTTGTGAAGTAGGCTTAGGAGAAGACATTCAGTTGACTTGAAAGAGTTCAAGTGAAGAATTTTTGAAGGTTGTGGGTCACATTTCTCATCTTGGACAGAATATTTTCCACTGCATATATCTGGAATTGTGATGTAACCACACATAACTATCAGAAAATGAAATATAAATTAAGATGCAAGTGGTATGAAAATGAACAAGTTCAGAAAGTTGCTAACTGAACAGAGAAGACAACAAATATAAGACGCTAATTTATAGCCGACTTGGTTAGTAAAATTAAGAAAAATTTAGCTCAGTACAAAAGCAATTTAACAAGATAATTGCAACCAACGTGCAAGAATAAAGTTAACATACTGCAATAGTGAGGGACAGGAACAAGCACGTATTTTTAAATTATGGTTATTGCATATTTAGAACGTTAACTCAGACGGCAATTTATATAGCCTATTATGAGACAGAACTGCATTTCAATTAATATTGTAATACAGAATGATAGCACTGATGATCTTCCTCAGATTCAACCTGCCATACAGATTAGGGGGTCAAGGTCTGCTTTGACTTACAGATTTGTTCCCCACTTGGTATAAACTTCTAGCTTGCACTGATTATTTCTAAATTCATACATACCTAAAATATTAACAAAAAGTTCATAGTATTCAAAAGTAAGTAATGGTTCAGGGAGATTGAGAAAGTAATCAGCAACCGTTCTGAATACATCTCGTTCAAACCCATTGTAAGTTGGTTGGCTCATGTCGTTATTTCTAGGCCCTATAAAAGAGGTGAAGAAAGAAAATTCACCAAAAAATGTCACAATTTTCCATTATAAAATAAATAAATTAAAAAATCAGCATAAGTTTAGTCTTGGAAAGAATCACATCAGCAATATACAAATATTTTGTTTAGGTCAGCACTGTACCATTTGTAAGCAAAACCAGTGTAAAATATTCTGTGTGGCCACTGAGGATTTCTGCTCAGTTTCAAAAACTGTTCCACACCAAGAAAATAAATGAGAACTCAGTATGGCCTTTATAGGCTCCTCAGCAAAATAATAAACTCTTAGTATCTTCCTTCATTTCTAAACTGGGATTACTCTAGTTCTTTTACAGGGAGCTCTAGCTTCTAGATCAAGAAGAAACTTCAAAGAATGCACAAACTGAGAAGCCAGCCAATATATACATGTTGCTTTATGCATAGGCCAAAGAGAGCTGGTCAGCTTCTTCCTTTTGTGGGGACCTCCTCTTTTCAACTCCTCTATTCAAATGGTTCACCAAGAGAAAGTTTTGTTCACCACTGCTCCCATGGTGAATCTCAGCTACACACAACTAACTTCCTTCAGAAGTGGACAGATGAGTAATACACATCTAAGATATGTGGTTAATAAACCTTGCCCATGTTGCTACAGGCAAGGAAAAAGGAAGAAAGAGAGGGGTCCTGGTACAAATAAAACTTGACATTGTGTAGATCTCTTAACCCAGATGTTATCATACTCCACTGACCTTCTACAAATGAAAGAAGCTACCTTACAAAGCCAATTCTAATGAATTAGGAGATGGCAGTTTTAATTACACATAGAACCAGGGAAAATTTAACTTTTGATATGATCAAACGTTATAATCATAACCACATTACCACACACAACACTGAAAATATAGTGGAGCAGTATTCCCCCTGCCAGCTAAGTATTTTCAGTTTTCACTGCGCAAAGTAACTACCACCTTAATCATTTGGTTCCAGTACAGCTAGCAGATGCAGAGATAAAATCTCCACTTGAACTCATTAACTCAAATTAGAAATGGAGAATTTGAAAAAAACAGAAAGCTTGCTTGTAGTTGTTGTCTCATGAATACAAAGACCTATTAGTTCTAAATAAAGGACTGATGTGGGAATTAAGGTACTGAAACGCTTAAAGACCAGTGCTCGCTATATTTTCCACTTCAATCTAAATCCACTCACCAAGCTCTTCCCTGTCCCACTTTTCCTAATAGTGCTCCTCACATAAGAGGCTCTGTTTTTGGGAATGCAGTTGAAGAAACAGGGTCATGTTGGGGGGGGGGGGGGGGGGAAGGGTCATTTTCACAAGAATGTACACTGCACACTGAACTTCTGAAGCCACACTACCCCACATGGACACCTACCACAGTTCCACTGAGCAGCTAGAGATATAAGCAGGTGTATACACACACACCATCCAACCACATTATAGCTGGTACAGCTCTGAGGGGAGCTAATGAAGGAGATTGCCAGGAACAGAGGCAAGAGTTAAACAGCAGGGCAAGAACACATATAAAGAGCTCATCATCTCCGTTTTCTTTTGAGAGGCACTCATCTAACTCTAGCATGCTCTGTTGGCCATTTAAAGAGGCAGTTTTAAAAAAAAAAAAAAAGAGAAAAAAAGGTCAGTCTACTTGTCTTCTGCTTCTCCACAATCTTTTCAAACCCTGCTTCATAGAGATGCAGAGCTTACATAATTGCAATCTATCTGTTTGTAACACAGCTTCAAACACATCTGACAAAGGAAGGCTCAAAGACAGATTCTGTGAAGTTTCATCAAAAGAAAAAAAAAACCAAACCAATGGCACTGTAGAGGAGGAAGACTAATAGTACCACACAGGTCTGCTACAGCACATGCTGAAGAACAAAACCACTGTTATTAGCAAGAGAATCCACATCAGACTAAGCCATTAGAAACTGAACTTCAATAGTTTCACTGTGAAAGTACAGGGTCCCCCCCCACCCAATGTGTGAAAACCTGTGTTAATTGTATTACTACACAGTAAATACTTTTACTTTGCCAGTAGCTCCAAGGCAGCTGCTCAAGCACGTGTAACACTGATGCCTTAGGTAACTGATTCTTCTTTTCTGACATTTAAGATTCAACATCATGCCTTTCTAAATTTTACATTTAAGGAAACACATAAAGAAAACAAAACAGATGCACCAAGTTTTCTGTAACTTGCAATCAGTTTTGCTGCTTGATATTTCATATGTTAATACTAAAACAAATGATGAGTGCAGTCTGACTCTCAATCTGCAGACAATGGAATTTCAGTTGTCAGAAAACACAGTTAACAGCTAAAATGTCTGACTTTAAAAATCCATCTCGTCTACTAGGCAGTGATTTGTAAGACATTTGAAGGCCTTAGTTTTCCACAACTAAACTGTAACTATTAAAAAGGTGTCTTACAGGGTTTTATGCATAAGCTTTTGCTAAAGCTTTTTCTTTAGAGAAAAAGGTGGGGAGCAGATAAGGAGGTACCAGAGGCACTATATTCCAAGTCCAGGATCCAGGAAAAAAAATGAGCAGAACTCTTCCTTCTGTTGTCATGACAAATTCAGTAGGCAATAAAGCTGACTATACAAGCATGCTTTTTTCTCAAACCCTTTCCAAAATTTTCATTTCTTCTAAGACAAATAAAAAATTCACTGGTTTTCTGTGAATTGGCCTCCCCAGTTTAATATGAAGCATAATAACTGTTTCAGTCCAGCTCAAAGCCAGTAACTAGAAAAGGAGAGTCCCTTTACTCCTGAAAAACTGCATTAGAAGAAATCAGGTTTTGCCCTACCACTGAAGTTTATTCCCTGCCTAACTCTTTTTCTAATAGGAATTAATTTAATGAAAAATAGTCCTTAGCTTCTTCATGGCCTTGGACAGCATGCTTCCACTGAAAGCTTAGAGTTTAATTAATTCTCCTGCACATTTCATGGATTAAGGAAAACTGAAGCCCCTCTTCTTCCACCAATTTAATCTGTTCATGTTGCCAACAATTCATATGCTGAATCAGACAATGCAGCCTAAAAGCAGGATAACCAGCTAGGCTACTAAACAGCTGGTATCTTGATTCCCTGAAAATAACATGTGTTAACTCTTTTAGGTTACATTTCTGCACAATAATTTGATAGGGATTGCTGTAATTGCTTAGCATATCAAGGCACTTATTTCCAAACTAAAACATCACAATTCATCTTAACATACAAGTGAATTTCACTTCCAACTCTCAAAATAGGCTTCTGAAACTTAAAAGCTATTCAGTGACTTACAGTATGCGAGGCATTTCATAGCTGACAACACCCAGTGAGGTAGGTCTTCTAAAATAAACAAACAAGTACATTATTTATATATAAACCCGAAGACTTAATAACTATGACAAATAGCAGCACACATATTAATATGTGAAGTACAAAAGATTAAATTTAGAACTGATTTTAAATATTGCTGCATGTGCAATTTAAGTGAATGCAATACACCTGCAAGATCTTCTATGCAAATATACTGAAGTATACCATAGTTTGGGAAAAGTAGTATAAAAGACAGACTATGGAACATATTACTTAAATTATTATTTGTTGTTTGCTGTAATTACATGATACAGAATCTTTAAGCAAACCACTAAAAAAAATCTTACCTGATTTGTTCTGCAAAATAACAACACCATGTTTGCTTGTGTTCGTCATGTTGTATATGACATACTCAGGAACTATCTGTGTTGGTTGCAAAACTTCTTCCAAAGATGGGAGGCCTAAAATGGTTTGCAAACTATGGGGAATAAGGGAGCAGATGTTGTCTAAAAGGTTTGCTAGTAATGAATTAAAACAAGTTCTTTCTATATCTATTCAAACATCTGTATCTATGGTAGTTAAAATATTTTAACATCAGCAACAATAAATTTCAATACATTTCTTAAATATAACAATCCAATGTTAATAAATACATTGGAAAGCATATGTAAAAAATAGTTTGTAAAAATACTAGACTTAAACATAACTTTAAAAATTAAAGAAAAATTTGCAGGCCAAAAGCTTGATCGGACCATTACATACAAGAAGCACATATGAGAAGTGCTTTTTATAATGTATTACTTACTGTATTAGAATAATATTTCTCCAAGTTTCTTGCACATATTCCTGGCTTATTTCCTTCCTATGCAGGGTGTCTTCCTTGTTTTCTTCTATTATATCAGGTTTTGTTTTTTCTAAATTTTCCTGAAAAGAAGTGGTTTATACCATAAGATAAACAAGGGTGTTAATATAATTCAAAACTAAGTAAAAATTTTTCTCAAAAGTACAGAGCATTCTGCAACACATTAAATTCCAGAACACGATCCAGGGAGTAACCTTAACAGTCTCAGCACTCAAATGTAAGCATACCCAACTAAAAAGCAAAAGACGACACTATGAAAGACAACTTGATCAACTCAGAAGTCGGCAACTTAAAAGGCAGAAACACACAAAAAACAAATGAGTTAGTAAGTGAAGTACTCTCCTTCAGGATTGCAATCTAAATTCAGAAAGTATGCATGCACGCACACACAGAGAAATCTCAAAAGAATAAAGGGCCAAACACTCGCATTCAATCTTATTCAGAAAGCAAGCAGAACAGTTAAATAATTTGTGCCTTCTATTTGTCCTAAACAAATAAAAAAATATATTAAGTTTCAACAAGGACATGTCATCTTGATAGTTTCTAGAACTCTACCTTCCAGCCCTCCTACAACTTTAATATACTGTAGCAGGAATCACTCTGTACTGAAGGAGACAAAACAAAGAAAACAATCCAAAGGAAAACAAAAACCTCCCATGCTGATGATGCTCAATTGCTTACACATATATACGCAATAAAAACTCTATGTAATCTCAGATCGTATTGATGCAAAATTAGCTCTATACTGCAATGGGGGAGGGCATAGGGGTTGGTTTATCAGATAACCTTTTTTTCTGATTAAGTAACTTGGTTGCATTAATAATACTCTACCCCCCATATCTCTTCCCAACAAACTATTGTCATAAGTTCAGAAGAAACAGCTTTGTATAGTTTTAACTGTACTTAATTTCTTCTGTCAAATCCATAATCCCTTCCACTTGCTGCCAGCATTTCAGAAATGTCATGTTACAGTTACAGCTATGATTTTACATGCATGTATTTTGTTTGAATATTTACAGGTTATTTAATAAAAGCTTTTTGTACACTGAAGAGAAACAACATGTCACCAAGACACTTCATTATAAAATATAGCTGTATCTTTCTACTACACCTCTATAAATGTTCCACTTCACTGTCTAGAAGAAGCTACTAATTTATTTCTTAAGCTAGAAGGGAAGGTGACAAAACAGAACAGTGTCACTAAAAGATGACTGCTTCTAGGTTTTTTTTTTTTAAAAGAGAATAAAGAAAATACATGGCAACTGTAATTATGTAAGAAACATAAGTTATTACCAGAGACTGTAGTAACTCATGTTTTTTAAAAGTTCTCCTGGATAAATGTGGCAGTTTAAGAAGTCTTTCTTTGTCTCTAGAGAAGTTTTCCAAGTTCTCTTTTGGTGGACATAATTTTGGTAGAGGTTTAACTGGAGATGTTGAAGGAAACCTGCAATGAATAGGAGAGATGTTAAATACATTTAGAATAGATTAGAAATATAAGTTGCTTATCCAAAACTATGCCCTGTCAGTGTGATTCCTAAGATTCTGAAAACATTCAGAAAAGTAAGAAGAAAAATGTTAAAATTTTCTCTTTAGAACACTGTTTAACACTATCATATTATAAATTAGCGTTGGGCTACTTTTCTTGATTCCTGAGTCAAGTTGAAGATACTCAGATATTTATGCAGCACTGAGAGCAGACTTGGAGAAGCAAGGGCCATTAATACCTTTAATTTAAGAACTTAGGAAAGACTGTTTCCCACTTAGACTTTCTGTAAAATACACAAACGTAGTAAACACAGGACTAGTCGTACAGCATGGAACTACAACAACAACTTCTCCTTGGCCGCCCTCCAAAGCGCTTGAGCATAGCACACATGCCAGTGAAAAACTTGGCTAGGCAGAAGCATGGAAACAGCCCCCAGCACACAGGATGTATGGTCTATACTGCAAGTCAAAGTAAAGTAAAACAGTGAGTGGAGTAAAACGGTGCTAATAATTAAGTTCTGGCCCAACTGCTCAACCCAAAGCAAGATATTTTTGAGAATCTGAGTATTTAGATTTTTAAGTAAAGTTCTCAACCTGAAGAGGTGTGTTATCTGGTCTTCATTTCAGTACCTGTATAGTGTACCGTTGTCTTCTAAATTTTCAGATCCCCACCTCCCTTTTATATCTTCAATTACATGATTCTTGAGAAATTTTCTTAATAACTGAACAGTCTGCTGCCTGGTAACTTCAGGACCAAAGTTACTGTTAGTCCTTAACACTTCATGGAGCCAGTCTACAGCTTCTGATGCCGTAAAACAGCTTCCATGTTTTTTGAAATGTTGCCTGTGTTTCCTTAACGGCATGCCTGCTCGGAAATATTTTGTAATTTCATTCCACTGCACAGGAAACAAAACAGCCAAGAATAGAAGATTAAAGCCTGAAGTTGATCATTGTAAGTATCAGTTAAAACAATGTTATGTTAATAACCCTGTAAATGAAATCACAACATTAATACAAATATTGACAGTTATACTGAATAATGTAGTAGTATTAATACAGAAATGTTAAAAGTTAAGATTAAAAACTAAGTAAACATTTCATTTCGGTTTTTACCTCATCCTTCTGTAACTGAAAATAAGGTTAGTGTTTCACAAACATAATGCGTTTTACTGACCCACTCCGTATATTCTCAGCGTTTACATCAAATCCATCAGTCTCCCCAGGCACCGCCTAACCACAGCCACAGCAGCTCTCAGACACGAGATGAATCAAGCTGTTTTAAACACCAGTTTTAAATTTTAAAGTATTTTCTTCCTCTCCTACCCACCCGCACAAAATTAGATGACGCACTCTAACGAGGGGCTCGTCTCACTAAGCCGCCGCCCGATCCCCAAGCAGCACGGCACTGCCGCCGCCGCAGGCCCTGCCCAGGGAGGCTCGCAGGACGCCCACGTTGCGTGACAGCGGTCCCGGGGGGCAGGGCCGCCCCCCGCCGCGGCCGGACAGCGGCGGCCGCGGTCACCCTGAGAGCCCAAGGGCCGAACACGGCTCCGGGGGCGCCGGAGCCTCCCTGGCCGCGGGGGCCCAGAGGGGTTAGTGTTAATTCGCGCTTTACCCTTGAGGCAGGGCCCGGGAGCCGCGGGCAACCGCCGGTTCTCCTCCCCCCGCCCTACATGCACGCACGGCGCCAGCCCGAGAACCCGAGCCCGCCGCGGGGCTGCTCCGGCCGGCTGCGAAACCCCCGGCCCGGCCCCTCACCAGCTTGGTAGCGCGGTAGGGCCCCGGTGCGACCGCCCGGCTCTCCATCGCGCCCGGCGCGGCCCCTCCGGCCGCTGGGGGCGGGCGGGCGGACAGACACCGACCGCCTCGCGCCCCGCCCCGCACGGGGCCCAACGGCCGCGCCGCCGTTTGAATTCACTGCGCGAGCCGCCCGCGGAAGCGGGTTGGGCGAGCCGAGCGGGCACGTGGCGCCTCACGTGACGCGGGCGGCGCGGCGGGCGGCGGCCTCCCGGAGGGCAGGGCCGGAGGGGCGGGCTGCGGGCGCGGCGGGGAGCGGCCCGGGGGCCGTGCCCTCCGAAGGGGAAGGCGAGCGCCTCGCAGGCAGCCGCAGCGCTCTCGTGCACCCGTCAGGCCTTTACGGAGGGACCCTTTAGTGAACCGTTTCCTCGGCCGAGACGCCTGCCTTCCAGCGCGGGGCGGCAGGCGCGCACGAGTCCATACGGCAGCCACAGGTCAGTCCTGAACAGCGGCTCAGAAGCTCGCCTCTTTTCAGAAACGCCCCTTGGTTATTTGTTAAGATGAGGGGGGGGAAAAAGCCAACTTGCGTCTTGTGACTTAACTCGGTTTTCAGAGCATAGTCACAGACAACGCATCAAGAGCCAGGTGTGACTTCTGCATTTCTTAGGTCCTGTGAGACTAGCACCTAGCTTACACACATCTGCCTGAACGCATATGCTATCTGCTTTCAGAAGAAAGCAGTGTCTTTCAACTATCCCGTCACATCATGTGTATTCCCTACAGATACAGGTATAACAGAGACACTCCCCCAAAACAACTCAACAAACAACCTAGCAAACATGACAATAGCAAATTGCAGCAATATATCAAATAAACAAAATACATTAAAAAAATAACATTGCAATTGTAAATTACTTTTGCAGACATCTGGGTTTTTTTTTTAAACTGTTCTTGCTCTCAGAGGCTGTAGACCAAGTGTACTTGTAACCTGGGAGCTATAAATACCCAATGACTATTTTATCTCATCTTGATAAGTCATCTATTTCTCAGACATTTTGGGCTCATCGCTTAAACTTTTAATCAATAAAGACACACAAATACCTCAGGCACTTTTATAAGAAGGAATAAAAACATCACCAGTGATGAGGAATCACACCAGCATAACAAGTAGATTTAAGTAATAAGATCCAAAGCTGCAACCCAGGAAAAAGAGCAGAAATAGAAAGCCAAAGCACCAAAACATGCAGCAACCTAGAGAATGCCTCCCAGCATACCCAGGTCTAGAGCAGCACTAAGTAAACCTATTTCTCAAGTACATATCCTATTAAAGGAGAGATAGCTATTCTGTTTTTATGTGCTTAAGAAATTAGTTGCAGGAGCCAGTCAAAGCTGTCTCCTAATAACTTCTATCAGATCTATCAGCTGTAGCACCTGCTGGTAAGCCAGCAGTTGTTGACTTAATGAGTCAGTATAGCAAACACTTCAAAATTCAGTGAAGCTGTGTTATTTCAGTTACATTTTGCATCTGATTAGAAGAAGAAAGATGTGGATTCTCTCACTAGATTCACAAACTTTAGAGATGTTCTTCATCACTCATATATTTCATCAACTCGCCTCCTGTTTTACTTTCTAACAAAATTGCTCAATGAGTGGTTGCCAAGGTAGAAAGTGGTATTGATTTTTCCAATAACCCAGGTTCTAAACCTGTTACAGAGTATAAATCAATTTAGTGATTATCTTAGGGAAATCTTCATGAGTAAAACCTCCAGAAAGTGATGACTACAACTGTTCCACCATGGATTACTTCCTGTACTATTTCTTTCAGATTATTAAAAAAGATATAATGCTCTATGTATTTGCATTCAACCTACTGCCTACAGGTGATCTAATAGATTTTGTAAAACTTCGTATCTTAGATCAAATAAAGAGATTTTAGGGACATGTCTGGCAAATACAGTAAAAGTGATAATTGGAGTAGTCTGGGAAACATTACAGTCCATTTTATTCATACTAGTGTATGCAGTGTTACACTCTTGTAGCCTAGAGTGTTTTAATTAATTTCCTAGGAGACAAAAACTAGAGTCCTTTCTGCTTGTAATATTCAATTTCAAATCTACTCTTGCTTGTAGGTTTCCCTACTTAAAGAAAAATGACTACACAGAGAGAGGTGTTCTGTGTATTTATTACAGTCCTGAATAGACGCAATCAACTGGAAATATAAGCAGTCTTCTAAAATAATTGGAGGCTACCTTCAGGTCACTAAAAATATTCTTGGAGCCAGTTTTATGACTTTACAATGAGATTTCCTTAGCTTTCTTTTTTTTTTTTTCCTTTATTCTCATTAGAGAATACCAAATACCTAGTGCATACCTGCACAAATACCAACCTGGCTTTGCTGTAGGAGGGTGTAACTCTTCACATACAAAGTTCTGCAAAATACATAGGAAAAGTAAAGTGTTATTTTCTGCTTCCCCTTTATAATTGTTTTATGTTGGTGTCTGCTACTAGAAACAGTAGAAGGTAAAATAAATAGAGATTAATAGGGTTAATTTGAAATATCAAGGTTATGGCTGTCCCTCTTGATTGTTTTCATTGTGTGTGTTAGTGAACAGAAGCAGCAGCATGTGCTGTATGCCTGGTTTTAGACATAGGAATAAAACTAATTACAAGTACTTAATATTGATCTCCTGATGTTTCATGTAGCTGAATGAACATTCTTGCCCTGAAGTTCAAAATATAAGGGAACAGATTGTGGAGCCTGGTAGTGATAACATAAGCTTTCTGTATTTGTCATTAAGGAATACAAATGTATCTACATTTACAAATACATATTCCCCTTGGTTTGGGACGATGGTGCAGTAAATGGGGTGTTCTTCCCCTTGGACGTGTTGCAGTGACCAGACACCTGGAGCCTCGGCAGGGCTTGGCATGCTAGCCTGGCACAGACTGTGCTCTTTGAGCTTCCAGTGAAGGAAGATTCAGTAGCTTGTGTCCAAAACAACACAGATACCAGGCCCAAATCCCAAACCAGGTGCAACAGTTGACCCTGCAGGACTTTTCTTTGGCCCTTATGTTTATGACTTTCACTTTACCACAGCTAAGTTTTATTTTTGATCTCTGGTAAGGTAAAGCATATACGACTGTAATAGCAGCCATGACAATACTGCTGCTGGGACAATTAGGAGCAGCAATGAAGAATTGAAGTCTTTGAATTTGCTGGTGTAAGCACAGTCAGTAGGAAAGCCAAGTGCTGTGAGGATTTCAGAAGCGTGCTTTGCTAATGTGCTGCTGCTATTCTTTCATGCACATCTGTTTAAATTTTGATTTTAGGGGGATAGCTTCTGTACTTAGTGTAGGTGAAACAAATTGCCTGATATTTAGTGAAATAAAACAGGAAGCATAAAAATCCACAACAGCTGAAAGATATATGGGTCCTTAACACAAAGTTCTCATTATATCATTGAGATAACAAGGTAAAAACTCAGAGATTTTCATTTCCAGATGAAATATTTAAGCAAATTTCCCCCCCCCCCCCCCCCCGAATATTATGTATCATTCTTTGAGGGTATTAAACAGTGAAGGGTAGATTTTTTTTAACATGTAGTACAGACTTTATAAGAGCAACATTTTGTAGACAAAGAATCTAATCCAGGCAGGATGTGCCTGGGGGAAAAAATCCACATTGCAGACAAACCACAACAATTGCTGTCATTTCATTGCAATAAACTTTTTTCTTAGAAAAGCAATTCTGTGGAATTTACCAGCTTTCTGATAACAGCATTTCAGCTGATTTCTGGAGATCGGATGACTTTTATAGTGACAGTGCAGATGCTTTTTGGAAGGATTGGTATGGGAAAGATAGAGGAGAATGCCTGTGAAGGTTATAATGAAAATAAGCATGTGAGAATTTGAGATAAAAGAAGAATCTCAGTTTGGAACCATATCTTTTTCTACTCCTGCTGAACTTTACACCATGTAGAGTTAGTAGCTTGTACAAAAAGCCACTTAGAGGGGAGCTTTTATGCAGTAGTGTAGAAAACCCAAAACAAACAAGTTGAATAGATCATGCTGTTGTTCAGCCTTGAATGATTACTTGAGATCCCCTGCTGTACTCCTCAGCAACTCAGGATCCCCAAGCACTTTCCTCTCTCCCACAAACATAGATGAATTCTGTGTACTATCTTCCCCTGAACAAAAGCAACCTGAGCACTGTGTTATTTTCTTTCCTCTGAATGGTAATGGATCAGCATCCTGTTCTGCTTGTACCTTGCAGATGCTGAGAAATACCCTGCACCTTTTCTCACTAAATTTTCACATGATCCAATGCATTTATCTATCCCCCTACCTTGTCCCTTCTCAATCAGTTAAAAAAAAACCCTGAGCTGCTCAGGACTCTGCCCTTTATCGCAATCCTCTGCTAAATACAGTTTGGATCGCATCTGCAGCAGAGGAGTATGGTCACTTCCCTGCTACTGTGTTGGTTACCAGAAGTAATGCACAGTCCATAAAGCATACCATCTGCCGACAGAGCTGCTTGAGGTGTTTCCTGACAGAGCTCTCCCAGGATTTTGCGTTAAGAGTGATCACCGAGATAACAAGCTTTTGCGATTCTTGGTAGGAAAATGTTACTCAGTTCCCTTGTTGGTCTTAGTCCTCTTTCTCCAGCACAGTTCTAAGTAGCTCTTCTGCAGTGGTTTCAAAAATGTGAAAATGTGCCGATGTTTTGTAGGAATCATGAAGCAAAGCTTTGAAGTCTTTAATAATAGCAGTTTTTACAGTTATATTATCCCTTAACCTTGTAGGAGTTTAATATGTGTTTGTATTATTCCTTCAAGAATATAAATATCTCTTAGGATCTAAACGGCTCTTAATTTTCAGCTGAATAAAAAGGTTAGGGAGGCATGTTTGGAACACTGTTAGTGTAGAAATAATAAATTAACAGCTATCTATTTGTTATGGTTATAAAGGAAAAAATCTATCAAGTGGATGAAAGGATTGTGCATAACAGCATAAGTAGCTATAGTAGGAGTAGTTGTAAGATGAGCATTATGCTACTATAGGATGATGTGCATAAAGAGCCTTTTTGCAAGAGAAAATTCATGTAGTGTTAAATATGTGCAAACAATTAAAATGTGTATAAAGTTGTGTGATCTTTGAATTTTCAGAATACTGAGCTTGGAGCTCTGTTTATTTGGGTTAGTATCAAGTACAGTTTCAAAGTCTTGCAGAAATGTTTAATCTATAATTAACAGCTAGTGCTTGCAATCATCTTAGATGAAGGCTGCAGCTTTAATGAAAGCCTATTTTATTTTTAATAGGATTCAAAGACATTGCATACAAAAATGACATAGCAGTATCAATTTCAGCTGCTATGCCTGAGATTGTTAAGTATTGATAGCTGATAGTATTGATAGTATCTGAAGCTGTAAATAAACCCTTTGCATGTATAGACATGAGATGTCCTGGCTTCAAACACACTTAATTAATACAGACAGTGTGAAGCTTGAGGTATTTTTGAACCAATCCCAAATTAGAGCCCTTTTGCTTTGCCTTTCATATATAATTTATTATCCTGTCAAAGGTTTTTTTATGTACTGCATCATGATATGTTAAGTAACTCATGCTTTTTCTTTCCCAGTCATTTGGCTTAAGACTTAATTAAATAGCGGATGTTAAGTATAGTTTAGTGAAGGGATTCAGCTGAGTTTACTTCTTGGTAGCTCAGGTGCACAGGATGAGCACTGAAGCTGCTTGCTCACTCCACTATGTTGGTAGGACATACTTCCTTGGTGATCCAAGGGATCCAGCCCATTCACTGAAGCACAGAAGTACCTAAATTTCAGGTGCCTAAGGCAGCCCTCAGTAGCCCCTCTAGAATAAGCCACTATGTTCTGTGTACAGAGGGACCAACGATTATGGAGAAAATGTTCACTTTTATAAGTGGATTGTTTCTCCATCTGGAGATCTGAAAGGCATTGGTCTCTCTGACTATCCAGGGAACACCATCCCTCCCTGGGGAGGATGTTTCCGTTACTCAAGTACCTATGTTCATACACAAGTTAGGTACATGCAGTGCAAGCCCCTGGATATCTCAACTGAGATAGGAATAAAGCTGCGGCTAGATGTTGTCACTTATCTGTCTTTTTCTTTATGTGTAAGAGGTTGCAAGTTCTAAGGCTGTCAACTACAGCCCAGACATTTCAAATCAATGCACAGATTAATAAAGTTGATTGTTGTGGGTTTTTTTGTTTTCTACTGTGCAGTGTTGTGTTTTCCACTGCAACATTTTATCACAAAATGTGTTTCAGTGTTGATATATCTTTTAAATGTCATTTGGATTTATCAGATCCATTATACAAGTTTTTGAAAAGTATTTAGATGCTTCAAGGAATTTTAAAATTTCCAGCTGTCTAGGTTCAGAGACCTGGGCTTTTACAGGTTTTTTCTTCTTGCTCTGTGAAATGCTGTTAGGCTTGACATGAAGAGCCTCTAAGACATTTTGGTATCTAACTCTTCTTTAAGTGTCAGATATTTTTGAAAATCTGAATTGTCAGGTTTTCAAGAGATAAAGAGCTGGTCTATGTTTATGAAGTTTCATTACAAAATCTGCTTCATGGAACTGTATCTTTGCACACATCTTTCATGGGAATCCTGTTATTCCTTAGATAATTTAACCTGGTAAAACTCACTTCAGTGTAAGTTATATACCAGGTAGAGCAGGTAAGTGGACTGTGTGTTTCCTGTGCTGCCAAACTAGTACCCTGGAGCAGTCCTCTAGCGCTTTGTCATTACAGGACTTGCCCTGGACAGCATTTTTAATTCTGCTCTACAGGGTGTGACTGAGCTTGGAGATATAAGTTTGCCCAGCTTAGATAACGAATATACAGAGCACCAACAAAGATGCATACACTGTAGTAAAACTGTATTGGCAGCAGATGAGTGCTGGTAGAAATGAAGTCTGTAAAATTTTTGAAACAAGAGGCAGCAGTGTAAAGCATTTACAGCTTACACTGTTACGTGATAATGTCTAGCTAAAATTTTGGTTTCTGTTTTGTCACAAAATTTTAATGAGTTATGCACCTAGCCATTCTCTGTGCTTTTGACAATTTGCATTTGGTGGTCACTCTAAATGTATAAATGCATTGGAATGTTTTTTTTTTTCCTAAATAATGGTTAAAAATATTGAGCTGCCTACACTGATATGCTTGCTACTTGTGTGGGGAAACTATGGGAGACTTTTTTAGATAATTGCAGCATAGAAAGACTCAACTAGTACAAGGCATGCTGATCCTGCCTGATACGTGACTGTACATCTGACAGAGGCTGTTAGAGCAATGGCTTTTCAGTTCAGTTTCTCATAGTGAGATTTGGATGGCCTGAGGTTATTGAAAATTCTGCTATTACATGTTGAGGGCTATGGCTTCTGCACCAGCAAGATGCAGAATGAAGTGTTGGTATGGACAGATAGGCAGAGGGAGCAGGAGAGATCTGGACCTGGAAGCAAGCCACCTCTGCTGCAATATGTAATATTGATTGCTTTTCTTGTGTTAAATCATTCCCTTTGATACTGACCTCTGTACTGTGTGGGCTGCTATGTTACTGTGTGTATTGCAGCAGGTTATTAGTAAAATAATTTGACTTATGTATGTTCTAGGAATAATTTAGAACATTATCTCTGTTGTGTAGAGCATTATTGCTGTGCAATGCCTACAGATTGTTAGCACAATTACGAAGGTAAGCTGAATGTTTCTGGCTGCTATCTGGATGGACTCTTCCCTCCAAACAGCAAGAAATTCCTCTGGATATTTATCTTCTCTCTGAAAAGCATTTCTCAAATAATTTTGGTTACGGCTGTAATAATAACCCCTCCCTCCCCCATTATTTGGATGTTTTATGGAAATGCCAATGCCTTTTCCTGTTCTTACTTATGGTAGTCTATTAGCTCTTTGAAAACACGTGATGAAATGAAAAAGTGGCAATGTCTCAAATTATCCAACAACTTCATTCAGAAAGGCTGGACATACTTTTACTTTCTAAGTAAAAGAAAATAGATGGAAATAGAGGGAAAACATCTATCTGTATGTTTTTCAATATTTTTTTTCTGGGAGGGAATAGGGTTGAGGAGAGAATTGTAGCTCCTTATAATGCGAAGAAAGGAAGGAAACAGTGCAGAGTCCTGCACCTGGAATGGGCTGACCCCATACGTTGGTACAGCATGGGGGCTGCTAGCCAGGCATCCTTCTAGTACAGGAGCAGGTGGCCTCATTCACATGGCATTCCATAGTTAAGGGGTTACCTATAAAGCAATAATCACTGCTGTTTCACTTCAGCAAGAACTTGCTCTATGGAAAATATTTTAAGCTCCTCTTATTATTTCTATTGATCTGATGTTATGTGTGTCTGTACAAATTGGTTTTGCCTTTGCTTAGCAGAAATATACCTCTGGACTGATGAAATAATATTATTTCAATTGAGATGTTTTAAAAAAAGTTATAACTATCTTCAACTTTGGTGTAGTTATGTTTATATAGCACCGAATCTGTAACAATCCATTGGCACATGCTTCTCTAGTGGCTTTGGGCAAATCTTGAGACTCCAGTATTGTGTGGCATCTGCTCAAGATGATTTTTAGAAGGCAAGGTGGGAAGCTGCAAACTGTAGCTTCCTTTTGGGTGTAATAGCAAATGAAAGTTTGCTCTGATAATTTAATATCTGTACATAGTATGCTAGTAATCCTGATCTACAGTGTTTCTCTGGAAAAACACAGAATTTTCCTTCAACGTGTCTTTGTTCACGTAGTTTTTATTGAACTCAATTGAATTACTCCTGTACTTTACAAGAACACTGATTTTCTGACTTTGCTGTAGACCTTTAATAGCAGTTACTTCAGATACAGGCATTCCCCCCCAGTTCCTTTATCCACCAAACGATTTAATTTAAAAAAAAAACAACCATAACCAACCAAACTATGTGCAGTTTTAGTGGAGTTGGTCTGAAAAACAATCCTTTTATGCAGTTGCTTACAATTTGTTGCTTTTCATTTTTGAGCTGCATCACAGCTGTGCCCAGTTTTTCTCACAAATTAGTTCATCAGATCTATTATTCTATAAATGTGTAGCAGCTGTTGCTCAAATCCAGCTTGATTGCACATGCCCTCTGCAGTTTTACTCAATTGGTTTACTCCAAACACTTTGTTACTAAATCATTCATTTGGTCATAACTATCCGTACAAAGTATACATCAAAACGCTTCATAGTGTGGCAGTTTGGAAGCCAGTTGCTTAAAAGATCAAAGGATGGGATCACATATGGAGTATGGTCTCCTTACCATATGTATTCACAACTCCTGGCTGTTAGTAAAAGGCAAGTACTTATATCAAAAAGGCGAGAATGCTCAGGCTAGAGTTTTCATTGTAATGGTATTTGGAAGCAGTGGGGAAACATGAATATTACAATGTTTTCAGGCATTCATCTCCACGATTCTTGGTGCTTTGCTCATTCTCCACAAGTCTCTGAAATGCAGATGCTCCTCGAGTGGAAGGTGGCAGCTGTCAGGCATGTTAAACAACATTCAGGAAAGGGGGATGTTGGCAGAAACCAAGGAAAAAACTGTCTTCATCGTTAGGAAGTATAACAAAATATTTACGAAGTGACACCTCCCCGCCCCCCCCCCCGGATTTTCCTAGGTCTTCTGTAGCATCTCAAGGACTCCAGCACAAAGTGAGTGCCGTCTGCATGCACACAGCCTTAAGGTCATACAGCTGGGTTTAGTTGTGCTGCTTCCATCACCTGAGGCTGCACTGTTTTAATTAAAAAATTGAAGTACAGTTATCTCTTGACCTAGCAAAAAGACTTGGAAGATCCAAACAGTTTAAAAACCAATGGGAGAACATATTAACAAAACACAAGGCATGAATTGTTCTTGGGAATAGTCTATGGCCTTTTCAAATACTAAAAAATTTCTGCAGAGATGTTTGGGAAGCTCATGCATGAGGTAGGGTATACTGCCTGGTTAGTCTCCTGGATCCAATGACATCAGGATACATTTCACGCGGGGAAATTATCATTTACCAGGTCTGAGATGAGGTGAATGCACATTCTAGCATGTGAGGGCTCAAGGAGTTGCATGCAGGCAGGTTTATTGTGAGCTCTGGCTGGAGAAGAGACACATGCCCAGACAGACAGATGACTGCCTCTTGTCAGATGAGCAAGACGGGAGGGAAAATTGCACTCCTTGTGCACCCTGGAGTAGATGGAGCTCCTTGGAAGCTGACCCAGGGCAAGCCTTCTGCCTGGGTCTGCTGCAGCTAGGAAGGCTAATTTCCTAATTACTTAGCTTATTACCTGGGTGTGAGCTGTTGTTTCCATCCTGTTCACAGAATGCTTTATTGTTATTTGAATCTAAGCTTTGAAAATAGCCTGTTTCTACCCAGTTGCTTTGGAGAACGTGGTCAATATCGTAACCAACTGATGAACAATAGGGCCACAGTCTACCCCTGCTCCAACCTCATAATTCCACTGGTGTTTATTTGATAGTGTATGTTCCCCATTTCCTTCAAGAGTATAAGCATACCATAGTCTTGCCTTTATTAATACCTGAAAAATGTGATGAGGACGGGGGATGACGGCAATGTAATCTAGAAAGTCAAAGCAGACAAGTAATCCATGACTCCGAGTTTAAAGTATGATGCCTTGTCCTGCACAGGGAGAAACTAGCAGAAGTCTATATCCACCGATATGAAACCTTGCTTTCTTCAAGTGAATTCAGGAACCTGCTGTAGGATATCTGACTAATTCAAAAGAAAACGGAGCAAGCCTTTTCTGTTCTGGAAGTCCTGTCTTTCTGTATCACTTTCTTGTGATGGGACTGATTTCTGCCACATGGTGGTGGTGTTGCTTTTTTTTTTTTTGCTGATCCTGAAAAGTTGTTTCTAAGATCAGCTGGAGCCATGAAAACTGCTTTATTTGTTAAATGCAACTTAATGATAATATGTTGATTTTAATAAATGTTAATGAAATTTGCATGTTACTTTTGCAGTCAGGGTGTGATAGGACTGTGTCATCAATACACAACACATCAGTTCTACAGTGGCAAGGCTACTATTGCCAGCTTCCCAACCTTTGCATCTAATATTTTCACTGCATTTGGTGGGCTACTGCTGCTTTGTTTCCGTAGAGGAAAAGAGACGGGCCCTTTTTAAAAGAGAATTATGAACACTTTGAGTCATTAGGCATCATTTTAAAAATTTAAAGTTTTTCCTTGTAAAAAGGTGGTTTAGGCATCATGTTATGGGGAATGTATTAGTTCAAATTCATGTTGATACAGGCTGAAATCTGCAAAGATACCTTGCTTGGCAGCCTGGTGTCCATCTTGCCTGGGGAGAATGATTCATGCAGTGATGCTCAGTAGCAGAGGTAGTAGTAGCTGCTGTGTGTGGTCGCTGAGCTCCTCAAGTAGGCTGATATGGTCCAGATCTTGGCCAAATATCTTGCAGGCCCTGTAAGGATATGAAAGCCTTCCTGAAATACAGGAAGTAGCCAGAGAAGACTATGAGAAAAAAAGGTAATTGAAAAGTCCTTGAAATCAGCAGTCCTTAGCTGTCTATTTTACAGGCTGGGACTTAGAGCAGGGGCTCAAGTAAGAATTAAAATTTTAAAAAAGCTTGATTCTAGTCAGTGGAAAAAAACTGTAAAAGTCACATGGCATATGCTCTTCCATCCCTTGTTAGTCTTGCTCTGAAAGCTTCTTGTGTGCTGTAGCTCAGTGGTGAGGGCAGGTGCCAGTTCTATTTGGGTTTCTCACGAACGCTGAAGAACTGACCTTGAAATAGTCCTCTGATTTTGTCCTACTTGAAAACAGAGTACCTCCTTGGACAAAAGGAGAAAGCAATGGAAGCAGTAGCCACAGTGAAAGCCTTTGCGTCACTTCTGTTCCGTTCCCAGTTATGGAGCCTCCTGGCAAGGAGAAGAGGTGACCAGGCAAGTCGAGACCATGTGGAGGGAGTCCCAGGGCATCTGTGCAAGTAGCTGCCTGGACTGGCAGCACTGGCAGAAAATAAGGGACAATACAAAGAATTTCTATTGTGTAGCAGCCAGCTCCATCCATCTCCTTCCTCTGTGATTTTTGTGTCTCTATTTCTATATTTCTTCCTGATCCATAGGTGATGTGTGTGCAGAAAGTTTCTAAAAGGTAGACCTTATTTATGCAAGTATTTTTCTTGGAGGGCTTATGCAGAAAAAAAGGAAACAACTTCAAAATCATCATGATTTGATTAGAAACAGCAGACACTAAGAAAAATCCTGGAGGGAAGATGGAAGGAACAAATCGGCCGTGTGAAACAAGGACAGGATTAATACGCTGAGGAAGTGAGAGGCTTGCTAAACATTCACACAATTAACATACCAGTACCCCTACTTCTGAGGAGAGAGGGCTGCTGTCAAGGTTTTTGCTGCCACCTCTCCCTTGCCCCATCATCCCAAGGAAGCCATTCACTCGCAATTTAATTATGTTGCCTAATGATTCTGATCTTCATAGCATATATGCTAGTTCTTGTAAAGCTAAAATAAAACATTGTGCAGTTGATGGTACTGCCTGTCATGTGTACTCTGTTGCATTAATATGAAAGTTCATTTCAAGATACATTCAGAAAAGAAGGCATTTTGGTAAATGTTCACTGGTTGGGGTCAGGGACAGCATCATCCTCATTGTGCAGGCTCTAGCACTGACAGTACTTTTCCATGAGCATTCTGCCAATGCAACTCATGCATACTTGCTACAGACTCATAGCAATGCTACAGTGTAATTTACTATGAGTAGGGTTTGAATTAGCTGCATGGAGTTAAACTTTTTCAGATTTTTGTACTTAATTTGCTTGTAAGCTATGGACAAAAATATCAGTCTTTTAAATTTTTTTCTAGGTTGCTGTACGCTATTATCAGCTGGTATCCTTTATATCAGATTACAACTATTCAGTTTCTAGCCAACAATTTTTTAAAATATTCACTGACTCAAAAAGAGGAGATGCTATTCTAAAATTGTTGGAGCTTGTTGTTAAAAATGACCTTCATGCAATAGTAGGTTATCTTGTTTAAATAGAAGGCTAAATATAAGTTCCCCATTTCAGCAGAGCACATTTGATAAACCGAAGGACTTGCTCGACCATTAACTGAGCTGATGAGCTTGAGAACATGAAGAAATTCTAGGACTGCTCCAGGTTTAGTGCCAGCTGTTGGGGAAGCTGAGAAGAGGAGGCAAAGGGCTTGGCCCTATCTGTGTAAATAATTGGATTAGGAAGACTCTTGTGAATAACCGGAGAGCCTCGGAAGGACGGAAGGAGAAGGAGAAGGACAGATCAGCAAAGAAACCAAACTGATGATAGTGGGAACTGCTCCAGAGGACAGCAGAGAGCTTGTAGTAGTCTCATGTTTCATGGGACCCCATTTGATGGTGTATCCTGATAAATACAAACCTTTGTGTCCATCTCTGAAGTCTGGCTCCTCTCACCTTAGGCATATGCCTCAAGTGTATATTTCCTTCAAAATTCTGTTGTTCTAGTCTATTTGTCCAGCCAGTTCAAGATATTAATGCCCTGGCTTCTCTTCTGCTTCTGTTTCTGGCCTGGTGAATATTTATGATAAGTAAAACAGTCCAACAGGAATGACTTAGAGACATCCTGTCTAGAATAGTTAGTAGCATAGAGATTATGGTAGATGGAGGTCATATCCTTGGTCTACATAGGAGCTCTCATCTATCTCATGAACTCCAGGTTAAAAGTAAGGTTTTTCTCTCTGGGCTTGCATTTAAAAATTATAGGCACTCTCTTTCCTGCCTGAAGTAGAATGGGAACAGTAATGAAATACAAATCTTTTTCTGATGAGACACCTCTTTCTTAAAAGGCCCGGTCTTAAGTGTTAAGTAATCTAAATCACAGGAAATACAACCAGCCCCATCCATAATTAGCATGATATCCATTCTTTTCAGCCAAATTTCCCCCCCCCCCCAATAATGTACTTCTGACAACTCTAATTTTAGATGAGGGATATGTACCCAGATTCAGAAATGCCAGAAGTGGTGTAGTAATATGCTGAAAAATTATTTGATTTAAACTTGAATGATGCAGGTGGAAATGTGCCAAACAATAGTCAAAGAACGATCTGAAGGAGTCATGCTTTTGCATTTTGAGCTTCGTGTGTGCAGAACAAATGCCATCTTATATGACTATTTGTCATAGATGTCCATAGGCTAGTCACAGCACTGAGCTCTGCCTTTCACCCAAAGGGGTCTATTTCTCCATTTGTACAATAATTTCTTTCATCAATGTTAACATTATTGTTTGCAGGGCATTAACACCCGTGTTAATGGGGGTTGTGCATAGGAGCTGATAGAAATGCTCCTTAAATCTGTAATCTGGATTCAGGGTGGATAGAAGCTGCGCTTTTCTACTTGAGATCAGACAAAGCTGTGCCATATTTACATTAATCCTGCACTTTCAAAGCATATGCAAGGTTTTAGCTTCACAGCTACTCTTGATTTCAGTTCAGGTTAAACACTGTGCAACACTTCGAACGTTTCTCTTTAGAAGTGCCAGATTTGGCCAGTTCAGCTTCTGAAGCCTTTAGATCATGACTCTCTTGTCCTCATAAGATGAAATTTTAAGAAAATAAGAAACTATTATTTTGAGGAGGTTTCACCCACAGGAGAGTGACAATTCCTAAATATGCTTACCTTATTCCTAATGTGCTTACCTTATTCCTAAACGTGCTTACCTACAATCTTGTAAACACAGGAGAAATGACTGCAGTTTAGCTACTGATAGAACTTTCTTGTTTGGCTGATAAAAACCTTTTCTTCTGTTTGGACCATAACTGACATGGAAAATCAAACTCTTCCCTCAGCAGATCAGCATTTTAAGGTAGTTTACTGTGTTTTGAAATACAGATTATGGTGTCATTTTCTGAAAGAATAAACAGATGTATTATAAAATGACCATGGCCATGTTTAGCTCGTGCTTTACTGAATTCAGATGTTTTTAAAACATATTGTTGTCTTGTTTTCGAAGAAAAGCATGCGTGACGGGGTGGTCTCCAGGACTCCCAGCAGCAGGAACACACAGCTCTTGCAGGGGGCTGGACAGCGCTGGTCAATAGGCAGCTGGGCTGTGTTGCTGTTACTTGTGCCTTCCCAGGGTGAGAGAGCCTGTGCTGTTTGTATGGCTCCCTGCAAACCTACTTGCAGTAAACATGTGCGCATTTGTGTATGGAGCACCTGTAGTAGAAAATCCAGGCCTGTTGCCTTTGGCTCTCTAAAAGCAAGGCTCTGAGGATTCAACAGCACTGCATTCCTATGTGAGTATGGTTTTAATTAATATATTTTTGCTGTTGTATCACAGCATAAAAGGTGGAGTATTATGAAAGTAGGCAACCTGGACTACGTCTTGCTGATACTGGGGTCAGCAGCACCTGTAGGACAGTGTTCTGCCTCCTCCAGATGGAGAGGTGGACACTATTCCTGGTCTAGTCTCTGACATGGGGAATGGGGGAGGAATGGCTATACAATAGCCTATTTTTCCTGAAGGCTTTGTTTATAGATACTATCACTCACTGGTAGCAGAGATGAGTTCAGAGCGTATTGCTCAAACCTGAATTTTGAACACTAGAAATCTGAGATCCTGACTAGATCCAGGCTTTGCTGCGTATTTAAAAAAGGGCACAGTGACAAATCTGGGTCTAAACCCAAATACAGAACTGGAATATCATGGGCTTTCAGAAACACCTCATTTCAAATCTGGCATTTCGCTCAAATCCATCCCATTTAAAAAAAAAACCAAACCAAAACAACCAAAATAAACCAAAACAGACACCAAAAGAAAAAATGTTTTACTGGAGGCTTCTAATGGCATATTGTATTAATGATAATAATGATAGATGGCATTAATATAGTTTGGTTTCTTATATAAGGAATGGATGTTGTAAGCAGTGGATGTTGTTTATCTTGACTTCAGTAAGGCGTTCGACACTGTCTCCCATGGCATCTTCACAGGCAAGCTAAGGAAGTGCGGGTTAGATAAGGGGGGCATTTGAGGTAGACAGAGAACTGGCTCAACAACTGAGCTCAGAGGGCTGTGATCAATGGGGCAGAGTCTGGTTGAAGGCCTGTAACTAGCGGTGTTCCTCAGGGGTCTTATACTGGGTCCAGTCCTGTTCAATACATTTATCAATGACCTGGACGATGACATAGAGTGTAACCTCAGCAAATTTGCTGATGATACCAAGCTGGGAGGAGCGGCTGATACACCAGAAGGCTGTGCTGCCATCCAGCGAGACCTGGACAGGCTGGAGAGCTGGGCCGAGGGGAACCCCATGAGATTCAACAAGAGCAAGGGCAAGGTCCTGCACCTGGGAAGGAACAACCCCATGCACCAGTACAGGCTGGGGGCTGAATTACTGGAAAGCGGCTCTGTTGAGAAGGACCTGGGAGTGCTGGTGGACAGCAGGCTGACCCTGAGCCAGCAATGCGCCCTTGTGGCCAAGAAGGGCAAGGGTATCCTGGGCTGCATTAAAAGGAGTGTGGCCAGCAGGTCGGGAGAGGTTATCCTCCCCCTCTACTCATTCCTAGTGAGACCACATCTGGGGTACTGTGTCCAGTTCTGGACTCCCCAGTTTCAGAAGGACCAGGGAACTGCTTGAGCAAGTCCAGCAGAGAGCTACCAAGATGACCAGGGGACTGGAGCATCTTACTTACGAGGAAAGACTGAGACTCTTGGATTTGTTCAGTCTGGAGAAGAGAAGACTGAGGGGGGATTTCATCAATACCTATAAATATCTGAAAGGAGGGTGTCTGGATGATGGGACTAGGCTCTTTTCAATAGTGCCCAACAACAGGACAAGGGGCAACGGGCACAAGTTGGAACATAGGAAGTTCCACCTAAACATGAGAAAAACTTGTTTACTCTGAGGGTGACAGAGGGAACAGGCTGCCCAGAGAGGTGGAGTCTCCTTTCCTGGAGACGTTCAAAACCCACCTGGACATGTTCCTGTGCCCCCTGCTCTAGGTGTGCCTGCTCAAGCAGGGGGGCTGGATGAGATGATCTCCAGAGGTCCCTTCCCACCCCTAGCATTCTGTGATTCTGTGATTCTGTGACTCCTTGAGAGTTCTGGCAGAGACCATGAAGCAAGTGGGCACAATGACCAAATGATCTCCCAGCTCACAAACTTGCCCCTTTATCGTGTGTGCCCTGTTTTCCTGCTCTTATATGGGCAGGGTGAATAAAATTCTGTCAGTCGCTTCCAGAGTATCTGTCTGTCACCTATAGACAGAGTTCAGTTTCTCCATATGTGCTCTGATTAAAATCAGGAAAGTATTTTAGAAATACTTTAGTGCTTGCTATGTTTAAAGTGCCAAGTAACTTTTGAGGAGCAGTGGATCCATTAAACAGTGTATGGCTACAGATTAGATTCAGAGTATGGATTTAGTCAGGTATTTAATTTGGGGCTCAGACTCACGCACAGCTCTGGTGATATAACACTTAATGCACTGCTCTTATAAAATGGCTAAAACTTTATGGAATTTAGTGAAATTCATTACATGATTTCTGGTGTCTTAATGAATATAATTTGCTGGTTACACAAGACTCCTTTGAAAGTTAACTAAAACCAGTCCAAAACTAGTTGTTCCTTCTTGTTCTGAATTGGGTTGATACCAGTCCAAGAGCGGGCTGAACTATTTAGTCCCAAACCCAGCAGTGACAAGCTGAAGCATGCACACCTCAGGAAAACACTGCTGTATTTGTGAGTGGAAGGGGCTTTGGAGAACTTGCTATCCCCATGTCATCAGCCTTCCAGCACACTGTAAAAGCTCATCTATTCAACTGCAAGTGCTAGCAGTAGATACTTACTGTAGCATTCAAAAGGTGTTGTTGCTGTGCTTAGTTTTGGTACTATATGTCTAGTCTCCTTTGCAGAATGTGGTCGCCTTTTGTTTGTATTGTTAGGGGTAATTACTGCAATTTGTTATCCATCAAACAGTCACAGGATGTTGAGCAAATGTACATGGAATATGTTAGCAATACCCTGTAATGCAGAGCAAGTGATGCAGAGAAGGTGTGTGTCCCAAATTTATATGGGCAGATAAAATATAATATGCATCCTGAACAGTTACGGTAGGGTCAACCATGCAGCACAAACTAGGCTTAAAAGAAAGGCACTTTGCAAAACTGCTTCATTATATAATAATGCTCAGTGATTTCTAGGGCTTTGTCCTACAAGATATTGATAATTTCTAACCTGAGAAATACAAAAAGTTAATGTATCACCAGTGGCCTATATTTGATGACAAAAGTTTTGAATAAAAGTGCTTAAATACTATTTTCTTGAAAACTCTAAAACCAAGAAGTTATTATTTAGTGAATTAACCTTGCCATAAAAGTACAATTAAAAGGAAAAGAAACATTTCATTAGAGTTTTTGATCACTCGAGATTTTTGGTCTTTTCTTTCTTAACTGAAATTCTCCCTCAAGTTTAAAGGGCTCACCTCTGTGTGAGTTGTAGTTGTGGTAATTATATACTACCTGTCATACAGATACACTACCTACTGACATTGGAGCTTTCAGAAATTATAATGGACAAGGACAAATGTTGCCAGTTTTAAAAATAAAATTAAAACAACAGAAACAGCGTAGCAGCTCATCAGAATTCATCGGCAATCGGGGCTTAATTCCATGGTGCTGTACTGTTATCTGTCAACCATTCATGCAATTAAAAGAAAATATCTCCCAACGTTTCCATGGTGCTAAAGCACTCCAGGAGAACAGCCAGCCCACACAGAACCCAGGAGTGATAAAATATTAATTCAGCACTAGCACGTGTTTGATAATCTCAACATTTAATACAGGCTATAGTAATTCAGTCCTAGCAAATTATTCAGTTAAACAGAGCAGAGCCAGATAGTATACTACTTGGCAATGACTTTATTGGCAAAAAAAGCGCCTATTTATTCTGGGATTAGGACTGTAGATATGTGTTAGCAATGCAGATATTGTGGATGGTGAGTGCAGGTCCAGGCTGAATGGCTCAGCTGAGGTGAGCATTGAAAGCTCAGTTTTCAAGGTGTGTATCCATTTGACAGATGAAGTCCAGAAGAAAAGGGAGTTCGAAATGCTGCATCAAGCAGAGAATAATTAATCTATTGCATGGTTCAGAGGTGACAAATGAAACTGTCCTCGATGTCTGTTGCAAGGAATTTCATGTCGCAAAGTAGATTTGAGGGGAGGGGAGACATGCCTCCACCGTCAGCACCAGTGCTCATCCCGTACAGCACAACCCTGTCCAGCTGGCTGTATCTGCCTCTGGCTTGTGTTGAACCTGTACTTTAGATTTGAAGAAACATTTTCTGAAACTGGAAACACCCAATAGACCTCTCTAAGGGCACTGGGGAAGGTTATGTTTGGTAGTAGCTTCTCATAAGTATGGGCTTAACACTCGTGAGCCCTGCGGAGCTGAGTCTGGAGCCGGGGGCTTGGGAAGGGCTCCAGCCCCAGGCTTCTGCCTCTTCTCTATTTCAGGGTCCCTGCCTTTGCTGTTTGTTTTCTGCAGGCAGCATGAGGTGCAGGTGTAGCTGGGATAAATTCGGATTAGCTGGAGTTAGTTATGCCAGAGTTGCCGCCATCTCTCTCGAAGAGAAATCATGTCCTGATGTAAACTCCTTGGAAGAAAACTTTCCCTAAAAAGCTGCAAGTGGGATGCAACATCTTACAGGCTCCAGCCCAAGGTACCACCAGGTCTCTGCTGCTGCGCTTGTTTACAGCACAGAGCTGCTGCTGAGGCTCAGTTGCTTCAGGAGGAATCAGAAGTATTTGCCCTACAGATATTTTTGAAGACCTGCAGATGAAAGGGCTGTTGCAGCCCCATGGTTTTCCTTTCATCAGTTCTTTATAACATGATGCTTTTTTTTGTTCAAGTTGTTGATGGAAAGGGAGAGCAAGCTGGAAGCTGTTGAGGGAAAGTCCCACAATGAATTTTTAGAATATGATTGTACAATTACCTGAGTAACTTTACTTATTATCAGTTGCCTTGTACTAAAAAGGACAGGCTCTTAGCTTGTGTGGAAGTACTGTTGGTCAAGATAATTTTCCCAGAAGTTATGATACATTTCCTATATGAGCAAAGGGCCGTGAGAGTGGATGTTTATAATGATAAATCATAGGGAAATTGAAAATTATTTTTTCTTGTTTATTTAATTTCTAAATACCTTGAAAATAGGGTTCTGTTGGTTACCTTAATAAGCTAGGCTATGTAATTAATTAGATATTGGTAGCTGGAAAAAGGCTTTAAGGGGCTGAAGGGTATTTATTTTAAACTTCTTAGGTGTATGGTCTACAAAAACCTGAGAAAATATGTGAAGATAAAGTTTCAAGAAGAAAGGAAGTGAAAACTCTGTGCTTAAAAGGGAAAGGTTGAGAGGGAGATATTGTGAATTTCTGCTTTTTGCTTTTTTTCCCCCTATTTTTTTCCACTTCAGTGGCTAATTAACATTTCAGAGAAAAGAGGGCTTTGCTAAAAATCCAGCATCTCTCCCTAAGTCTTGGCTTAAAAATACATCCTGGGATCTTCAAGAATTGTGTAGAAAAACAGGCTAATATTGGCATTCCTAATATTTTAAGGATAAAACAAAGAACAAATCTAGCAAAGCCATTCTAGACAGTCTTTCAAGCCCACATAAAGAAACAAATTCAGGCAAAAGGAGAGTGTTTTTAAAATACTTGGCAGTTCATCTTTAATATTAATTCCAGTACTCTTCCCTTATTTTTCTGAATAGTGCATCCTGGATATTTAGTCCCTTTGGATATTTTTAGGGTGACTTCCTCTGCACTGTTCAGGCAACCTAGTATACACAATGGTGGCAGCTAAAATGAACTAGTTTTTTTTAACACACCAACTCTATCCATCTCTTAAATAATTTCAGTTTATTCAACTGAACCCCACAGTTTGTCCCTCTGGCAATGAGCTGGTGACATACAGTAACCAGGAGGCAGGTGAGTGCAGGCCTGGAAACAGAAGAGTCAATTAAACAGGTCAGGCTCCGAGCACAATTTGGGGCTTGAGTCTGGAAATGTCTCAGGACAATCTCCCATTTCAAAGACTAAACTGGAAAAAAGAAACCAGCTTTCTGGTGCTTGGATCCAACATAGCATAGACGGACAGGACAGATCAGTGGATGGACAAACCCATGTGGAACTAAAACTATAACACATTCAAAATCCAGATTCTGTCTTTAAAAAGCCACAGTTCCCACTTTGTCCAACATGGATCAATAGTCCTGCTGCTTCTCCAGTGGTCCCCTGTGGCATTAGTCATCGCATAATCAACCAGTTTTGCCTAACACTGCTGTTCAGTATGGTTTGTTGCACTGCTGACTTCTGGCAGTTGCATTTGTTACTTGTAACCCATACCTGTATATGAGAGAAGGAAATACATAAAATCAGGTAAATGTTTTTCAGTAGAAAAATCAGCTACTCTTTTGTTGTTCAGATTACCTTTTCCTTGATTTAGTCATGAGCAAAATCTTATTAGACAATTTAGCAATCTTTGTTTAAATCCCTCTAGTGTGACACAGAAATAAAAGTAATTATTAACATTTATAACTAAAGGAATTGTCTCAAACAGGATTAACTACTACAATATTCCCATTTTCCTTGCTTTACTGGGAATACTTACTTTTTGTTAGGATGGGAAATGTAATCCTACAAAGAGTTATTTTTCCCCATCATGTCTCACTGCTAAAACAAAACAAATCTCAAATGAAAAAGCCTCCAAAAGACAAATACAATATTAATTGACATACTCTGGTGTGAGACTGACAGCGCTGCTAAAAAAATTGCAACTTCAAGCTTATTTATATGAAACTTTTCAGAAACCATTTATCACCAGTTATCTGCAATATTTTTTTCTTGTGTCGCTAATAAGATATTTCACCCTTAAGACCTTTTAAGCCTTCAGTCATATGTTAATATGGCAGCTGGTTGTAAAGTTCTAATGCGACAGTAGATTGATTATGCTTGTGACAGCAGGAAGATCCATAATGGTGTTCTGGATTTCCATCTACTGGACTCACTTTCCTCTACAACTCTTAAGTTTGTGTTCTTGCTTTATCTTCGCCAGAGAAAATGACTGCCAGACCCTGAATTCCCAGTTGTGGGAACTGGTCTGTCCCATAGCATTGTGAGTGCCCAGATTGGGGAGCAAGCTGCCGGTTTCTGCTGTGGCACTGAATTGATTTATGAATCCTTGTTTGTACCATGGAGTTTGGATGCTGAACTGCCTAAGGAGTGATCCAGAATATCAGTATCAAGTTGGATTGCAGCCCAAGGTGTTACCTGACAGCTGCTGTCCCTGCACACATGGGGTCTGCACTGACCCTGAATTTCAAGAGTTTAGAGCCTGCAGGATGGTGCGTATGTTTACTCTGGTTCCCTCTCCAAGTGGTGTTTCCTTGTCCTAGCAGTGCCATGGCAGCAGATTACATTGTATGAGGTTTTTAATTGTTATTTATAAAATTCTACAGTCATAGTTTTACCTTTTATTATATCTCCTAATTTTTGGTTCAGGTAGGAGCTAAAATACATTTTGCTGATGAAACAAAATGGGTTTTCCTGTTGTTGTCCTTCTCTTCATGGGATCTGGGCTGTGCAGTTTCGTAGTTACTCCAAGTCAAAGCACGAGGCCTAGTGATTTTTTGATGCTCTATTTCTGGCTTCCAGCTTTCTTTATGGAGACTTTAATTTTGCCATCCCTTTCTGCTAAGGGCAAACTTCTTTTTTGGCTCCTGCTGTAGCTCAGCGCTGCTTGGCCAGGACTTCAGAGTGCACTGAAGGAAACCTGGCTTTTTGAGGAGGCAGCTGCTTTCATCAAGTTCATGGAGGCCATGGTAGAGCTGGAAGACCATACAGATGAGGATTACTGTGAATATGGTTGCTATGCTAAAGTCACCATTTCGTAAAGGACTTTAAATATAAAACTGTGTATGCTGGCTTAGCCATAATAACTCATCTGTGTTTTTTCGGTGGTGTTTTCCCCAACTAATCCACTCCTAAATCAAAGCAAAATCAGATGTCCATTGGCTCTTTGTAGAGTTTGGCCAAACTACTGAAAGCAGTGCTGAATCCAGGGGACCACTCCTGATATGCTGACCTCATTTAACCCAAATACTATCTGGATTTCAACCGTTTAGCCCCTTTCATGCATTTTTTCTGCTTTGCTTTTGCTCCCTTTTTCCATCTATCTCCATTTTCTGCTTCATCAGGGAGGAGCTACGGGTCACAACCATAGGCCACGTACCTACCTACTGAAGCTCTCTGTTTGGTGGAGTCTCTTTTTGCTTTCAGCTTCTCAAAGGCTTCAGTTCAGGGGCTCTGAGAATTGACCCACATTTCATTGCTGGAGTTGCCATGCTTTCGGGTGAGCGTTCCAAGCCATTAATATGAAAGCGGCATCACTTGTTTTACAGTGCAGTCTGAAAAGAGGCCTTGGAGCCACTTTGGATGTCTGTACTTGCCGGAAAGCAAGGCTTCTCTTCTTTCACTGCACGTATCTGGGACTGGTGTTGACTTCAGTAGGGAATATCACTATTACTGGACTTTATAAAAGATAATCCAATTTTTTAGGTTCCTGGCCAAGCCAGCTATTTCTAGTGCTCAGTACAACACAGTGAAGTTACCAAGTATGTGACACAATAGACGAAATTTCCATTATTTAACTTTACCTCTTGTTCTGTGTGCCATGAAAAAGGGTTGGGGGTTGGCTGTGGCCGGGGACAATGTTGTGTTCATCATTGCCTTCCTCTCAGGAAGCAAGAAGCTGTGTGAGGCTCCCACTGAGCAGAGGAACTGGCAGGGATGGATGCGTGTGGGTACCCAATGCTTGCATTGTTTTGTGCCTGCCGGCTGCTGCTCAGCAGTGGGTGACTCCTGCAGCCCTGCTTAGTTTCTGTGTGGAAAAAACAGTGGCAGCAGTTCTGTCAAACTAAATACTGTATTGGGGCCAGATATCCTCCCTGGCTGGAAAAGCAAAACCCCTCAGGTGTAGTTTGAGTGAAGGCTGTAAGAACCCTGAGGCTCCCTTTCCAAGTTGCTTTGCAGTGTGTTGTAAGAAGAGCATGGGTGGAGGTGGCACTTGGTGACAGCTCACTATCTCCTGAGAAGACTCTTCTGAAAGCCTTTGCTTGTGCAGGTGGCTGCTGCTCCCTCCTGCATAAGTTTCTTGTCTTCTCACACTGAACGCATCTTTCTGGATGTTCCTGCTGGGTACTCAATGTTATCATAAGAATTGAATGTCCTCAGTGACTCAGTTTACAGGAAGCCTTTGTTTAATATTTACATATAGCTTCTTGTTATCTCTAGAGCATCTTCTGTTCATTTAAGTGAAGTTTGAGTGTACCTTGCCTTCATATATTTGTGGGGTTGGGAGGGCATCGCATCTCCATGCATTTATACTGAACAGAATTTATATGTTTTAGCCTGTCTGATGGCCTCCCCAGCAGTTTTTAGCATACACTTCCTCTGGTTTCTTTTCTGTAAATAAGTAATTCTGATGGATCATGCTAATGCTCCCTGTGATGGGGTTTTAGTATAGAGCACCCCAGTGGTGCAGGGCCTGCGGTGGAGAGGGGCTCCTGTGGAGCAGCTGGGATATGTGGAGCAGAGGCTGGCTGTGCCCATGAGCCCCTGGAAGGGGTTGCTGCTCTCTGGGCTTTTTGCATGGGTAGCAGTAGTTTTCCTTCCCTTTGTGCTTCTTGTGAGGTGTGGCATGGGGCTGGATCTGTTGGTTTTGAAGGCTTCCAGCTCTTATTCATCATGAGATTTGGGATAGTTTTAAAGACAGTCTTGGAATAAGCTGATGCATCTTTAAAGATATTTGCAATATGTTGAAGCAAGCGATGTAAAATCTTTCTCATGCTTGTTAATGCTGCTCACTCACCATCATGACCTGTGAGAGTCTTTCCAGCCCATGGGCTCCTTTGTGGAGCTTCTCAGTGCCAGAGCAAGCAGCCAGATCCCGTGTCCTTTTGCAGACCCCCCCCCCCAGACCTTTTGCATCTTGTATTTCTCAGTTTGTTTTTATCCTTGCTGCTTCCGTTGTGCCCAAGCTCATCCATAAACATACCATCCTGGCTCCTAATTAGGTGTATTAATTCTATATTTATAAGTCATTTGAGTCTGTCTTGGATGTTTAAGATCACTTCATAATACTTAACAGAATTTGAATAAAGAAATTGTATTTAAAGACCACGTATTTCTTTTTCCTGCTGGTCTAGGGTTTATTTTTGCTTGCACATGCAGACCACTGTTTCTCTGACCTCTTTTATGTGGTCAGAAAATACTTCAATATTGTGTTGCAATCTGAAACATCATATATCAGAGCCATATATCATGGTGTAAACATGACAGGTGATATTTTACAGATTAAATGGAGAAGAGACTGGCCACATGAGGACCTGCAGGCTTAGAGGCCCAGCCCACCTAATTGATTTAATTGAGAAAAATGGATTATCAAGACTTCTTTAATTGCACTTCCAATGGAAATTCTATGATGTGTCTGTCTACCTTCCTTCCTCTTCTCCTCTCATCCATGCCTATTTGGATCTGAATCTGTTGTGCCTTTGGTCCCTCTGGGGTTAGACCTCCATCATCTGTGAGCACTTGTTTGGGGTGCTCCTACACTGAATCCCTGCATCCAAACCTTCAGCCACAAAGAACGAACTCATTAATCATATGCTCTAGCAAAACCCAACCCTTCCAGCCTTACCTCTATGGTGACTTTCAGTGGGGTCTTGGCACAATGGCACAGCCAGATGTTCTTCTGTAGGCAGAGCCCCACTGCAGCATCGGCGCTCTCTGACCACCTTTGTCCTGCAGCTGGCCAGAGGTTTCCTCCTCTGTAGCTTGTGCATATGTTGAAGGAAAACATGCTCCTCCTACAGCAGTCCTGGTTTCTTATCATGCATGTATGGAGAAAACTTAGGAGACCAAATTATATTTGTCCTAAATTTGAGCTCCTTAGATTTTAGATTCCAAACGGTAACCCTGAGATTTACTTAAGCAAAACTTTCACAAACTCTGTCTGAGTGTGGCTCTCACATCTGAATAAGAAGGGATGGGATATGGGGCTTGGTGGTGTCAACGGGAATCACCCCCACCTAATCTACTCCTTTAAATTCTTGTTTGAAAAGCCCAGAAACTGTGAGAAAACCAACTGATGCTTGAGTTCTCACAGTTTTACTGGCAGAATGTCAGGATTGTATTTTACGCAGCGTACATGCTGCTAAGGTACTGAGATAAGCAAAAACTCTGTGATTTCCCTGCCTAGCAGCTCTCTGATGCTCTTGATTTTGTAAATCTCTTTTCTAGAATATGTGATTGGAAAAGGCCACCTTGCTGATGAGAAAAGCCACAGTAGGTAACAACAATAATGTGTGCTTACTGTCCAGCTTTGTATCTAAAGCTCTTTTGTGCTTGGTATTAAAAAAAGCTGCTTTTATTATTTTTGTGTTATCTCTTCAGCTGGCCTGGAGACAGTGTATTAGTCAGATGTGTGGGTAGTGAATTACCCATGATGTCAAACTCTGTGTTGTTAATTAAAAATACATGCTTTTGACATATTAAGTATCCATTAAAAGCATCATCCTTTGTCTGGAGAGGCACTGTGCATTGCACTTTAGAAATGGGATGAGCTGACAAGACATGAGGGCTAGCTTGCAGTGAGCAAGACTGGGTAGATTAAATGTAAAGAATGGAACTGTTGCTTTGGATTATGCGTTTGCTTTTGCTTATCTCCCGAAGAATAGATCTCAAGGGCTTAGCCTGCTGTCTGGTGAGAACCAGCAGGTGAAGTACTGCCATTTTTTCACTGACTGGTAAAATTGTTTTTGTGATTTGATCAGCGTAGTGCAGCATGGTGTCTGTTGGTTAGCATATCCTTATAGCTGGTGAGTTTTCAGGGAGATGAGGAATTGTATTTTTTAAACTTCATGTGACACACAGCTAAACTGAGCAATATTTATTTTCCCACAGGCTGTATCTTCAGAGGTGCATTTGAATGGAGACTTGCAGTGCTGTAGTATTTCCTCAGAACTGTAAGTTAAGTTTCATTTATTTAAGAGGCAGGTATTAAGCATACCTTAATTCATGCAAAATATGTCAAGCTGTTATTCTTTAACACCAAAAAGAAGTAATAACAACATCCTTGGCCTTGGTTCAGGACTGCAGTGTGCATCTGAAAGCCTGGCTCAGGTGTGATGGGTAGCTGGTGCCTGAACCAGAGAAATCTGCATCCTGTGAGAGGTATCTCTCTGCTTTCCACATGGGTTTCAAAATGTTTAGTTTCTTTCCTTGCTGGAAGTGCTGCAGTCATGGTTCAGGGCCCCCAGCAGAGGGGGTTTGGGTGCTGGCCCCCTACTCCCTGTGTCCTTCCTATCAGGGGGGCATGTCCATAGGGTGGGTTCTTGAAGGCTAGATTGACCCAGGCATCTGGGCTGGGCACAGTCTATAATGGAGATGCATTTTTTGTTTACATATTTTTCAGAGAAAAAATAATGAAGTAAAAGGAAATATTAAAAGGAGAAAGAAAAAAAAAAAGAGAGACTGAATTGTAATTACCCAGGAAAAGGGTTGTCTTGTTCCCTATCAATCAAACTGGAGCACAAATGAAAGGGGCTTCTCTGTTTCAAACAGTTATACCAAGGCAAATGATAAAACTGTGAAAACGAGAGTGCTGCTAACAGGCTGGTGCTCTGCTATACAGATGCTTTTTCCTGGGATGATTATGGGCAACCATAGATTACTTTTGAAACAGAATAGAAAATAGACAAAAATTTTTATTAATATGGGTAAATTTGTGTTGGCTGTGACATTTCCTTTAAAACTGGTTTTAGTTTTAATGGGAAGTTGCTGAGTCCTGAGTCCTTTTTTCAGCCCATGAGGTAGTAGTGCACATAAAGCTTTACATTGGTATGTGGGAAGGAGCTGCAGGTCTCCATTTGTGACAGACTATTTAAAAACCACAAGAGAAGGAGCCTCCTGAAACGAGGTTGTGCTCTTCGTTTGCCATTCAATATTGAGAAATTGTATCCTCCCCTCCAAAAAGGAAACAGAAACCCTGTCATATTTTGAGTTTGCTTATAATGATTTGGAAGAAAATATGTTGCTTAATTTTGGTACTGAATTTAAATTGGTGTGTCAGTAAAATATGAAGACTTAATATGTGTAACTGGTTGAATTAAAAATGGGCTATGATTATCCACTAAAACTATGCAGTGTTGTATAGATATGGACATTGTGTTTTATAGTTAATACTTAACGTACCCAGAGTGAATTTTGGGAAAAAATGCTTTTTGAATTGTAAAACTTTATACCTCTTGAATGGACATACTTGTATGTGGGAGCTCTGAAAATTTAGTTGCATCTGTCATTAAATATATTAGAATTAGAAGACTTTTTTTTGTAGTTTTAAAGAAAGATAATACTAGCAAAAGAAAGATAATACTAGCATTGTTCAGGGTCAGTAATATTGGTAGTGGTAGGTTGGACGTGGTGGCATGCTGAATGTGGGGATGCCTGATGTATCATGTCATAGTCCCAGATTTTAAAGAGAGTTCTCAAACATAGCATTGTAGTAGGGCAGCTCATTGCTGTCTCCTTCCCTGCACCATCCTGCTCTTTCCAGCTTTGTTTTCCTCTCATACAGGTGGGTGCTGCTGTAGACGTGATGCTGCTGTGATGTGAGAAGCAGCCTTGCACCCGAGGAGGCTTTGTGAGAGATTTTGGGCAGTTTGTACGTGCTGGTCAGGGGATGGCCACAGCGATCCTTGCTTTGGAGAGCAAGGGCAGCCCTGGGCTCCGCAGAGAGATGCTCTAACTGTCCAGGAGGCCATGAGCAGGTATAGCAAAGTCCTGCTGTCATCTTACTGCCTGTAAGCAGATCAGGAAATCTTTCTTGTTTCTATAGATCTTTCTATGACTTTCAGTAATATCCACTACACTCACTGACCTCTCTTGCCTAAGGAGCGCCTAAAGTAACAGTCTTTGGTAAAATGTCCTGTGCAGGGAATGTTTTCTTACTGGTCATGGAGGAACATGAGGCTTTCCTGTAGGATTTCAGATTTATCTGCATTTTTAAAGGCACAGGTTCCTTGCAGCTCCAAGCCATTTGCCTAAGTATCTCTGGAAAGACTTGTGTGGCTGGAGCCTGAAGACTTGGATCTCAAGTGTCTTCACCTGGTTCTCAGCGTCTTGAAGCTTAGCAGAAAGGCTGAAGCCCGAGATGCTGTCCCCTTCCCTGCCTTGTGCTGCAGTGAAGTATTTCTTGTAGCATTTGCAGAAAGGCTGCTAAGGGACATCCTGTGTGGTTGCCTGTTCCATGCTTCACCCTGTGTTTTGCATGATCAAGTCCACTATGATATTGCTGTAAATGCATAAACCTGCAGACAGTGTGAACCAAAGAGGTCTCTGAAGTTTGTGTAGAAGGGCCAGGTAGAAAAGGCTGGTCATACAAAAAACATGACTCTTGAAGGAAACAGGTACTGGATGGTGGACTGATGTGACATTTTTATTAGACAGAATTTAAGAAAGGAAGTGGGAACAATATTAAGCTTATCAATGGACTGGAAGAATAAGAGCCCAAGAAAAAAAACATGACATTTGACTGTGGTGTTGGACAACAGTGAGTGCGAGCAATGCCTGATAAGGCAGACAGCTCTGAAGTGCAATTCTGGTCTGAAAAATTGCCTTGTGATTGTGATGGAGTGAGGTTTGAGGTGGCATGTATCAGTGGTTTTCAGCATAAGTGTTGTTCTAACTGCCATCCCTGGAAATCCAGGCTGAACTCTTGGAGCAAGCTCTAGCTCAAGCCATTAAGAAAACCTGTGACACCTCTTAATTTCAGTAGCAGTGGCTTAGCAGTGACCTCTGGGGTAGAGCGGGCATCCTTTCAGTCTTGGCTATGTGAAAACCACAGAGTCGGTGGAAATAAAACTCAGTAAAAACTTTTCTCTGATTTTTGTCACTGGTGTCACCAGATAGCACTTTGAATTCGTGCAGGGAGCAGACCTGCTGAGTCAGGTAGAGCATTTTTACAAAATCACTTTTCAGGGGAAAAAGTGCATTTGAGAAGATGTAAGAATTCCATGAAGATCCAAACTTCAGTGAGTGATTAAACCAGAAGAAAATATGCAGTAAAAAGAAGGTAGGTAGATATGAAATATAATGGGACTCCCAGCACGACTAGAGGAAAAGAAGCAAGAGCCAGAATCATCTTGAAAGCTTGTTTCTGCACGCAGGGTAACCTGCTACCGTACAAACTGCTACATGCATTGGGAAAAGCCACTTTTGTATGTGATGCGAGGAGGTGCACGCTACTAAAAGTATTAGTGTTATCCATTTTTCTATAGTTGATTTTAGAGTGTAATGAGTGAGGAGTGAGATGCCGGTAAGGAAATGTGAAATGTTGGAAGTGGCAGCCATAAGCCACTTCAGACACTTGTGCCAACATCGTAAAATGAAGCTGTAAAGCATTTGAGTGAGTGGACTACAAGGTCATATGGACTGAAATGGGCTGGTTACGGGTTCAGTAACAGAAGTGAATTTCAGATTGGATTCAGATAATGGGAGTGGCTTCAAAAGGCTCCCCAAATGCTGTAACACTTAAGCTCTCTGGAAGGAGCACAGAGCAGTTGATGGGGTCTGGCTGGTGTTTGATATGGCAGGTAACTGCTGTAACTTGTACTTGGGGATTTCTCTGAGCCTGGGATTGTGTGCTACAGACTACTTGGCAGTTCTGGCTTGGGGCACTCCTAGCCCTTCCCTGCTTCTTCCTGTGCTCCGCTGGCCTCAAACCAGTTGGCACAACTGCCTGTGCTGTTGTGCTGTGGGGCAGAAGATGGATTCAGCTTAAAAACCAAACAACTCCCCCAAACCCCCAGAGAAACCAAAAATGCCAGGCAGCTCCTGGGGCTCCCCCAAGAGGAGCTCCCCAGCAAGCTGGTGGGTCAGGAGGTGGTAGCCAGGAGGAGCCATGGAGGTCCACCGCAGTGAGAAGAAAAATGGGGAGCTTGAGGTGCAGGGGTGAAAGCGTGCAGCATCTCAAGGAGGCAGCACGGGGAATGGAGAAGGAAAGTAGGTGCCAGGGCTTCCAGCATCAGCATGACTGTGCTGTGAGGCAGGGTTGCTTAGCAATGAGATGAGGATGTAGAGCAGCAGAATAAATAATGTTCTCATAGAGACAACCTTAAAACTTCCATTCTTTCATATGCTTTTGCTTCATCTATGGTAACACGTTGCTCTTGAGGGCCATCCTGAAGGACTCCAGCACTGTTTGATGCAGCAGAACTCAGCCAGTGCAACCCTCCAGCAGAGCGCCCACAGGGGGACCCTGCCTGCAGCGCCTTCCCAAACACCCCTGCGCTCACCCCTCTGAAGCCTGGGGGCTTGCACCTGTCATAGGGCTGCTTTCTGGAGGGAGCTTCTCTTGAATGGAGCTTCCCTTGAGGCACTGGTGAGCACCTGAGCTCCCCTGCAAGTGCCTGTTTCCATCTCTTTCAGGTTTTTGGTATTTCTGCCACTCTGACTACAGCTCGATTTCTGCTTTTTTCACTGAATGCATCTCAGACATCAGCAGCACCCTTCTGAAGTGTCCTTTAAATATTTGTGTGTTGAAAAGCCATTGCCTGGATGCTCATACACTGTGGCATTTCCGTGGAGCTTTAAAGCATCTGAAATTGAGGCAATTTAGGAATACCAATCTCCCTTCTGGCTTAACAGCCCATTTATCCAATGTATCACGACAGAGGCTGTATGAATTGTGTTTAGGTAAACTGCTGTTCTGTAAGCCACTCCGTTTATATTATTCAGATGTTGTAAGTGTAGAACTGCAAGCTTTGTTTTCTTGCGTTGTAGTGGAGATCGTAATGGTTCCCCAGCGTCCTCTGAGCTGTAGAAAAATCTAATTAAAGGAAAAATACTTTGCCGTGCACCTACAAGATTCACGGCAGAACTGCTTAATGTCTTTGGTATTTGGCTTTTTCTTTCCTGATGCTTGACAGAGCCTGTGCCCCCCGGGGCGACCCTTCACCCCCCGTCCCGCGGGCAGGGGTGCAGGCAGGGCAGGACTGCTGTCTCCCCAGCGCAGGATGATCTGCAAGGCAGAGAGCCCCCAAGCAAAGAGCCACTGCTCTTTCCATATCTAATACCAATTAACTTCCTTGGGAGTGTTTCTTTGTTATGTGTGCTGCAGTGTAATATTTAGAAAGTTGTAATTAAAAAAACATCTCAACTGATAATGTACTTAAATCAAAGCGTATTATCCACAGTGCCGCCTTCTCCCAAAGATGATCAGTGCGATAGGGTGTTATTTGCAGCTGCCCTGGGCTTGAAGAGGGGGGATCACCCATGTGATGACTTAGTCGATTGGCCTCACCTGCTAACAGCCTTCACCCCAGAGCTGCCCTGTAGGAAAACCAGCTAATGGCAAAATAGCTGGGGGCAGGAGGATTTAGCTGGTAATTGCATTGTAAGTCTGTGTAGGTCTGGAGAAGGAGGAAAAAAAAAATTGTGTAAAACCCCCAAACCTGGAGGTTATGAAAAAGTGAAAAGGAACTCCCAGAGATGGTGGAGCAGGGGCTGAGAACAAGCCAGGGGAGGTGTTTTTGGCTGAATGTGGGCTGAGCCTCTGGATAGTGATGTGTTCAGGGGAAAAAAAGTTGAGAATTGAAAACACTCTCAAAGATGCTTCTGTACCTTTGAGATCCTCCCTGGCCACAGCAGCACCCCACTGGCTTGTATCACATTTCATCCTTGCCACAAGCAGTTTTTGGTGTAAACCTGTCCTGAGTACTTTGTTCAGACATAATCAGTGTCTACGGAATATATCAAGTACATATCAGACACAATCACCATATGCTGAGTGTATTGTCACCTTGGCCTTAGGCTGTGCAGCATGCCCAGAACTTCTTCCTCTCAGATCTCCAGTAGAAGGACCAAGTCTTGTCCTGCAGGGACAGAGGCACGTGCACAAAGCCTGTGGCTTTCTTTACCCAGTAAAACAGCTAACTAGTCTTAGGGAGAGGTCTGGCAGAGATGGTGTCCAAGAAACATTATCTATGTTGGTGGGAAGAGGTGCGTCAGGACAACTGAATGTTTTCCACTCCTGATGAGGAAGGTTTAGATGTGGGTGATGGCCATCAGCTGCCCCTTTTGATGGCGTAGCAGTGTCATTGCTTTCTCTGCAATAACGTGCCTCTTCCACACCACTGTTGATCCTTCCTAGCCCAAATCTACCTGTTTATGTTGGGCTGTCTGGAGCATGGCATTCGCTGGCTACTGCTGTGACATAAGTAACAAAGACCTGCTGTCCATGCAGGTGTTGTTATTGCACTGATGGAGAAAAAAGGCTCATCTCTGCAGCGGTGGCTCCTGTTAACTGCCAGCACCCTTTGTGGCCTGTGATTAACCCAACCTTGTAATAGGTTTTGTTGGGATTATTTTGTCCTATACCAATTAATGCTACCAAAAATCCTTGCTAGCCATGAAAATGCCCATGAAGCAGAACCAGTGCCAGCTTTGCTGGAGGTTTCTGGACTCCCCTTCGATGTGTCCCCTCATGAGATTGCTGTCATCCAGAATCAGCAGCAAACCCTGCAACATGTGTCCCTTCTGATGCAAGGCAGGGACTGGATTCCTGAGCAGGGTAAAATAGGTGGAGCAATTGCTTTTTGTAGTTTATTTTTAATAAAATTACTTTTATTATAAATGTAAGTCCTTAAAACATGGAAACATAATGAAGCAGAAACATAAGGACACAGAATATATGTTTATATTTACAGATACGGTATTTTTAAGGTGTTTTTAAACCATTGTTTATTAGTACATATTGGTCTGAATCTGTCTTTGAAATTTAAATAATGAGAAATTCAGAGTGGTGGAATTTGAATTTAATATTTTGCTAGCTCAGCATGTGCGAGGACCTCCTATGATGATGGTCAGGAGTGTCTCTGAAGTCTAGAGCTTGCAGAATGGAGAAGCAGTGCCATTTGAGGCTAACTTGTATTTGTTTGACATGAGTCCATGCCCAAATAAATCTTTGTGGGAGAGTACATTCTACACCTTCAGAAGTGGCATATCAGCTCTCGGGGTGTTTGTGGTTTTGCTGCTTTATTTTGTACATGTATTCTGCCTGGTGGACATTTCCTGGGGTCAGGCAATTTTCTGTTCCTGAGTTCTGTAAACAGCTTGCTGTGCAATTTGCCTTTTTTTTTTTTTTTTAAAGAATGATTGCTATGTCTGGATATTTCTTTGTTGTAGCTGTTTTCTGATCCCTAGCATTCCTTTGCTGTATTCAGGGATTCATTTTCTGTGTTTCCATTAACTTGATGTATCACAAATGAACTTTTCTCTTTATTGCCAAAATCCCATGAAACCATTTTAGGTGGAACAATGAAAAGAATACATTCACGTGGATGCAGAACACCAGCAAGTGCAATGTTTTGGCCTGTCTCTAGCACATCTGTATCTCTTGGCACTGAGGGAGGAGGTAGAAGGATGGACCCCTGACTGAAAAATTAAATGGCTTTTATGGACTTCATTGTGTAGACTGATCTGTGTTCACTGAAAATCAGATGTTCTTTTGTTTTACTAGCTGGATGAAGTGTTAAATCTTGATCTTTTTTGCATGAAAATGTCCATGAAATTTTTCACTTGATTCAGGGTAGTTAAAAAAATAATTAACATAGTTTGAACTTGTGGTTTAAACTGCAAGAGCTGGATTTCATAGCTAATTAGGATTATTATAATTGATAAATGAACAGTGTAGAAGCATAACCATGTATTAAGGGGAATAGTATGTTTGTGTAAATGAGGCTGATACTGCAACATGCTTAATAACTACACCTCAGCTGAGCTGATTTAATAGCTGATCATTAAAGTCCGTGGTGCCACAGAGCAACCCCATGGGACTGCAGCATTTTCTCATACTGTGACCTGATTCAGCCATAAAATATTCAGCAGAATTTAAGTCACTGAATGCTTGTCTTTAACCTGTGGCTTGTTGTGAGGTGTCTACAAAGAGAACTTGAGATGCTTTTTTGGAAAGCATGTTGGTACCTACCTGCCCTGATGTTTGTTGCAGATGTGAGAACTATAGATCATGGCTTGGGACATATCTTGATCTCTAGAGACGTACCTATCTGTATCTATACCAGTAGAATCAGCAGTATGTAGCTTGAAGAGCTCATCTCTCACTTTAGGATGCTCTGCTGCATGCTTCCCGCCAGGCAGTGGTTTGGGAGAACCTGCGCTCTGCCACTCTGTCCCCTGGGGCTGGGACAGGGCTGTGCTCTCCCCAGCATCAGCCCAGGCAGTTCGGACTCACTCTGATTCTCAGTATGAGTAAAATGTGTGCGATGGGTAATTATAGGCAAATAAAGAGCCGGAGTGAGGTTGACTCTGGGCAGAGCTCTGCCACACACAGAGTTTTAAAATGAGCTAAATTTAAGAATGAAGTGTGAAGCTAAACTTCTGCTCATATGGTGCTTTGAAGATATGCTAAGCCCTGACTAGTACTATGTCTCTGGAAAATGCATTTGGGTATTTCCTTTCTGTAAGTAGAATGCTCTCTGCAATTGAGTTTTCTGCTGTATAGTATATATCTTCCCTAATGCCTTTCCTTACAAGATGGCACTATTTTTAAATGAGGCTTTTATTTTCCTAATTAACCATGTAATCATTGCTTTTCTGTTTCTCAGTTTTGTTGAAGGCATCTCATTCAAGTTTTGTTTCTGTCCTGGCTTTCCTACAGCTTCCAGAATTACAGCCAACATTTCACAGCCAATATAAAATTTCACTGCTGAAGACTTCTCCTTGGAAATAAGTCAGTTAAAATTTACCAGCGCAGCATTTGTATGGAAGGTAGTTGGCATGTCTCATAGCTTCAGAGCAGCTCCTGGTTTGGTTGATCAGCAAGAATATTACCCTTGGAATAAAATGAGTTTTCTTAAATTTTCCTCCTCTCTTCTTGCTGGTCTGGAAGCCACCCAGAAACCTTTTCCTGTTGGCTGTGGGTTTGCTCTGGACAAGAAGCAGCTCCTCTCTTGACTTTCTCGTTTACTGAGGAGTTATCCCAGCCACGTGGTGATCCAGGCAAAATCTTCCCAACACCAGTATCACTTACTCACTTACCCACAAGACCATCCTAATTAGCCCATGCCTTTTTATACTAAACACTACTCAAAACAAGTAGCCTTCAACTCTTCACTGATTTTTTTTTGTTGTTGTTGTTCAGGGAAAGGACCTCAGCCTGTGAGTTTAGTGCTGCTGTGTGTTTTCACTCATTTCCAGCTGTACACAGTCTTGTGGATAATTCATAGCATGCAGCGCCCAGAGCTGCTGTGGTGAAGCTGCTCAGCAGAGCAATGGGGTCAGGATGGAAAAAGGAGATCCTCAAAGAAGAGAAGACATGGCGATATCATTAAAGTCCAAGAAGTGTTGTGTAGGTGCATGGACATCAGGTGATAAAAAGGAAGGTAAAGGTGTCAGAGCAGAAGGATGCTGCAAAAGCAGAGGTTAGGAATGGCATGAGAAAGTTGATTATAAGCTGGCGTGCCTTGTGCCATTGACGGAGATATCTTATATGGGTGTTTGGAGGGTGCTGTGAGGAATAGTAGATTTTGCATATTAAGGATTTTGCTACAGGGAGAACTGATCTTCTTTTGGGAAAACTTAAGAAGGCTATTACTAGATCTCTTTTTTTTTTTCTACTGGGGTTTGATATTAAATTCTAACAACTGTAGGTGCTTTGCAAAAATTGTTTTGAAAAATTTGGCTGCATTCTTGTCCTATCCTTTCTGCTATTTGTGAATAACGTATGTGACAAAAGCTGTTAAAGTAAGAATGGAGTTTATGAATAAACTTCATTACTTTGCTGTGAGCAATATTTTTCTTCCTAACTGAAATTATCACTTTTCTGAGCATCCCTGATTTCATGTTTGTAATAATATCACTATCTGCTGAGTTAAGGCAGCGCTCCAGAGCTTAGTCCAGAGCTGTGGCTCGGGCACTGGTGAGCACTGGCTTTGGAAGGCTGCCAACAGAGGTGCACCTTACTGAGAAATATCTTGGGAATCAATCAAACCATGAAAGAATCTCCTCTTCAACAAAAAGAACTATAAAGGCATGAAATAGGTTGTTTTTCCCTCCCTGCTTTTAGTGGTGTTCTGCCTACTGTACCTGTCTTGCCAGCCTTCAGGAAGACCGTTTCCCTGGCCCAGCCAGTTCATCAGCAGTGAACCTCCCTTTCTCTGAGCACTCAGTAGGCATTAAGATGTCCTGTTCCAGGTGTACTGGAGCAAGCAGACTCATGTCTGTTTGGGTACATTTTGTTTTGTGCCTTTTCTCATGCCCTGGGGAACACAGTGCTCTCTGGTTCTCCGTCAACTTGGCCACCAGCATCGCCTTGAGAAAAAGCAAATTGGCCTATGGAAAGACCAGTTAGGTAGCAATTGTTAAAAGATGCTTACTCCACCTCTACTTGCAAGGTAATTAGTTGTCTTCATGAACCAGATGTGCCCTGTATGTGTGTTCTACCCAGAAATGACTGGAAGTGTCTGGTGCCTTCCCAGGAAATGGTGTGTTTGGTGAAACAGAACCCAAAATCTTGAGATGTGGGAATTGCAGCAGGTTGTGCACAGCATCCCCCAGAGGATGCAGAATGTGATGTTTCTTCAGACAGATAAACAGGTATATATATATATATATATATTTTTTTTTTACTTTGAAAAAGATCTCATTAAGTATAGTGGCTGTTTCTTTTGTGGAAACTTGGAGTGAGGCAGGCTGACACTACATGGAATAACCTGCAGCTGCCTGGGGAAAGTTTTCCTTACCCTGTTAGTGCATTAGGTGGAGTCAGAACAATGATATTGTATGTGCTATAGTATAACATACATGCTCTAAAAAGTAGGTATTAGAATCATTAAGGTTGGAAAAGACCTCTAGGATCATCAAGTCCAACCATCAACCCAATGCTACCATATTCCCTAAACCATGCCCTGAAGTGCCACATCTACACGTTTTTTGAACACCTCCAGGGATGGTGACTCCACTGCCTCTCTGGGCAGCCTGTGCCAATGCCTGACCACTCCTTCAGTAAAGAAATTTTTCCTAATATCCAATGTAAACCTCCCCTGATGCAGCTTGAAGCCATTTCTTCTTGTTCTGTAACTAGTAACTTGGGAGAAGAGACCAACACCCACCTCACTACAAGGAGGAGTCTTGGTTGCCTTATGTTAATAAAGTCATTAGCCTAACTGATAACATTTCAATTAAAAGAGCAGAATTGGGATAGAATTTTAAGGTGGAATGTTGGAAGAATGGGCCGGGAAGCATGGTGTGAGGCTCCTCACTGGTAGTACTGGGTGGAATTAACTGTGGGTAGCTTTTGCCCACCTTGGCTTGCTGGAGGGGCACTTGGTGCTATCCTCCCCTCTGGATATGGTTCCTTCACAAGTGACATCCAAGCAGCAGGGAGCAGAGTGACATAACACTGCCCTGTTACATCTGGTGGGCTGGTTTGCCTAATGGCATAAGGGGGCCATTTTCTATCTCCTTGCTGAGAGATCCTAGGCATTTTATTTGGGAAGAAATTGGACCTTTGCTTTCCCTTAGGCAGGAACGGATGTATATCTGGAGGAGAAGTCTATGAAAGATTCTGTATTTTAGATTTCAGATACCAAACACAACAAGCCACTAGCAGATACCATGACGCTGTTGTTCAGATGTGGTGAAATCAGCCCCTGCACAAAGGCTGGTGAGGATGCTGGGTGGGGCAAAATTGTGCAAAACATCGTCCATGGGATGACATCACTCCTTGGGTCCTCAGCAAACGCATGCGGACAGCAGAGGCGTGTGAGAGCTGCTGTGTGTGCTGTGACAACGTGGAGACAAGAAATGGTGACACTTGTTGAACAAGTCACCAGGATCTGGTCCTCAGCACTGCTTGTCACCGCTGCTTGGCAGCACGAGGAGGAGCTACGAGTACCAAAAATAGCATGAATTCAGAAAGACGTATTTTAAAATTACAGAGCAGCTAGGCAACAAAAAGTACACAGTCCATATTAGGTTTCAGCTGTTTGTTTGATGCTTCAGCCAAAACCTGCTTCGTTAGTCAAAATGAAATACTGTAGGCGGTTAATCCTAAACTCACCAGGGATCCTGAGCAAAATGGCAGCACGAGGCAGACACAGCAGTGTGGGAGCATCTGTTGCCATGCCAACCTCTTAATTTAAAGCTATCGCAGAGCAGATGCTATCGCATCATAAATACACGTTTACCTTGTAGTAACGATGCTGTTCTAGAAATTAAGTTTGCTCATGTGTAGGAATGCTTGGGACCTGAAGTACGGAGAATAAATCAAAGTACTGTGATTAGTTGTATTTATCTTTCATGAAATAAGACTAAGGCTTCCTTGGACTTATTGTTTTGCATGAAAAATGATGAGTTTCAGGTTTTTTTCTAGAACACACCTTTGCACATCGCTCACCTGGGTGCACCCCATTCCCACAGCAGTGTGCTCTGTGCCACCCATCTCTGCTGCCCATCACTCTGGCACTCAGCTCCTGGGTAGCATACATTTTTGTTGTTGTTGGGTTTTTTTTTTTTGAAAGATTTTTCTGTAAGTCAAGCTGACAGCCTGCGTATGATGTATATTTGCGAGTTACAGCTGCAAATAGACAACCTGACAGTGTGAGAGGTAGGGTGTGGGAAAAGGCTCGGAGCTCCTGCTGTCAGGTGTTTGGGTAGCTCCAGACATGTTCTGGGAAACTGGTGTTGTTTATTCTGGCTTTGGTTTTATTGCTTCTCATCCTGAGATGGTATTTTGGATGTAAAAAGACACAAGGACACACTTCAGATTATGAAAAAAAATTACAAATCTCTATCTTGAGAGGAATGGCAGTGACTGGAAGGCCTGCAAAGGACCAGCGCTAATTAAGGGTTGAACCTGCATTTGAAGCCTTGCCATGTGGTCAGTCCCACTGAGGAGCCACTTAGACATGAGCACGGCACCTGGCCGGTATACAGGTTACAGAACAGCAGCTGTAAGCTTGTTAGATGGGTTAACTGAGGTTAGGTTTTCCTTCCTCCTTCCTTATCCCTGGTAGCACTAGCCTGGTCACCACATCCTCCAGGGTCATGAAATGGTCAGCTGGGCATCTCCTCAATTTAATCAGAGCTGCCTTAAATGTCTCTGCCTTTTCTCATCTGTGGCTCGGTACCTCTTTGTGAGAAGACACCCATTGCACCAACAGCTCCATTGCTGAACCCCTGCCTTCAGTGAAATAGTTTTCCAGCTCCTTCTAGGAAGTGTATAGGGGTATGGATTTATACCATGTCCTTGCTATTGCAGTTCAATTTATCTAGTGCACAGAAACCGGTTATGTTTTCTGGTTTTACATCAGTATTCTCAGAAAATAATATTTTTTTTTCCTGCTGTATGTCCAAAAATTTAGAATGCTATGTGGGTACTTGCGGCAGTCAGTGTCTTGCCTTTTCTGCTCATGTGCTTTTTCATTCTTGCAGTGAAGTGAGCAGCTGAGCAGCTCATACCTCTCCGGTATAGGGCTTTCCATTGCAGGCAGCTGCATCCATCAGGAATGGAGGTGCTGCTGTTCTTACCAGGTATTGTGTGGAAATCTCTTCGTAAAAGCTGTCTTAAACATAGTGAGAAGGGTTCAACTGTGGCATTTATTTTTCTGAGGAGGACAAAGATGAGATGCACAGAAACTTCTTGCCCTGGAGGCAGACTGATGCTTCTAATATCTTGAGTATGGGCAATGGGTAGAGGGTTGCTGAGTGCATCAGGTGTAACTGGTATGAGTCGTAACTGAAACTGGTATAGAACGTTGCAGTATGTGTGTTTGGGGAAAGTGTATATACAGAAGGTGGTCTGGAGTGAATAATATGCTTGCTGTATCTGAAACAACCTGAGGGATCATGCTCGAAGCTCTGTTTTCACCTGTATCCCACATATAACTAGGAAAACATTTTTCAGCGTCTGTGTGCTTGTGGCAGAACGAGTGCTCAAGCAATGAGTTGTCTGAAGTGAGAAACGAATAGAAGCTTCATCCTAAAACCAAGGCTGTATTGCAAACACTGGCATCTTGCCCATGCTTCTTCCCCAGCTGCAGTGCCACGGCCACTGAGAGCAAATCCTGCTGCACTTGCTTACGTACTGTGGTGCCAGTGGGTCGCTGTCAGTGTTTATATATACACTTTGTATAGGGCTTGTGAAAAGCATTGAAGACACTAATTGCAGGACCATAAATAACTTCCACTTCCTAAACAAATCTCACAGGGATACTTGGGGAGGAGGAGGGGAGACCAAATCCTTTTGCAGGAACAATGCAATAAACACTGTTTTGGTGAATTTTTCTGACAGTGAGTTCAGTGGTGAGACTGTCCATTGGAAGTGAACAAGTTTAACTGAATTAGTGAGTACTGGAATACATTTTAATTTTTTCCTTTTTTTTTTTTCCCTTTTGTGCTTGTGTGAGAAGTATATGAGTATCAATGACTCCAGTTAGCTGAAAATTATTTCCTAAATTCCCTTTTCTGATTTTAGTTTGAGTTGATACTCGTATGTTCTTGTCTATACCAGTCTTGTTGGTCCGTATGCGTTGTTAACAACATGTTGTTATGCCCCCATATAAATATGCTACTCTTCTTTGAGTTGCTTTTGCAGTACACAGATGGAGTCATGCATAAAAATATTTTGGAAAAACTTTGCCCAACTGCAACAATGATATTTGGATGAGGTCTAAAAGGTCCTATTTAGAAAAAGCTAATGAAAGTGTCAATTTTTACCATACGCAGTGCATGAGCAGCAGTATGACTTCTGGGATGGGGCATGTTGCATGGCTCTGCTCTGGAAATGCTCTGTCACAATCCAGTGCTTCTTCAGAAATTCTTTATTAGTAATTAATAAATTTATTAATAACCTGCAAACAATATATGCCCTGGAAGCTCAGAACCCTTCCCATGGACCCTGTCTCACTGGTGGCTGTTGGAAATCAGCCATTTTAGCCAGAGGTGTGGTGTTTTGTCAGGAAGTTTGTCCCTCACTGCAACATGTTCCAGGTTTTTGGGGTTGCTGGTATTTAAAGGCTGTATTTTTAAAAATTATATGGAATATTAAAGTATACAAAGGTATTCTTTAAGAAACAGCAAGTTTGCTTTTTAAAAATGCTGTGTTGGATATGGAGAGCAGCTCCTCTGCCAGCCGTAGCCACTCATTTGTTTGATGCATCATTATGGTTTGCCCTGCCTTAGCCACTTAGCAGAAAATTGCTGCCGTCTTTACAAGCCTCAGAGCCTGGTATATGTGTTTAAAGAGAGGGACAAAAGGCATTCATTTTTAAAAAACCATGTTGCTCAGAAGCGTGCGAGTCCATGTGCCAAAGCAGCTCAGTACTTTTGGCAGCTGAAATGGGTAGAAACACAATCAATAGGACCCAAAGTGAAAAAATCTGTGCACGTACAAAAAGGTAGAGAGGAGGATGTAATGAAAGAAGCATTCCTCATTTTGGCAAGACCAAGCTCTGGGATACCTACCTTGGCTTGCTCATAGGACCAGATACATGTAACTATATTTTATTTGCTTTTTTATCTGCATCTGGTTTCTGCCTATCTGTACTATACCCCTCAAGTTATCCTCATACTCGGTGGCCGGACCTCCTCATACCCTTTTTGTTGGGAAGGCAAATAACACTGTCTGAATTTTTATCATCTTTACATTCCTGCCATGCCAAGGAGGTGCAGTGTGGGCACAGACTTAGAGGCAGCACACCAATGGCAGAGCTAGGAGGGGCCACCTGCATCTCTGTTGCAGATGCCTTCTTGCAAATTTACCATGCTCCACTGTAGATGTGTTTGTGCTCTTTTGCCCCAGTACTCTTTCCAGGGGCCATCCCAGAGTTTGCCATTGGGCAGCTGGGGAAGGGGGAAGAAAGCAGGGTGCGGGTGTTTGGGAGTCCAGCTCATGCACTGGGCTACAGGTTAGGAGGAGACACTAAGCAAAAGTAGTTTTCTTTGGGACATTGATTTTCCAGTCTTTTACCTAAAGGCTTGGTGCTTCGTCTAACTAATACTTTTTGTTTTACTACAAAACTTCTTTGGTGTTTTGTAGGGGAAAGAGGGAGAGCATGGTTTTGTCAGCCCTGTGGATACTTATGCTCTTTTCTCTGGGTTGTGCCTTTGGACACAACAGTGGGCAGCTCCAAGGGCCGTACGCCAGCCTGTGCTGGGGTGCAAAGGGTGTAAATCCTTCTGGCCAGCGTGGGGCTGGCTGGGGATTGTGGGACACAGTCTCAGCAGGCATGGCATGTAGAGGCATGCTGAGCTGTGTGGGTGCTTCTCTGCAGGCTCCCAGTCCTTTTGCTGGGGATATCTTCTGCATTATCCACAAGGAGTAGGTGACCTCTTCAGGGGACTGTGTCTCCTCAGGATGCTGCAAACATGCAAGGGCTCTTGGGCCAGTGCCAGCAGCGTGACTGGGTGACCCCTGCTCCCTGGTGCCCAGGTATGTATCATCCCGCAGAGCTGGGGCATTTGCTGGAGGGCTTCAGGATGTGGCTGTCGAAGGGAGCTCCCTGTCTGCAGGGCTGCTGCCCAGGGCAAATGGGACCTGCCTGCTTGGTCTGCTGCCTTCACCCCATCATCACTGCATGGAAGGGCTTTGTTTTAGCAAAGGCATCGGTAGTCTTTGGTACCACTTAAATGGATGTTAAATGGATGTCGTGCTACAGCTGTCGTGTGCAGTACTTGGGGGGCAAGAGCTTAATCTAAAAACAGCCAAGGAAGGAAGCATAGAGACATGTGGGGAGGAATGGGATCAGCCCATTGGCCATCCTGGCAGCACCCTGGCAGAAGAAGAGGTACTGAAGTAGTTTGGTAATTCCCTCATCATGTCTAAGTTTGTCCTGTAGCAAGGTTGAGCTTTAACATACATGCAGAAAAAAAAAAAAATCACTGTAGTCTGTTTCCCAAATTCAAAGTAGCATCTATTCCAAGGGTTCTAATGTGCTATGAAGTGTCTTACCAGGGCATGATGGTCCCATTTCTGAACATTTACTTTCACATTCCTTTAGCTTCAGCCTTCACCCACATTTTTCCTTTACTACCTTATTTTAGCCATTTAAAGTGAATTGTCTACTAAGGCCCCTCTAAGTAGGAGGAAATCATTAGTTTGCAAATAATACAGTCCATAAAATAACATAATAAAAATACATATATAATAAATTATATATAAAATAAATTATAATAATATAATAAAAATAAAAATTAAAAATAATAAAACCCACAATGATTTACCTGTTTGACTTGATGGGCATCCACATAAGAGTGTCTGTCAGCAGGTAGTGCTCTGACATGAAATATAATGCTAAAATAGTAAGAAAAAGAGCAGGAAGAACACAGTAACTCCTTACGAGATGGATTTTTCCTTTTTCTTTCATGGATAGGGTAAAGCTTGCGCAAGGGATATTTTCTTCCCTTTTTAAGGGGATTGCTGTGCTAACCTTGTAATAGCTGACCCCTTTGCTATTGGTCTACTCAAATCCAAATGGGAAGCATACCAGAGATGGAGAAGTGGAGGATTATCCATCGAGAACTACAAGGGCATTGCCAGAGTGTGCACAGATGCAGTTAGAAAAGCAAAAGCCCAATTAGAATTGAAACTGGCTGTAGACATGAAAAATAACAAGAAAGGTTTCTTCAGATATGTCAACCATAAGCAAAAAAAGAAGGAAAACATAGGCCCACTGTTAAACGGAAAAGGAGAGTCAGTCACTAATGATGCTGAAAAGGCAGAAGTCCTCAACACCTCCTTCACCTCTGTCTTTACCAACACTGTTGGGTCCCAGGCTTTGGGAACAAAATTGTCAATTGATCCAAACACCGACCCACCATCAGTGAAGGAAGAGTTAGTACATGAATTACTACAGGAGCTTGACTCCTACAAATCGATGGGCCCTGACGCCATCCACCCGAGGGTGTTGAGAGAGCTGGCTGACATCATTGCAAGGTCACTCTCCATAATCTTTGAGAAGTCATGGAGAACGGGGGATGTCCCAGAGGACTGGAGAAAGGCAAATGTTACTCCTATCTACAAGAAAGGCTCGAGGGACGATCCGGGTAACATCAGCCTTACTTCAGTCCCTGGGAAAGTTATGGAATGAATCCTCCTGGGGGCCATCACAAGTCAAATGAAGGATGTGATTGGGAAAAGCCAACATGGCTTCACTAAAGGCAGATCGTGCTTGACAAACCTGGCGGCCTTCTATGACAAAGTGACTTGCCTGGTTGACATGGGGTAGGCAGTGGACATTGTCTACCTGGACTTCTCCAAGGCCTTTGATACAGTCCCCCACAGCCTCCTCCTGGAGAATTCAATGCATTATGGCCTAGACGAGTGGTCTGTGCAGCGGGTGGGGAACTGGCTGACAGGCCGCACCCAAAGGGTGGTGGTAAACAGCTCCTTTTCCAAGTGGCAACCTGTCACTAGTGGAGTCCCCCAGGGATTGATATTGGGCCCAATGTTATTCAACATCTCTATAAGTGATCTGGATAATGGCATCAAGTGTAACCTGATTAAATTTGCTGATGACATCAAGTTCAGTGGGGAAGTAGACACTTAAGAAGGGAGAGCTGCTCTGCAGGGAAATCTGGATAGGCTGGAAGAGTGGGCCAGCAAGAACCTTCTGAAGTTCAACAAGGAGAAGTGTAAGGTCTTGGACCTGGGAAAACATAATCCAGGAGTGCAGCACAGACTAGGATGCACCTGGCTGGAGAGCAGCTCTGTGGAAAGGGACCTGGGGGTCCTGGTGGACAGAAAGCTCAACACGAGTGAACAGTGCACTGCTGCGGCCAAGAAGGCCAACAGGATGCTGGGTTGCATCAAAAAGGGCATCGCCAGCAGAGAGAAAGGTCATTATCCCACTCTACTCAGTGCTTGTCAGGCTGCACCTGGAGTGCTGTGTACAGTTCTGGTCCCCACTGTACAAAAAGGATGTGGACAGGCTGGAAGGGGTCCAGAGAAGGGCCACCAAGATGATCAGAGGACTGGGACGCCTGCCATATGAGGATAGGCTGGGAGAACTGGGTTTGTTCAGGCTTGAGAAAAGGAGGCTTAGAGGGGATCTCATCACCATGTACCAGTACTTAAGGGGTAGCTGCAAAGAAGATGGAGACTCCCTTTTTACAAGGAGCCACATGGAGAGGACAAGGGGAAATGGACACAAGTTGCTGTTGGGGAGATTCTGATTGGACACGAGAGGGAAATTTTTCATAGTGAGGACAGTCACCCATTGGAATAATCTCCCTGGGGAAGTGGTTGACTTGGCCATGTTGGACACCTCCAAGAGTCGTCTGGACAGGGTGCTGGGCCATCTTGTCTAGACTGTGCTCTTCCTAGAAAGGTTTGACTAGATGATCCCTGAGGTCCCTTCCAACCTGAGATTCTGTGATCTGCTGGAGAACATTTCCTCAGTGGCTGACAGTCTCTGCATGGGATGGGGGGGTGAGGCTGCTGGAGGAGCTCTGGAAGGCAGCTCCTCATGCAGCCCTGGGCGTTGTCTGGTAGCTGAATTGTAATGGAGGCCCTGGTGGGGCAGCACTGCGGAGCCAGCAATGCACAGCAGCTCGACAGGCACCAGGCAGGACCTTGCTGCTTGAGTTGCTTCCAGCAAACTGTGTCTTTTCCCAGCGCCTCTGTTTCCATGTTCCCCACAAACTCCATGTGCAGAGGAGGTAGGAGTTCAGTGGGAGTTTGACTATGGCTGGGCTCATCAAGAGATATTCCCTTTTACTTCTGTAGGCCTGGGTGTTTTTGCATTCGGGAGCAAAGTAGAACGCTGCTTGCCACCCATGTGATGCACCCATGTGGGGACATCCAGACCTGCCCATGAAAGGGGGCCCTGTCACTGCTCGCCTGGCAGATTGGCTGAGAGCTGTGCCTGTCCCACCAAAAGCCCTGGTGGGACTCTGCTCTGCTGGGCTGCAGCCCCTGTTACAGCCTCTGCTGACCAGGAATTAAAATCTGCCTCTGCTGTACTGTAATACAACCTACTTTGCAGTTGTGTGCAGGTACCAGCCCATTTCAAGCAGCAGATAATACTGATTATCTTTTGTTTCTAATACTATTGCAAATGTATATATTTATCATGCTTACATATTTCATTTTGCCAGCTGTTTTAAAAAATGCTTGATTTAGAAATCCTTTCAGCCAGCATAGGTATGGGAGGAGGGAGTGTTTAAAAATTCAGCTCATTTAGAGTAATTTTTAATCTCTCTCCCTAATCATTTAATCACTGAAATAGCACTGAAGATGTGTCATAAATAATGCCGCGTTTCTGTTTCCCCCAGCTAGCTGCTTTCTCAGCCGAGGCACAATGCAGCAAGTCAGAGCTCCTTCATCTTTTATTCTGATTGATCTGAATTCGTATTACCCAGTAACACTAAAGCAATTTGGAAGGTAACCAAAGGTAACTTCGTAATTTCACTTGCTTTAACAAACAATATTTTATTAAGAGTCACGGACACATGGGCTTTCACCTTGCATGTGTACACACACACACACACTCTCTCACACATGTACTCTCGGTGCCTTTGGTGGTGGCACTGCTCACCTCAATACAGGCGGTTCTCTGCAGCACTCATGTTGTAAATTAAGAAAAGAATCTGTCAATAGAATAAAATGAAGCAGAACTGCACTGGGGTTTAATGTATGAGAGAGAAATTTGCTGTTCGTTTAGCAGACATATGGGTGCATGCATGCAAGATGTTTGCATCCTACAGCACTTTGTCTGCAAAGGGCTTTCAGTACCTTCTTGATTCCTCCCAGTGCCCTTGGGAGAGGGACGAGCCCTTGTGCCTGCTCCTTCCATGTTTAGCAAAGTGTGGTTAGAAAGGGCATGGAAAATATGGTCAGTTCTGATGAATGAACCAAAGTCAGTCATTCTCCAACTCTGATCTGGATCACTCCTTGTGATGCAGAACAGCATCCACATCCCTGCTGAGATACTGAAAAGCCTCCTGAACTGGTCCCCAGGTGAGCCAGTGGGATGTTGCAGGATTCCCTACCCACAGCAGGGAGCCCACACATGCTTCTGGGCTGTCTGACCCCCATTGCTTCTCAGATGGATTTTGTGCATTGCAATGTTGCTTTGGCTGGGGCTGAACCCGGATCCCATGCTTGGTGCAGGTGGTCTTGAACAAGCCAAGAGCTAAGGCCAAGGGCCCAAGGCTGGGGTTTGCTCAGGGCTTAAAGGAAAAAAGAAAGAGAAGAAAAGTTTTCACTGCACAGTGTTTTGAAAATACGCCCTTGAAAGTGCTGAGGGGTAATAATTACCTGCTCTTATGATTGTTTCCGATTTGCTTTATGGAAATGGATTTTCCCCATCCCCTCCTTGCCTGCATCTGGCTGCGTGCTTGTGCTCTGCTGGTCCCACCCAGCACCTCCCAGGATCTCAGCTGTGAGGAAGAGCTGTGCCAAAGCTGGCTGCCCCTCATCTCACAGGGCACAGACAGAGATTACAGCTCCAAATCACTGAAACACCTAGGGAGCACCAGGAAAAGCCAGCCAAGGCGCATGGAAGCTGTTGAAATCCTTCTGTGGGTGTTCCTGCAGGGACCAAGACAGCATGTGGAAGCTGTGCCATTTGCAGTGCCCCTTCACTGTGGGTGACTCTCATCTGCTGTTGCTCTTGCCCCAGGGCCACTTCTGCTGCTGGCTGGTCACTGGGGCAGAATAGTTTGGATCTGCCTGCTTTGAACCTGGATGGGCATGATGCATAACCTCAAGTTATGCCTGAGATGCTTTGGATACAGAAAAGCTCAATTCTTTCACTTTTAAACTTCTTGCAATGCATGATTGTGATGCTTGGCACAAGACAGGCATGGTTACAGCTGGGATCTCTGGGCAAAGATGAAGCAATAGCACATGCAATTACACGGACATAAATTATTTTTTCTTAGAAGTTTTAATGAATGCTTTAAATTTTGCATGAAATGATCAGGCATCAATGGACTCTTCATCAAAATTTTTCTTTGCATTTCTGTGTAAGGTGTACGTGGACTGGGTGCTGAAATACAGATTAAAATTTTGTCTCAAACATCATAACCTCTAGTAACAAAAAAGCTGCCACATAAAAAAACTGGGACTAGCAGGAGTGCTGTCCAGCATCTAAGTGCAGGGTCAAGGGAATGAGCTACAAAATACTGATATTTTGAAATATTTCCTCCTTATGTGTAACAGAGGTGGCGGAGATGGCAGCCACCGACATGCTGTGCTCAGGTGTCCCCATGGCCACCTCTCAGTGCAGGCATGACACATCAGGGCCAGGCAGTGTTGTACACTCACGCATGTGTGTGCACACATGAATAACCATCAGATGAAGAAAATGGCTCTTCCACGAAATGTGGCAGAGGTGCAGTGTGGCCCTGGCAGCAGGGCTGCTGCACATGGGATGTGTTACCAAATAGCCTATGAATAAAAAGTGATGAGGGATTAACATGCAGATATATCCCTCCATACTGGACTGCCTGTCTCCAAGCTCCCAGTAAGGAACCATAGAGCAATTATTTTCTTTCTCCTGGCTCTCTCAGAGGTGCTTTGACACCCAGGTATCTGCTTTCCAGGAATGCAATTTAATCTGTGGAAAGGCAAGCGTGTCAGATTAATGGGAAGAGTGTGTGGCACGGATCCAATCTTTTTTTATATGAGCCATAATTCCCTTATAAAATGTAGTGGCCATCCTGAGTTAAGGCTGCACATCCATTTTGTCACTTCAGGCAGTGGTGTACTTTGATGTGTGTATATGGGGGGGATTTATGCCGTATCTCGGATCTGTTTCTGGAGGCCAGGCTCTCCCAGAGGAAAAGGCAAAGACTGCTGTGTGGAACTGCCTTGCAAAAGAGGGAGACTCTGTTTTTCTTTATTAATCATTTCTTTCTGAAAATCAATTAGCTGGCAGAGGCATCCAGCAAGTCTCTCGGTAGCTATGGAGACGGACTGAGGAGCCAGGAGAGAAAAGTACAGTTTATTCATGAAAAGTCCAAATTATGTGTTCTAGTATTTTTAACCTTTTAGAGAGAAATATGAACTAGTTAAATTAGATATGTTTATTGATGGCTGTAAAACAGTGCTGGCTGCTGTCTGGACAGCAAGAGCTGTACATGTCTTTCCTTGGCTCCCCCCAGACCTGTTCCCCCTGAGCAGGTTTCAGCAGCTGGTCCCCTGGCAGGCTGATGAGGTGGGGACGGGGAGTGCTACGCCTGGTCTTGCTCTGAGCCCAGACTCTGGTGTTGAAACCAGCTAGGTTGAGCAGGGACCCCACGTCAAAATAGACGTATAAAAAGATGAAGTCTGAAGTGGGTTTGCGGGGCATCCCTGGGATTCATGTGAGTTATCATCCTCCTGTTTTGGTGCTGCTTTTTGGTGCAAAATGGGCTGGGATTTATGTATGAAATGTGCTGAGCACTTTCCATTCCTGTTAAAATAATAGTTTTGCACTGGAAGCCAAATGAGAAAAGCTGATGATTTAAGCATGGAGTATGATAACTAGTGCCAGGATGGTGGTGTGTTTTATGAGGACTCCTTGCAGCCCTCGAGTCTCACTGAGCGCCTGGGTGTTTGCTGCCTGTAACCCCCTGCTGTGCTGGGGCTGATGTTCAGGTTTTACAGGCAGCACTGTCTTTACTTCAGGTTAACTGATTCTTCTCATTTTCCAGCTGTTAGGCTGGGATGTAAAAGTCTGCGCCATGTTGATGCCTCAGGGTGAGACAGAGATGGTTTATTTGGGTTGTCTTTAAGAAAACTGGAAGTAGTGTTCTCCAACATGATGCTGTACCATTTTTGGAGTGGAGGAGAAGTGTTATACACCATGTACGCCCCTGGTGTGGGCACACACTTTGCAATATTGTGGGGCTGATTGCATCTGCTCCTTGAGGTGGGGCATTGAGGGTTTCGTTAGGGAAAAAGGGTTTTTGCTTCTGGCAGCAGTGCTGCGGCTCTGTTGCTAAAGGGTGCGTGTCTGCTCCATCTCAGCAACTGTCTATAGACATCTAGGCCGGAAGAGATCATGCCTCCTTTGGCCACGGGCTTCGGTCTCAGCATCTCAATTTTTTTCTAGCACTTTATAAAAGGAAATTGGTCTAATATCTGAGACAACATTTTGTTTTGAACATGGTAAAAATCTTTGCAAAATCTTCCATGCCAAAGAGATTTGAAAGAAAGCTGCTTTACTTTGAAAACTCCCCTGTAAAGAACTTAAAAATTTTTCTTTTAAAGGTCTGTATTTTCTCCTCTTTGATACATTGATCATAATGCATCGTTTGGCAACAGGGCCTTGTCCTCTGGGTGGTCTGTCTGTTGCACAGCTGTGAACCTTATCCTCAGCATCCATGGGAGGGTTTGCAGGGCAGATGGTGTATATGGGGTGCTGGGGGGAAGCCCAGGAGAGGAAGGGTGGCTGGCCCTCACCCAGGGGATCATAAGGTATCATCTTGGAAGGCATCAATGTCAAAACATGTGTCTGGGTTGCACTTTGAAAGGACCTTAGAATGAGCTATGGTGGAGCTGGCTGCTGTAAGGGATGCTTGGATAGCATGGGCTGCTGCATGGAGGAGGCTGTGGCTGCTGGCTTGTAAATCAATACAGAGAGCACCTGGGGGATATGCTGGACCCATAGATTTGTTAGCTCAAAGCCTGAGCTGCAGCAAGTACCAAACCAGCAGTAGATCCAGGAGATCTGAACGTTCTTGGACTCCCCCAACTGCCCCATGCACACCAGTGGCTCCAACAACCCAACACCCTCTGTGCTTTGGGAGGGATGAAGCAGAAGGTGATCCCCCCAGGGTCCTGGATCCCCCAGGCTGCCGCTGTGCAGGCAGGAGGGCACATGGAGCAGATGGAGCCCCTGCCTCTGAGTACCAAATGTAACAAAACCAGTTCAAATCCATAAATACCATGAAATTCGAACTGCTGCCTCACTGAAGCTGTAGCAAAGAAGTGACAGTAAAGGTAACATCTCAGGGTCCTGTAATTATTCAGCTGGTGATTTCCGCATCCAACCTGACTGCTTTGCAAGGCAAAGCCTATTTTTCTGGCAGTTCACTTTCTGCATTTTAACCTGGCCATGAAAAATGAAGATATCTTATTCACACTTACACCTCTTCACCAGCCAGATATGTGGTAGGAGCCAGCATAAGTGACAATTTTGTTGTGAATGCAGGAAAGCCCCAGCATGGAGTTCATTTTGCAGATACAGGTCCTGAATCTATTCCTGGTTGCATAGCAGTGTCAATCAGGAATAACAGCCTCAGTCAGTGTAACACAGCCCCCAGAGATTTTTTCAGCAGTGAGCAAGGTCAAAACTTAAAGCCATATTTGTCTCTGTGGAACTAAAAGTGGCAGATTTTTCCTTGTGAAAAGGAGTGATCCAGATACCCGAGAAGCAGTTATATCTGCATGTCCAAGAGGATATCCAGAGACCCATTTTCTAGCAGGTAATCACAGAGATTTATTCCTGAAGACCTCCTTAAAAATTTAAATCTTAACTAGTATGTGCCGCAATGCATTGCCATAAGGGAGACTTCTCATTTTAATCAGGACAAAATAAAAAGGGGGAAAGACCTACAGCCCCCCCCAGCTTGCAGTGTGTCCTTGCCTTGGCTGCCCAGTGAGTGCTGGAGGGGCTTTGCTTGTGCTTTGGGCTGCTCAGAGGAAAACCTTTTAGATTGCTCTGCTCCAGAAATATCAGTGAGGTCCCCTGGGTAACAGCGTACATGTATACGGCGTTTGAAGAAAATTCTTCTTATCATTTTGTTTCCTTTTTTCCCATTTTTGTACAGCCTCCTTTGCTATTTCTGTAATGACTGATGCCAAACGAGGCCAGTGCACGCCCTTCTCCAGCTGAGGTGGTGCGATGCTTTGTAGGCTCAGGGCTCGCCTCGCATTGTCTCTCAATCGCTGCTGGTTTCAGCCTCCTGTGGTGCGCAGTGTCCTTGTGCCCTTAGTCCTGCTCCTGCCTGCATGGGGCTGCTCCAGCTCTGCTGCCGGTGTCCCAGGAGGAAGAATAAAAATACTTGTGGATTTCTGGGGGAGGACAAGTTGCCGCAGAGTGACAAACCTATGATGTTTTGTATAAAATATGCAATTTTATCCTCTTTTTTTTTTTAAAAAAAAGCAACTAAAACCAAACCCAAAACAAAAACCCAAACCGTTAATGAGTACATTCATGTGAAATCCTGTGCCATTTCCCAGTAAACATGTTGTTATCATTTCTTCTCTGTAGTTCCCAACACGTTGTTTTGTGCCTTGGCTTCTGCCCTGTCTGCTCTCTGTGTGATGCTTCATCCTGCAACACAAAGCTGTGTTTGGGTGCGGGTCTGGGGACACCTCTCCATGTCAGAGACAATTAACACTTTTTGGGCAGAGCCTTTGCCTGAATGCCAGCGCAAATGCCAATTATACAGTGAGAGCAAACGTGGTGTGGTACCAAGGGCTATGGCCAGAAATCAGCACAACTTATGGCCCTGTGTCAGCTTTCATTTCAAGGCCAGTGACGAAAGAAAACCACTCTCTCCTTCCTGCCTTGCTCTGCTGATTGCTTTTGGCAAGAACTAAAGATTAAAAAAACGTGTTTCAGCTGAGGTATGTGGCGTCCCACTGCCTGTGCGCTGTGTGGCATCCCAGCTGTGCCAGTGGCCACTGCAAAAAAACCTTTTTAATTTCAGGATGCGCACTTCAGATTTTAAAAGGCTGAAGTGGTAATTGGCAGCTTGTGGGAGGGACAATACTCTTGCAATAGAAACACTTGCAAAGGTACTTGTGATCCAATCTGGACCACCAGTGAGATCAGAGGCTTGAATCCAGATTTCAGTTCTCAAGCTGGGAGTGGTGGGGTCTCAGACCTGTTGGGCATTACACCATGTGCCCTGCAGACCAACTTTCCCATGGAATAGTTTTGTTCCAAAGGTCCCAGTTTTGTGCCTGTCCTCCTGTTGGTTCTCTGAGCCTACCCCAAGTACCTCAAGTCCTGGCCTTCCTCCACTGAGATCTTGGGTTGATGTTTTTTTCATCCCTCCCCTCTTCCATGTTTTTAAATGTCTGTGTTCAAATACTTTCTGTCTACACTGTGCCTTTATATATAATTGGGAATATTAGAAACCTTTGCTGTTCATGTGTTAGGGACCAGACAGTGTCTTCCCAGGAGGAGGTGTGGTGCCTTACGAACTTTGCTTTATGCTGCCAAGTCATTTTTTATTTCTTGCACCTGAATGCACCTTGTCTTATATATTATACAGTGGCTACGAATGAGCTGGTTTTGGCTGGGATCGAGTTTATTTTCTTCATAGTAGCTAGTATGGGGCTATGTTTTGGATTTGTGCTGAAAACAGTGTTGATAACACAGAGATGTTTTTGTTACTGCTGAGCAGGGCTTACACAGAGTCAAGGCCTTTTCTGCCGCTCACCCCACCCCACCAGTGAGCAGGCTGGGGGTGCACAAGAAACTGGGAGGGGACACAGATGGGACAGCTGACCCCAACAGACCAAAGGGATATTCCATACCATAGGACATCATGCTCAGCCTATAAAGCTGGGGGAAGAAGAAGGAAGTGGTGGACGCTCAGAGTTATGGTGGGTGTCTTCCAGGTAACTGTTATGCGTGATGGAGCCCTGCTTTCCTGGAGATTGCTGCACACCTGCCTGCCCATGGGCAGTAGTGAATTAATTCCTTGTTTTGCTTTTCTTGTGTGCACAGCTTTTGCTTTACTCATTAAACTGTCTTTATCTCAATGCACAAGTTTTACCTGCCCCCACTCCCCTCCCCAGATTCTCTCCCCATCCCACCAGGAGGGAGGGAGTGAGCAGCTGTGTGGTGTTTAGCTGCCTCCTGGGTTAAACCACAACAGTCTTTTTGGCTCCCAACGTGGGGCACAAAGGGTTCAAGATAAGGATAGGTTTGATTGAAATGTGCTAGATCAAATTTACAGCTGTTATTGCTGTTTAGCTGTTAATTAGCAGGCTTCTGTGCTTGCCATGGACTTGCTTGCCTTACTATATAGAGGAGTCTAGTGCTTGTTAGTGGCTGCATTTTGCTTTCACTGCTTGCTGTAGCACAGTACTGCTTATCACATTACTCTGCTGTGCCTGGGAACATTTTCATAACAGCAGTGGTGATGCGCCTGGGCTGGCAGATGGCCAGGTCATAGCTGCTGCCTCTGTGCTGCTGTACGGGACAGGCTGGAACTCCAGTGTGAACACATGTCAAAGGGAGTGTGACCTGTTGATGAGTCCACATGGGAGCAGGACACTGAAGCGTCTGTGGTTGTGAATAAGGTCACATCAGAGCAGGTACATCTCAAAGTGTCTGTGGCAGTGGTTACGTCTGTGCTGCAGCAGGTATGCCTCTGAAGGGATTGTGTCCCAAGGATAAGTCCATGCTGGAGAAGGCATGCCTCGAAGCATCTGTGGCTGTGGATAGGTCCATGCTGCAGCAGGTATACCTTGAAGCATCAGTGGCTGTGCAAGAGGTCATGTTGGAGCACCTCAAAGGGTGTGGCCATGGATAAGCCCATGGGACAGCAGGTACGCCTCTGGAGGGATTGCAGCCATTGGTAAGGCCATGCTGGAGCAGGTCTGTCTCTGAAGATGTTGTGGCCCATGAAGAAGGGCCGCATTGGAACACGTGCATCTGAAAGCAACTGTGGCTGTGGGTAAGTCTATGCCACTGCAGGCATACCCCTGGAGAGACGGTGGCTCATAGATAAGGCTCCACTTGGAGCAGGTTCTCCCCTAAGGGAGTGCAGTCTGTGGATAAATCCAAGCTAGAGCAGGGGCAAGGGGAGTTCATTGCAACGTTAAGCCCTGTGGTCTGGTCCAAAGGAACCAGGCGTGGAGATTGTAATGGAAATACCTTTAAATTGTTGTAAGCTGGGGTTTGAGTCGTATGTTATAGGCATTAAAGCAATAACAGCTGTAAATTTGATCTAGCACATTTCAATCAAACCTATCCTTATCTTGAACCCTTTGTGCCCCACGTTGGGAGCCAAAAAGACTGTTGTGGTTTAACCCAGGAGGCAGCTAAACACCACACAGCTGCTCACTCCCTCCCTCCTGGTGGGATGGGGAGAGAATCTGGGGAGGGGAGTGGGGGCAGGTAAAACTTGTGCATTGAGATAAAGACAGTTTAATGAGTAAAGCAAAAGCTGTGCACACAAGAAAAGCAAAACAAGGAATTAATTCACTACTGCCCATGGGCAGGCAGGTGTGCAGCAATCTCCAGGAAAGCAGGGCTCCATCACGCATAACAGTTACCTGGAAGACACCCACCATAACTCTGAGCGTCCACCACTTCCTTCTTCTTCCCCCAGCTTTATAGGCTGAGCATGATGTCCTATGGTATGGAATATCCCTTTGGTCTGTTGGGGTCAGCTGTCCCATCTGTGTCCCCTCCCAGTTTCTTGTGCACCCCCAGCCTGCTCACTGGTGGGGTGGGGTGAGCGGCAGAAAAGGCCTTGACTCTGTGTAAGCCCTGCTCAGCAGTAACAAAAACATCTCTGTGTTATCAACACTGTTTTCAGCACAAATCCAAAACATAGCCCCATACTAGCTACTATGAAGAAAATAAACTCGATCCCAGCCAAAACCAGCGCAGACCCCAGAGCTGTCTGTGCCAGTGACACCTGCAAACTCTTGCCTGGTCCTGGGATGGAAGAAATATCTGTATCCTCTACTGTGAATGAGTGTGCTCACTGTGTCAGAGGCAATCAGCAGAAATGTCAATGAGCCAAATTTAAATGTGCTGCCAAGGGCAAGAAAAGGAGACAAACTCTTTCTGTTTACACTGGGTGCCCATTTGGCCGCCTTCTTCTGGTATTTATTTTTTGTGCATGAGACCTGGGAGTGAGGCTAAGCAGGAACATGCTCCAAGCGCTGGGGTAACACTGGCACCAAATTACTGCTGTGGCTGCACAAAGCACTCTCACCAATGAGCAAACGTGTTGCATCAAACCCTATGAGGAACTGCTTTGTAGAGTAAGTCTGTGCTCTCTGCTTGTTGCTTGTTGGTTACCAAGCAGTGTAAAATCCTGTGGCTGTGGACAGTGATAGCACTTTGGGCTGCTCAGCCCCTGTGGAAGCCCAGGTACAGCCAGAAGCAGGACAGCCTATGGATGAAACCCAGGGAGACCCGAGTTTGTTTAGGGCAGCATCTGTTCGAGGCTGTCAAGAAGCTGTTAAGATTAACTCCCTTGGTGTCATAGGAGATAGGGAAAAGCTCCATTTCCCTAGGAAGAAAAAAATGCATAATTCTCTGTCCTAACTTAAGTATTTTAGCTGCAACTAAGTATTTGTGCCTAATGCAGTAGTGCTTTGCTATGGTGCCCTCCCAGCTGTTGGGCTCCCTGCCTCTCCCTAGCTGAAATCTGGATGCTGAAGCCATTGTGTGGAAGGTGGGAAGACCTTTACTGAGCTTTGAGTTGCAAAATCAAAGGAGGGAATAATTCTGTGTAAATAAACAGAAAATATTTATGATGGTGTTGCATTTGGAAGGTATGTTGGTGATTTGGATTAGCACTCTTGGCTGTCTCACAGTACTGTACTGGTAGCCAGAAATAGTCCTATTTTATGGGTAAAAGAAAGAGCTTAGTAAAATTTTGGAAAGAATCCTTTAAAAATTAATTGTGTGTGCCCCAGAGAAGATGACCTGTTAGAAAGAGTTGCTCTGGAGCATCTTGTGCTCTCTCTTTTCCTCGCCATTGGTGATCTGTTTAAATATTTCTGCAGCATTTGGGGCACTGTGGATGGGACAGGTACAGTTATTGCACGATAACTGTATTTTGGTATACTCCTCCTGTATAATCTGCCTGCAGCCCCCACAGGTGAGGGGTCCCTCCGCTCCCAGCTGGGGTCCCTCCCTTCCTACAGCCCCTGGGAGGATAGATACGGCAATTTGGGTGATACTGGGGCACCGTTCCCCAGACCAGGGGAGAGGGGTACCGTGCACGGCTTCTTTGTGACACTAGGGTGCCCTTAGAAAATAAAATGAAATCTGGACTTCAGGGATTGCTTTTAAAATAAGTGGATGTCCCAAGCACACACATGATTTAAAGCCATGACTACTGTGTTTAGGTTTTTGTGCATCCAGGTGGCTAGTTGTGTTTGTTTATTGAGATGGCTGTAAAACCCAGCACAAGCTTGATAGTATGTTGGACAGAAAAAATGAAGGCAGGGATTGCTGCCTTTGTTAGCGCTGGACAATTTGTTCTGACTGTAACCCAAGTATTCACTTTTTACTCCCTGGCTGGTGGCACCTCCCTGCCTGCATGGGAGGCTGGAGGGGCTATCTGAGTCCAGCGTGCCCCATCCAGCATGGGGCAAAATGGTTTTTCTTTCTGTGCAGTTCCATGGGTAAGACAGTGTCAGAGCAGTCGGGCTCCCTCTGTGCTCCAGAATGCAGGCCCTGCAATTTTGGTTTGTGGTTTGCTGTGTTGAGTCTTGATATGAGCCCTGCTCCGGCCTTGCGCAGAGGCACCGGTAGCACTTTCCACATAGGCGTGCGTTTGCTGGAATTCCTTTTGATGGATTTGTCCCACTGTGGATAGATTTATCCCCCTACAGAGGTGTCTTATCTCAGCAGAGATGATTCTGATTCTGGAAACAAGCCAGGCTGGGTGGCAGTGAGCACCTTGCACTGGGGCACAGGGATGCCAAAGCTGCGCATCCCCTTCCTCGTGAGCCAGTGGAGCTGCCACCCTGGGGAGTGGAGACCTGGTACAACTGGACTTTATATGACATCTCTTTGCTGAGGGGCATGGGTTTTCAATTTCTGTAAGGGGCTCAGCTTGCAGGTGCTCTGAAAATATTCCCTTGAGTGATATTACTGAGCACCATACTTCTAATAAACTGTGTTCTGAGTTTCCACTTGTTCTACTTGTCTGTTGGGTTACAGGTAGGAAGACAAATTACCTTGAAGTCAGGCTAAGAGAAAGCATAGATGGCAGCTTTTACTCACGAAGTATTACCAGCCTGTGCTCTGCTTTCTGAACAGGGTCATATCACTGCACCTCCAGCAATGCCCATGCCCTGGGCAGCAGCGTTTGCTCCCTGCTGGCTATTGGAGAGGGGCTGTGCACCGGCCCATTGCCTCCCTCTTCCTCCTCCTTTCTCCAGAGACCTTGAGAAGAAAACTAATATAGTTTCCTCTCTCTATAGTAGCTTACTGCTTAAGGGCCATGTTTATTCTTCAATGCTGTCATGGGGGAAAAGAAGGTAAATAAGGCTATCCGAAGCAAAGAAATACCAAAGAGGAATATCAGGTTCCTAGGCAAGTCTTTATAGTTGATATTTTTAACTTAAAATATGGTATAGTTTGAAATTTACTGAACAACCCCATCTGAATAATTGGCTCTACCAAAATTAACATTTTTTGGTTATATATATAACTAAATATATACTAAATAGCCCCTCCACCCCTCCCTTGGCTTTCATTTACCAGGACGTTCAGAGCATTTTGAATCATCTCTGTGCAGCTGCAGGTGGGGCTTTCAGGCAGAGTGTATGAACACCCCTGTAGTGAAACCAGTTTAATGATGAGAAGAATCAAATGCTTTAGAAACTCTAAAGGGAGCTGAGGCCTCAGCGGGGAGTGCAGCAGGAGCACAGCCCCAGGGGCTCAGAGGGTTTGGTTGAATTTAGGCAGTGGGGACTGGAGGGTCCCCTGTGACAAGGTCCATGGGTGTGTGAGCTTTTTGCAGAGGGCTGGGCAGGCACAGATGCAATGCATTTTTCCTAACCTTCTGCAGAAAGGAGAAATTCAATTATTTCAATTAATCAAGCAGACATCACCCTGCTTCCTCAGTGCACTAGATGGTAGTGTTATAAGTTAATGAGCACTACTTTAGCACGAACAGCTGGAAAAGTTCTTCCTCTGTAGCAGTCCAGAGTTTTGATAGATAATAACATAACAACAATGCTGAAGTCACCCCCTCTCGCATGAGAGGACATAATTTCTCTTTTGAGAAACAAGAGAGAAATGGACCTGGAAATTAGTTTGTGATTGAAGGTGTCGGGGAGTGAGCGAACCCTGCCAGTGAGTGGGGCTGGTGCTGTCTGGGGAACCCAGCCTTTCAACCCTTGCCTGAGTGTACTGCGAGTGGACATGAGCCAGTTCTACCAGTATCAGATCAGCCTTTGTATCCACATGAACACTGGAAAATGATGCTGAATGAAATATGGGGATGTGACTGCACTTGGCTTGGCACTGCCCAAGTTTTACTCCAGGGCAAATTGCAGCAAAATCACCTCTTCCTCACGTATTTCCTTTATTAATGGGAACTTTGACAGTCACCTCCAGTGGTGAGTATTTTTTTAGGCTGGCTGCGCCATATTTGTTAAGCAGCCAATACATCCAGGAGCCCCAGCTTCCCAAAGTGAACCTGTGATGTCTTGGGTAGTGTGGCACAGATTTTAATCCTGCTTAAAATAATACAGAAAGCTGTTACCACGTGTCTTCATCAGGTGTGTCATCACACCTGCTAATGCGGGTGTTCGTTATATTAGATTCCTTTTTGCTTGTCCCTGTGGTAAATGAGAGAGGTTTATTTTGCGGCTGCAAACAAACCCAAACTAGCTGCTTCTCTGGTGGCATCGAGGAAGCTCAAGGGATGGCACTGGGGAAACGTGGCTGCTCCCTGTAAGGTCTGTAGCACATTCTCGCTGTAGAATAATGTTATTTCTCTATAACCTTTCTTTAAAGTACACTACTTATAAAAGCTTTCAACAGCATCCTGCAATGCAGTGCTGCTTGCCTGGGCATGGAAAACCAAGGGCTTCAGGAGCAGGCTGGTGTCCTAGGTAAGAGAGCCCTCCTTGTGCTCACTGCATGCTCGGCTCCTCACGCTCCAGGTGCAGCCTTGGCAGCTTTTTTCCTGCTTCCATCTTGGAGTCTGAATGGCCCCACCAGCTCTTCTCTTTTGTGTCAATCAGTTGAGTATTTTCAGGATGCTAAGGATATTTTGGTTCCTCTCCCCCATACCTCACAAGCCAGAGGAGAGAAGGTAATAGACAGCTTTAAGAAAAGCTCTTTCAGAAGGTTTTAAAGATAACCTGGTAATGGCACGAGGCAGCTCAATACAGTGCTCAGTATTACTGCATGCAAGTGCAATATATTTCACTACATTTTCCTTATTCCCACCTGTGTTTTCTCTATGTGACTAACTTCAATGTGCCCAGTAACAAACCAGACAGGTTTAAGTATGTACAGAATCAAATACACACATTTGAATTCAGTGCTTGGTATATTTTGAGATAGCAGAAGGGTGCCCAGGCGATGCTAGTGGGCTGGCCTGGCATTGCCCACTGCCTGTGCAGGGGAGGTGGAGACGCCAACAGCCTTTCCTCACCACCTTCTGCCAGGGGTTTGTGTCCTGGAGCTGGGAGAGGCCCTTGGGGTGGTGGGTCCCCCTTTACTCATGCACAGTGTGCAGTGGGCAGGAGATGGCTCATCTGGCATGAAATACAACCCTGCTCTGCTTGAAGAGTGCTCAGTGCTATAATAAAATGTAGTTCATGCTGCTTCTTAATCAACTGGTGGGGTATAGGTTGCAGTGGGGTATCAGCTGCAGGGGTATTGGTTTACAATACTGTAAAATCGGGCGACGTGGTGACACTGTAATTGGAGTTTCAATTAAATAAAAATATCTCTAGAAAGAAGTAATCTCGTTTAGCTCAACAGTAGCAAACCAACATCTAATTAAAATTAGACATTCTCGATTACTTTCTGAATGGATCTGATGACTTTGTTAATCTGAAGCAACGAGGCAACTCTGTCTTTGTCAGCATATTAAATATTACATGCCATGCTCTGAATATGATGCAAAGGGGTGAATGGTGGCTGCTGCTCCAAGTCCATGTGCTGTGGGACATGGCCAGGGCCCTGTGCCCCTCAGTGTGGTCCACCTTCCCCAAAATATTTTTGAGTGGGGGTTGTTTGGACAATCGTCTCTCCTCACATGTCCACCTGCAGAGAGCAGGTGCCTAGGAAATCCTGGAGAAGAAAAGTATTATGAGTAATTAAGTGCCTTTTTATATGGGATTAGCCTCTGGAAGCTGGAAAAAAGAGCCATTACCTCTTGATCCATCATTCCACATCTATTGATTGCCTTCAGACCCATCTTCAGCGAGCTGCAGTTTCATCATGTGGTATTTAATTACCAGTCCCTGCATGAAGGACCAGAATCCACAGCAGAAGAACCCCCCAGCTCATCATGGAGCCCTGTGGCATGGTAATAGTTCTCATTTTGCCTGGGCTTGCTGAAAGACATGTTTAAGGTGTTCACAATCAGGGATTTAGAATAAACTTTAAGTTTGAGTCCTGGAAAAATACAGAGGAGGGAAGAACATCCATGGACAGTGACATCAGGCATATCTCTGAGGCAGGCACCAATCTGACCCACTGCTGGGTTGGTAAGCTCATCTCTCCTAAAAGCCTCCCTAAAATCCTGCCCATGCTTCACAGTCCTGTGAATAAACTGCAGTGGGCTAATGGCAGCCTCGAGAAGGGAAAAAGAAAAGAGGAAAAAAAACTTCTCAGGTGTAATTACTCTGTGCTAAAAGCAATTAAATGCTGAATTGCCCCAGAAAACTGAATCCTTGTGGGATAAAACTTCATGCTTTAGTCTGGTAGCTCTTGCCCATTCTTGCTCCACGTCACACCCCTGTTTTGCAGCTCTGCCTGCTCTGTGCCTGCTGCCTGACACAGATCTTTGCTAAGTTCAATATGTGGCATGCATGAGACCATTTATTAAGTGAAAGGAGAGTGAATTGGAAGTATCTTTCTCCCTTTGTGAAGATAAGGTTTACTACAGAGTCATGAATTGTTGGACCATGATTTTGCTCATCTATCCACTTTTGTGTGAGGCTTCAGTTGATTTTGGGGAGAGCAGGAGCTCTGACTATTACTGTCCAATTTCTGTCTTTGGTCTCCTATTTTTTTTCTTCTAGCTCAAATAAAATCCCATTTTTCTCTGACTGCCTCTTAATGTTTTCTCTTGGTGTGGCAGCCAAAGGGCTGTTGTACTTTCATCAGGCACTTCATCACATACCATCAGGTACAGGGCTGATGACTGGTTAAAAAAAAAACCAAAGATGCCCTTTTACCACCGTTGTAGCAAGCAGATCTTTCTGTGGAAAAATGGATACCTACTGGCAAGGAAAGGGAGGAAACTCTTGACTTTCTGATTAAATATTCAATTTTATGATTAGAAAAATGTTTTGAATTGGAGAATGCCATGTGCAAGTGTTAAATGTTTGAATGCTTTTTTTCCTGAATGCTCCACTGAGTGTGCTGCAGATCTGGCGCCTGCTGTGGGACATGATTCTGTAGCTGTTTTGTAACTTAGAGTTATATGACATGAAGCTTTTACCTCTCGGTAAGGGTCAGGATATAGGAAGAGATTGGCATGTACTTCTGTTGAAACACCTCATTACCGGCTCAAGAGAGAGCAAGTGTAGCGCTTATTCCATCCCAGCCTGGGTATGCAGTTTATCATGGGGAAGAAACAGGCAGCCTAGACAAATAAAGGTGAAAATTGTCATCTCACTTGGTAAAGCTGGCCTTGTGTTTGCCAAGCTGAAGAGCTGGTAAGAAAAGAAGCCAAAGGTGTTGTTTATGTTCTCTAACTTTGTGATAAATATCTAAATCATGGCACATGTCATCTTTGCATGGGTTGTGTGTCTGTGGTTTCCCCCTTTGCAGAACTGCTCCTTCAATGCCTAGTCCTGTTCTTCCCATATGTATTAGCACCCGTCTTCAACTTCAGCTCCTTTTCAGGAGCCACCTTCTCTGTGTGTTATTTTATACTTATCTTGCATTGAATTTAATCTATGGTTTTGTTATTAACAGTCTGGAAACAAGAGAATACAGATAAGGTGCCTATAAAATGCAGTTCCTAATCACAAGGTGCTTTCCCTGCTGTTCCACTGTCTTTCCTTAGAATAAAATGCTCTGGAGCTGACCAGCTTGGTTTTTCTCATGCAGCCTCTGATCTCTGAATGAGTTATTTCTCTTCCCCTCTCTTTTCTTCAGCTCTTTCTGGTTGGCCTCTCTGAGGGCTCATCTGGCTCCATTGCTGTGCCAGCCCTGCTCCTTGCCCCACTGTGGGCGCCATCAGCCTTAGCCCCACTCACCTTCACAGTATTGCACATCTACATAGTGAGAAGCATTAATTTTGCCTGCAATCTGTTAAGCATATCATCTCCCCAGTGTTTTCCGTGGTTGATATAAACCACGTGTGGCATCTGCACATGACAGCTGGAGAAGATGGCTCTCAGACAATGTGCTTCATTCAGATGCTTTTTGGATATCAAAATTGCTCCCTATTCTCTGTCTACTGTCAGAGTAATAGTTCTTGTGTCATAACTAAATTCTGACATCTGGTTTTTGCAAAGGGTGTTGAAAAGGATGCAGATAATAAGTCCAGAAATTGTTTGATTATCCCCCTTCAGAGATGATGCTCAGTCTGCAAAGCATCTCCGAGCTGCCGGCATGGTGAAGTCCTTGGAAACACTGGCCAGTGGCTTTTAATCCTAATGGAGAGCATTTTGATTGTAGCTCTAAATGAAAGAGAAGTGTCACCTGTATTTTAGATTTTTTCCAGTTGTACGAAGGCTTTCATTTCCCCTACAGGTTTATAAGAATAAAAGTATGTGGGCTTCTGTCTCCCTGGTAATTATCCACGCCTGGTCTTTTTTCTACAGCAGGTCTATGCAGGAAGTACCATTTTCCCTTCCAGTAGATCACACTGATGGATGCAAAGCACGTTTGCATGCACAGTCTGGTTTCACTTGAATGTGCAAATTCTGTCATCTCTCTTTACTTTTAATATTGCAAGTTGAAGTAATTCCTCGCACAAATTTAGGATCTAGCTCTGACCTCTTAGAAAATGTAGATTTTAGAATAGCATAAGCGGCTGTATTTGCTGACTTTCGTGCGTTCTTAATGTTCAACAATACTGTTTTGTAAGAAATATATATAATCTGTCTGTACTTCACCACTAAGGGAAATAAAAATGCAAGCAGTGAGAATGACAATTTCTGATGATGGCTTTCCTCGGACGCTGTGCTTAGACTCACTGCTCCATCAAGGTGCAGTGCTATGTTGTATTCTCTGTCTCTTTTCAGCACAGTAAGAAGATGGGACACAGTTTAGGAGGCACGGTGGTAACGGGTTGATGGTTGGACCTGATGATCTTGGAGGTCTTTTCCAACCTTAATGATTCTATGATTCTAAGAAACAATGTGAACAAGTAAGGCATTTGCTCATACACACAGTCACGTTTCAAAGGGAGATGTTAGGGATGTTAGGCAGGATCTTCAATCCTTCTAGCTGACCTGTTTCATAATTCCATCACATCACAAATTTATAAGCAAATAGGTTTTTATTCTCAGAAACTCCAAGTAGAGAGGATCTGACGGCATCATGGGAAATATTTTGCCAAATCCTTGTAGTCCTGAAATATTAATGCTCACTCTTGTAGCACGGGCAGCGCTGGGCACCTTAGCCAACATGTAACTCCTTTTATGGGTTTGTCTGGTAAGTTTGGGAAATGGTTTCCTTCCTTGAGCGGACCCTGTAACATTTGCCTCACAGCAGTCAGGCTCAGTGGGTTGCAGAGCCACGTATGGCCGAGTGCCACTGCAAGTGACTGCAGTGGGACAAGGTTTTTGCCCCATCAGGTCAAGGTCTCTCAGATCCTGCCCCTGGTAGTGTTTTGCAGCTCAGCATCAGCCCTGGCTGCTCTCCTGCTTGGACTCTCCTCAGAAGATTCCCTACTTGGCACCCAGCAGGAAGAACTGGTGGATCTGATCGTGTCTTTTGTAACCTTCCCTGCCTAAAGCCATCACTAGCTGTGTGTGCTCTTGATTATGGAACAGACAGGAAAAAAGTGAACAGAAGTATTTCTGTCTTAGCTCTAAAAAAGCTTTTTTGCGGGGGTAACGGGAAGTGTTTCTATTTACACTCTGTGGCTCTGGTGCTGTTTTCTTGTCTCTTTCACCCCTTGCCTTGTTCTTACTTAGCTTTAAGGATGGTGATGCTGGCCTGGTATCAGGCTGCTGCGTGGCAGATATAGGTAGAAATCTACCTTCCCACTGCTCAGCTGTGTTTAGCCTTTGACTCAGATACCAAATGCCTGGACAGTGCAGGGCATGCGAGATCCTTGTTTCCACCAACAGGGCATTGCTTAGTGCAGAAAAACATACACCAAGCCCCATGCTTCTTTGCCGATCACCCTTGGCAGCTGGGCTTGCACGGCTGAGTTGTGGAGGTGTAGTTATAGCTGCTAAGTGGAAATTCAATGGGGAAGTGGAGGAAACATTATTTGTATCTGGGGGGTCTGTCCTTTACACAAATATCCAGATGCAATAATGCAAATTTTCTTTTCATACAAGGACCCACATTGCAGATGGGGCTGTGGTTGTCCTTTGAGCATTAAGTTGCTGTATCGCGCTATGTTGCTGCCATGGCTTTTGTGGTCTCCTCCTCCATTTGTGGCTCACAGCTCTGCACCAAAGAGTCTCCAAGGTACTTGGGGAGATTAAAAGGATGATTAAAAAATAAGATCAAAACTAGATCTGGCAGTCTTTTAAAAGGGGATTTATTTGTAATCACAGGAAAAGGAAAATGAAGTCCCAACCTGCTGTGCTGCAAAGCGGGAGAGTCACATTACGGACTTGAGCTGGATCCTGGTTCATTTATGATCTTCACCATCTGTAATTAAATATAAGTTTATCTGGACAGAATGTATCTGCCTGCTTATACTACATTGAAATATGATACTACATTTTTAGCAAATAAAACTAAAGTGTCTGTATTTTATCATTTCTCGTGTTTGTTTAACTTCACAACAGTTTGAGGCACTGCAGGAGCACGGCGCACCGAGAGCCTCCCTGAGTGCTGCTCTGTGGTCTTGAGGCATACCAGGGACGGGTCCTGGGAAGTCACTAAACTCCCTAGATAAGGTCAAGCTTTGAGATAAGCCCTATACAACAGCAATAAATTGAAAGACTTCATTTTTCTTTAAAAAATAATTTTCCATTATAATTTCAACCTGCCTTAATAAAAATATTAGAAAAGAATAGAAACCTTGCATTAGGAACATGGAAATATCCTTGTCCTTCCGTACCATAACTCTCAGGTTGCCTCATGTTAGTACTTCTTGCCTTTGTACAAGAGGAACACCTTTTTATTCAATTTTTGGCAGTTTGGGAAATTATTTCTAAAGGGAATAATCGTGTAACACATCTACTGTTCTTCTCACAAGTCTTATGAAGGCAGAAGAATTTTTTCCTCTGAACGTATTATCATCCTAACTGAAGTCCGAGCCCAAGCCCTGTCTTGCAGCACAAGGAGGGCTGGCGGCCTTCACTTGCAATTAATTTGTATATAGAAGAATTATGTAAATAGGTGTAATTATAGCACACAAGGCAACAGTTTTGTGTGTAGTGCCCAAATTATGAGAAAATTCTTGCAATCCTTCCTAAGCTCAGATGCTTGTCCAAAACCTGAAGGGTGCTGTTGGAGCAAAGAGCCATTCATGCGATGATCTGCAAGGCGCAGGCAGCCACAGCCACCTGCAAGAATTTGTAGGGCTGCAGGAGAGTGATCAAGGAGTTATCGGCAGGTTGTGTACTCAAATTTACTAGTATGCAGACTCTGTCCTAGTTTTTTCGTCAGCATTTCATGCTCATAAATTCTGTTCAGTCTATTTAATAACTTCTCATTAAGAATAATTTATCGATGGGTATTGGGTGAGAATCTTCAAGCATGATGAAGCTGTGGCAAAGCAAGCAGAGACATGGTGCTTTTTGCCATGTCCCATTTGCAGGCAGTGATTTAGCTCCCTGCCCCCTTTTTGTGCTGCCTCTCCTTAACAACACAGATCACTTTTCTAATGTAGTCCTGGAAGACCACTCAAGTATGTAATTTCTAATTATTACAGCTGCCAAGAAAATAGAAACTTGTATCAATATCAGAGGGAGAGATGCGTGAAGAGGGTTTCTGCCTTGTAACCTTTGCAGAGGGGATGAGAGGTGGCTCCAGCTGGTCTTTGTGCTGGTCTGCAGCTGGAGGAGTGCGGGAGCAGGACTGAGCAGGGGCAGCGCCCACTTGGATGCAGCACGCTGTGTAACTGCCCGACTCTCTTGCCTGTGAAATACCTTTGAACCCATCTTCAGTTGTGCCTTCTTGCATCATTATGAGAGCCCAGCTTCTATGGGAATTGCAGTGAGATAATGGCAGTAATCAGAACTGAATGCTTCATTATCTGTTAGGTGGCTTATGGATCTGGATCCTTTTTCTTCCCTCTGGAAGCAGAACATGCTGATTTAAGATTTTGTCAATTCAAAATGCTCAGTGTTGGGGTGCAGATTCAGGTACCAGCAATGAGGCTGGCATTTTATATGCTGCCAGCAAGAAGGGCAGTGATGTGTGGTAGGAAACTGGGAGCCTGCCCGTTTACAACTGCATTTCTCTGGGCTCTATAGTTGACACTTTCTGGAGTGTTTTTGTTGCAATGGTAGGGTGTAACAGCCCTGAACTGCGGAGCGGTGCTGGCCTTGCTTTGCAGCTTCCCCCAGGAGGTGTCCAATTCATTTGCTGTGTTTGTTCTTTCTGTACCCCTCTGACACGTGTGCCTGCAGAAGGATGGATGGAAATTTCCTGAAAACAGAAACTGGGCTGGATGCAGGGCTTGAAGGGGCGTCGGTGGGTGCTGGAAGTCCCCAGTGTGCCTGATGCCCCAGAAGCCATGTAAGGGTCATCACTGCTTGCACAGAGGGTTTTTTTTTTCTGTCAAACCTATTTCTCGATCTCTTATATCTCTGAAAGAAGGAGAAATTTCTGTGCTAAGCAGAGCACAAATGCCCCCTCAGGGCAACGCCTGTGCAATGCAGGGCTGGGGCTCGGGCAGGGCGAGGCTACATAGGATGGATGGCTGTGCTGTACAGGCTGTGAAAAACAAAAGTCCCCAAAAAAACCCAAAAGGCAAAGAACCAGGCACAATTTTTTCCTACCCATCTTGATAATTAAACATCTTTGAGTTGGGACTTCATCAAACTCAGTGCAGTTTCATGGCAGTTCTGGTCTCTAATTGGAGTCTTTGGGGAAAACCATTTGGAATATTCCAAACCATCTTTGGGTTTGATAATGGTGTGCACATCTTCCTCTTTTTCTCTCTCACATTTCTGCATGAAGTTCAGGGGTCTTGCGTACCCAGAATATTACTTTTTTTATTATTCCTTTTGTATTGGGGGATGCTGTGGGGCCACCCCACAGCCCGGGGATGGGGAAAGCAGCCTGTTCCCTGAAGAACAGATCTTTGAGGCTGCAGAGACCAACTCTGTAGCAGCAGGTTGGATGACAGTAAATTGCTTAACAGGCCCCTGCTAAAATCTATAAATCATGTGAAGAGTCCAAAATTTTCACTGATCTCATATATTGTAGCTTGTCACAAATGCTGTAATACATCATTACATTGTCTGAATAGCATAAAATAACTCAACAAAGAACTAAAGGCAGGACACATCTGGCATGTCTAGACTGGGAAAATAGGTTACGTTTGAAAATATTAGCTCTTCCCCAGAGTCACTCATGACCAGTTAAAATATTTTTGAAAGTATTAAATTGCATTTGCACTAGGAGCAAACTCATGTTTAAATTGCTATTAACTAACGCATTTTCAAGTGTGGCCTATTTTTCCTCATTTAGAAATGGCTGTTATCAGCTGAGCTGTCACCAACATGAGAGGGGATGTATGAAATGTGAAGAGGTAGGAAATGTTAAAGGAGGCTTTTTTATTATCCCCAGTATTTGGTCTGGGTTCATTTCAACTTTTGGCTGCAGATTCCTATAACCCATTTGATGAAACCAGTTTGTCCTTGCATTAAAGAAAGGGGCAAGTAGGGTGGGGAACATGGGGTGTCTTGGTAAGTGCACCACTAACACACACCTCTCTGAGCAGGTAAGTCTAGGAAGTCTCTGGTGTTGCATCTCTCTGTCTTTCATTGCATCTCTCTGTTTTGATGAGAAACTTCTTGTATTGGTTTGCTGGAAATCTGCTAGGTGGGAATTACTAAAACTCTTTTCCTGTCTGTTATGATTAATTTAGCCTTCAAAGGAATTTCAATCAAAGTGTACAATTTATTGAATAGAGACAAGCAAGCAGCGCTGGATGCACGGGGGATCCTTCCGCCTAACGTGCATACCATCATACGATACTACAGGGTTTATATTCAGTTACTTAATTAATAACAATTAGTAAAAACACGCCTAAGTTTACACTCTTTGGTCAGTGATAAGCATTCCACTTGCCGTTGGTCAGCCGTAGTTAAATTAGCCACGCTTGCCATGTAGATGAGCACGCATGCTCTTTACAGGTGTGGGGGGGCAAGTCTTTTTGGTCCTGAATTGGGTCGGTGGTCGCAATCTCCCCCTGCCGGAATTACCTTTTCCCCAGTTTTCATGCTTCAGCGCCTCCTGAGCCAAGAAGTTCCCTGTTATCACTGCTGGCTGATTTGTGGCCTTCCCTTATCTTCTTTCTCTCCTTTGTAGCAAGATGTTTCCACTGTTAGTCCTTGAAGTTACTGAGTTGTATCCTTTTAGGAGGCCTCTTGACAATGAAGCATTCATTGCTAATGCCGTCTTGTCTGGCCTAAGCATTATTTATTATCTTGTTAAAATTCTCAGGTGTTAGTTTCTACTCCTAACTAAAATTCTTTCTTAACAATTAACTACACAAATTGTCAATCAACATCCCAACCATTAAGACAGTTAACAATTCAATTGAACACTGAACGGCCTCTCGGTTACACAAGCACAAACAGAACAGTCAAATATTAGAGGGTCACACCTAGCATTGTTCCATATTGACACGAATCAGATGAACACATTTTACACTGTCCATCTGTTGTCTGAATGCATTCAGGATGTTCAGTCTTGTGGTTGCACTGAGCTGGGGCTGAATTGCAGGCGAGTGGGAATTGCCCTGGCTCGATCCTGCCACACTGGGGTTCCCTGAGTGCTCTTACCATTGAGGAGGTCAAAAGCCCTATGGGAAATCAAAAGCTCTTACGCCAACATTTGTAGAGCAGGCTGGAAGGCTGATATGTCCAGGCAAAAGTCTTTGCCAGTCAAACCTTTGCTTCTCTCTGAAGTCTCAGGATTTGGGAGCCAGGCACCTGCTGGCTGCTGGGGCACTTGCTGCCTTGTGGCATTGGGTCGAGACAGACTCTGCAGTGTTAGTTGAGAACAACGTACTGCCTAAACCCAGCCTTTACTAGGGTCAAGTGTTCATTTTTTAATCACAAAATTATTTCAGCCCCTGGTTTTACCACCTGATACGCGTTAAGATTACAGCTTACCTGTTCTGTGAAAAGACCATGGTCATCTCAGCTGACACAGCAACTTTTTTTGCTAGTGTGGATTTTGGATAACTATTTGATGTACAAACTGATACTTCTTAATTTGCCTTTTTTTCTTTTGTTATCCATGAGAATTACTTTTCAGTTAATTACTTTTCTGTTAATTACTTTCATTAGGCTAACAAATAATTTATATGACTGAGATCATCAGTGAGGTTCAGAGGCAGAGCCCACTGCGGCATGCTCCTGGCATCGTGGCTCCCATGCAACCGCTGCCTTTGGAGCAGATTATCCACAACCTGCCGAGGGAGTGGGAGCTCCAGCAAGGAGCTCCTGAGTCAGAAATCAGAGGGCAAAGAGCCTCCAGACAACAGCTTTGTCACATGTTGTGGCACACCTAAAGGTCATTTGCTGCAGAGAGTGGAAAGCACAGGCATGGTGGGCAGCACTGCCGCAGCTCCTGGCAGGGACGTCCCAGGGAATCAGCCAGGGATGTAATTTTCTCTCGAGTGTCTCATCATGTCTCTTCTTTCAATGTGCATATCTTGCTCAGGAGTAGTCCAAGGGGTTAATTTTGCTGTAGAAACTAGAGATGGGAAATCTGGGAAGAGGATGACCTAAATCAGCAGCGAGGAGTTCAGTAGCTCAGTTTGACCTCAGCAGGTAAAGGATAAAAACCCTTTTGGTTATCTTAACAGGAATTGAGAGCTGTCAGAGGGTGAAGGATTGCAGGACTCGTGCATTGCTCCATTGCTCAAGTAAACTGAGCAAACTCATCAAGGGGCTAAAGCTGTCCTGGCCACATCCATGGGCTCCACAGCCATGCAGTGCTGCATGTCTCCTGCAGAGCAAACTGCAGGGCATCCTGGCTCTGCTGCACTTGTGACGTTGCACATTAAATAACCATTTTCAATTCCTCTGTTCAAAATCAGGATGAAAATTAGTTAAGAATGGATACACAAGCATTAATTAATCTCGGTCTATCCAGATCTGTTTAAGCAGCAAGTATTTTTAGCTGCTGCTCATAGTGATAGTTTTGTGAGTTTATTAACAGTTGGACTGAATTTCTGTGCTCCTCTGCTCAGGAGCAGACCACTGCTAGTGACGAGCAATGGGCTGCTGTGGGGAAGGTTCAGGTGAACTTCTCCCCAGGAAGCAGCAAGAGCCTGTGGTTGTAACAAGATACAAAAATAAAACCAAAACCTTTTTTTTTTGTGTGGTTTAAGGAGATGAGACAGCTGACATTTTCAAGTGCTTTAATGAAGACTGGGTTTTGCTCACAGCTGAGGTACAAATGGCAAGGGCTTTGTGAAAGGAGGCAGAGAAAAGCCAGGAAGTCAAAACATTCCCTTGGTCCACACCCCATGGGATCTGGAAGAGGCCAGTGCACGGCACTGCACTGGGGAGATAGCCCAGGTGAGGTTTTTTTGGGTGATGCATCGAGCAGCAGCACTGTATGAACGTCAGGTGAATCTGGGAAGAGCTGAATAAAGGCACCAGCCAGTGTGGTTTGGGGTGGGAGCTGCTGCTAGGCTTGCAGAGCTGTGCAGTCTGGTGGCTCTGCGGGTTCAGGCAGCCTGTGAGGTCCACAGAAAGAGGCGGTGTGAAAGGCCATGCATTAGCAGAGTCGCTGGCTCTGGGTTTATTACATCTTGGCATTTCGGGTTCTTTCTGGAAATCTGCTTCTAAGGGGTATGTTTCAGAGATTTCTTTTGGTTTTGTTTCTTGCATTTGTGGCTGCCCAGTAAACCCTGAATTCCTGGAACAGCAGCAGTGTCTGGTGCAGGAGTTCACTGCTGGTGCTCACGCATGGCTCTGTGAAAGCTCTCCAGGCTCACCAGCTTAGCCTACTGTTGCATTTCTGCCAGTTTTTCCAATTGCAGTAGCCCTGGTCAGAGATGTTATACAAGTCCAGTTACAGAATTTCATTGGTTTTCAAATTTACACAATGTTATTTGTATAGAAGAGTGGCTGCTGCTTTTCATGGCATTAGGACTTTGACTTGCAGGGTGAGCAATTGGTTGGCTGCAAAGTGGGGCAGAGGAGTGAGTCTCAGAGGAGTGGTGAGGAGAGGACAGTTGTCCCACCACAGGGTGACTTGTGCTTCAAAATGCAGGAGAAGGCTCATCAGACCAGGCAAGTTTTGGTGCAGAGACATTTTCTCATTTTGGGCTGGCTGTGATGTGCTTGAGCAGGCCTGGGCTGCCAGTTGGAGTCTCAGCAATGCAGACTGCCAGAGAGGGTTCCTCCCACATGTGCTTATAAATGATCCTCCAGTGCTTGGTATCATGGGCATGCAGGCAGGAAGGAGAGTTTAGTGACTGAACTTGCTGGCATGTCCCTGCAGCACAGGTGCATTTGCAACCTGCATGCACAGCGCTCTTGAGCTGCACTGCTGCGAGCTCTGCTGCATGTGCTGCCGTATGGACTGCCACATCCCTGCCAAACTGTTTTGCTGGTAGGACCGCATCCATCCATGTATTGCCATCGATCGCTTTCCCAAACAGGTGCACGGGCGCCACAGTGAGATAATTTTGCAAGATTGTGGCAACTTGGTTGTGGTGGTGTGTTTATTGAGGATAGATTACCTATGCAGCTCAGGGGTATAGGATGTATTTGACTTCACACATATAAAATATATCACTGTCTTTTGAGAAATAAAGAATTGTTACTCTTTGTCCACTTAGCCAAGCAGAATCTGACCCAAAATTCCCCTTGTAAACCTGAAAAATTTAATTGACCCATTCATTCCAAACAATGTGATGGACCACCTGGGCCCGATCTGTGACCAATGGCCTGACATTGATGGAGTATGGAAAGACCCACACTGCAGAATTCAGTGGCCCTTTATGAGAACTGGCTGATGGCTTCGGTTGATGCAGGGTAAGTGGGCTGCACTTCTGGCAACTTTATGCACCAATGGTGTAGCTGGGAGGAAAAGTGCATGTGCCAGCACCATCATTTGGGACTGAAAAATGAAAATGGGGGCAAATTTGGGGACAGGACCTGTAGCGGAGCTGGGACTTGTGCCTTGGGCAGGGGCTTGGCCAAGGCCGTCCCAGGAGGGGTTGGGGGATGTCTGTGGTTTGGTGCTGGTAGGGTCAATACTTGTTGTCCTTGTAAGACTGTGGCCCTCTGGCACGTCTGTGCTAATAGTGCTCAGGTCAGTGGGGTTCAAGTGTTCCAAGTATTGATTGTATTATTTTAATTTCAGTTTTCCCTTTCACAAGGCAAAGGGCCTTAAGCAGCCTGTGGCATGAGGGAGTCGTGCATGGCGGTCCCCATGCCTCACAAAGCCCTTCTGCAGGGGGTGACCTGCTCCCCTCCGCTTGCTTTGCCTCTGGAAGAGGGCAGAGGTGAGTAGCTGTCCAGATTAACACTGCCTCTTCCCCATTGCTGCTCCTGCTCTCCTCTGCTCAAAACCTTCAGCAAAGCCTGAATTACAACAACAGATGTGCACAGTGCACTATGCTTCTGAAATCCATTGTGTGGAGGTGTTAGCAGCCAAAGACATCCATCCCCTAGTTAGCAAAAGATTTAAATACTGTTGAAAATCTTGAGGAAATCAATAGACACATTTAATGACCTCCTTTTGAATGATGGCTTGAGCTATAGCAACAATTGACTGGGCTGTAGCACTAATAAATGAATGAAAACTGGCACCCCGTGCACCTTCTGCAGTTCTGCTTGGAGATGCCAGTGGGACATAACAGCTATTGGTCATGCATTTACTTGCAGCTTCCTACACATCCGCTACCCCGAGCTGGCTGCAAGCATCTGGCTGTGGCGAGTGACAGCCTGCCTCCAACAAAGCTTCAAGGAGTCTTATCTTCAGCTTTGGTACAAGGCCAGGACAGGAGGTGCCGGGCTGGCTGATGGGGTCTGCTGCAGCCTCATTCAGGCCAGTGCCGGTGAGGCAGGGCAGAGGCGGCTGTCCTGTCTGAAGGCAGAGGGATGGAGCTGGTGGTCCCAGTCGTCCTACGTCCTCATGTTACGTGACACTGCTTCTCTGGGGAAAACACACGGAAACATCTTTGTGTGTCCAGATTCGTGAACTGTTTGCAGTAGGATGTCAAGTCTGAAAAATCCAATAACTATAGATTTCATCTCTTCACTGAAATACCACTTTCCTGGATTCCAGATATTTGATTAAGTTTAATTTGATTTAATTCTTTTTATTATTGATTTGATTCTTTTGGAAGTCAGACAACGATCATCAGAGAAGGAAACAAATATTTTTGTAAGATTAATATGAACTTGTTAGGCAAAATGCAAGTTAAATCAGCCACAGTTCCCTTTTTAGCTCTTTTATTCCTTGTTCCATGTTGTGACAGTGCTGTTCCTTCCGCTTAGCTAAGAATAGCCGAAAGTTTCCCAGGAGCAGGCTCAGACATGTGCTTCCTGGGGCTTCATAAGAAGAGTCAACTTTACAGGACTGTGTGAAGGGGAAAAACACTTCCAGCAAGTGTTGTCTTTACTGACCATAACTGTTTTTCTTGTCTGCTACCCTTTCCACTGTATAAAATAGTTGTGGACTTTAGCTGCAGTTAGGGGATAAGTTAAGGCTAAATCCAAAGATCCAAAGCTTTCTGTAGCTAACAGAGAGATCTGTTGTATCAATCTGGCTGACTTTTAATAGAGGAGCTGATACGCACTGCTCCCAGAGGAGCTTTTCCTTGTGTTTCCTTCTCCTGTCCAGACTTCCTGGGAGCAGTGGGGCAGGTGGAGGCACATCCCTGTCCCTGCTGACACCCCCTTCCCCTGGGGCAGGGGCCACTGCAGGCAAGCCCTGGTGCTGCAGGCTTCAACATTGTATGGAGCAGTTGTTGTGTCAAGGAATAGTGATAGATTCACAGCAAAGTCCATAGCTGATGGCAGGGAAAGCAGCGACATGGAGGGACACAGCTGTCCCCGTCTGTGCCCTGTGCCACAACATGTCCCAGACATGGAGATTATATCCACACCTTGCCCCAGCCGAGAGACAAGTCCTGATAGCTCGTGACATCCCTGGTGAGGTGTCCCAACCAAACTGCCTTAGTCACCTCTACCTTGGTTCCCCCACCTCTGGCAGCATGTCAGCTTTTGGCAGGAGCAGCTGAGGCACCACTGTGTTTAGCTGACACCGGCGGTGAGTGTGGGCGTGTGGAGAGAGGGCTTTGGTCAGGGTCATCTACTTCTGTACGTTTGCTATGACTCTGCTCAAAGCTGATGGCAAGCTGATGGTGCTAACAAGGCAATATTTTTTCTTAAGAGGCAATACATACATTTGTATGCATACAGTAGTATTTATAACACACAGTGACTTCTATCTTACCCAGTCCCTCTGAGTCCCTTTTCAAGCAGGACTGTTCACCTGCTCTGTTGGGAAAGCTGTCTCCAGGTTGGTGAGGTCCAGGTGATACCTCTGACCAGGAATCGCTGTGCTGTAGCTCATAAAGGGCTTTTGAATTCAGTGAGTTGCTCACTAACGCAGTTACCCAGGGCCAGATAACTCCAGACTGACTTGATCAGAAAATTGCTCTTATTTATTCTTTTATTTGTATTCAACTCTTAGCCATGCAAAGAAATTTGCATTTGCTGCACTAGCATGAGGAGTGGGCTCCTTTTCATAGCTCCTTGCGAGGACTTCACCACAATCATGAGTGTTTCCACCCCACACATTTCAGATAGATTGGGAAAGCAGCAATTTCATTACAGGAAATTCAACTCATTCTTGACAGAACTATTATATTGATTAGATGAAACAATTTTGCATAAGTGTGGTGGCAGCAAATGGCAACTTAAGCAAGAGAGGTTAAAATAATCTAATAGGTTTTTTTTCCCACAGCTCTATTTTGACTGAACTTACAAAGACGTCATCTTCATGGATGGTAACCCGAGCTGCTAAGTGCTGTGTGCTTACAGCCATACCTGCACTTTATAGCAGAGCACCAGTTATGGGATGCCACCATTTGTAAATTAATTAACCCTGAGTGCACAGCCATTTGCAATGGGAAACAACATATAGCAGCAGCTATAAAACCAGTTTTATGCCTTGTGAGTATTTGTGAATCAAAGAGGAGAAAAGTCATTAATACTTATTTTCTGCAAGCTTTTAGAGCTTAGAATTGTCTCATTAAGAGCTGAAGGAGAAATGAGCTCACGGTAAGAAACCTCGGGTCTAAACTTGCAAATAATTGCTGAAAGCAAGGTGAATAGTCATAATGCTTTCTAAGGTCTTAATATGCAGGACTTTGTTTCAAAGACATATTTTCCCCCTGAGCTGGTTTCACCATAACTGGTCCTGTCTCAGGTTTTTGTTCTTATTTAGAATATCATTTTTTGTTTCAAGTCTACATTTTAATTATTGGTTTCATATCTTTGGATATCTGTCTTCTGCTTCTGGTTACTGATGCCACCGATGTCTGCATTCGCATTCCTCCGCCTACCCGGCATATGTGCTGAAATGCATCAAAACACACTGCACATCCTGGCATTTCTTTTGTCCTTGTGCTAACTTTAAATCCTTCCAGTTGATGTTTCATACCTGTGCTGGCAACAATTAGAGGCGGCTCAGTGAAAAATGTCAGCAATGGTAGGAGCGGCAAACACATCAGCCCTTATTTGACCATGATCTAATGGTAGCTTCATCTTTTGCGTGAAAAGACTCCTTGGATAAAACCCATCCTGTGTGTAACAGAGATGCCACCAAGGAACACCTTTGCTCCTTGCAGATCATTGGCATCTTCTGGAGGTGGATGTCGCAAAAAATTTGATGATGAGCATTTGCCTGTACGTACCAGGGGTCCCTGCAGCAGGGAGGGCAGGAGGCCTTATGCTGCACACCCAAGCATTGCCTTCTTTGGGCAGCTGAAAACGAATCATACTGCAGATTCAGCTGCTGAGCCCAGAGTTACCTTGTCATTAACCCTTAGGAGCAGCAGCAGAAGCTGTGGTGATGCCAGTGGCCGTTGTCCCTTGTTCAACTTCCTGAGAATCACTGTCGATATTTTGCATTGAAAATGCATTTCTGCAGCCTGCTCTTTAACAGCTGAAGCTGTTGATGTTTGCTAGGGCATGCAATGCAGAACGTGCCAGGAGAGGCGCACAGACTATGGCTTTCTTATAAAAAAGCAAACAAAAACAAGTTTAAGAATAGTTGCAAGTTTGAGATTTTGCTCAATTATTTTTAAAGGTCCTTTCCTGAAAGATCCCCTCAGGAGTCAATTCTCATTAAATATTCACGGGCCTTTCCAGCTGTGGCCCTCTGTTCCCAACCACTGTGAGATTACTGGAAGGAAAGAAGAAACACTGTTAGATGCTGGATACATCCCCCTTTGCTGAGTGAAAGTCAGCACTCAGGAGGCTCTTCAGGCCATTTCCCAGAGGAGGTGGGACAGAGGCACCTGCCTGACTTGCAGGAGGGATTGGAATCCTTTCCTTTCCCCAGCTCAACCCAGCACAAATCCCCCAAGAACGTGATCTTATGCAAAGAGCACAGCGGCTTTCTGCAGACGGCTGCTCTCCCCCTGCTCCATAATGCATCGTTAAATCAGCAAGTACTTGACATAATTGGATCCCAGTATATAACTGAAGTTTGTAGTGCCACTGCAGTACAAATAAACATCTTCACCACAGCTGTGGGGCTTACAAGATAAAAATGTGCTCATCTAAGAAAAACATGGGAAAGCTTGTGCACTGACAGGTGATTCCTGCTACAATGGTATCTGGAACAAGGCATCCTTTTTCGCTGCTCATTTACGACTTTTTTTTTTTTTTAAAAAAAAGGCAAAATAAAACCAAAGCTGGCTGGTGTTGGTACAATGGCGGTGCTGCTGGGAGGAGGACTGGGTCTTAGTGTTGCTGAGTCAGTGTTTGTCCACTGTTGGTGATGGCTGATAGCAGGTACTGGTCAATATGGGGTAAGCGCGGCTGCTGCGTCCCCAGACCCTGGTGCCAGCAATGCATGGCAGGGAGCAACCTGCAGCAGTGAAGAGAATAGCCAGTCAAAGAGTGCGAAAGTAAACCACACAAATTGGGAAAGAAAGCTGCAATGTATTAATTAGCAGTTGGTCTGGAAAGCTAGTATTTCAGAAATACCAGTTTCTCCTATTAATCTTGGTACAGCTGTTTGAAGGTTATCTGGAAAGGGGATAAGTGATTTTCCTGAAAGCAGGTTTTGTGTTTCATCATTTCTTTAAAGCATGTTATTGCAATTACCATTTACCTCTTCAAATTTAATTAGCATAATTGGTGACAATTTTGTGAACAAAGATTCATCCTGCTGTAATAAAAGTTTAGATGAAATTCACCCAATCTCTGCAAAGGCCTGGGCTGGCAAACGGCTTCTGGGGACGCTCCCCAGCAGGACCAAGAGCTGGTTTTGCACTAGCTTTTCCCTTCACATCACCGATGATTTGCCAGGACAGCAGCCCAGGTCTGGGGGTGCTCAAGCCACCCTGGACACACGGACCGGAGCAGCCCAGCTAACTTGGTTCGGTATGAGTGATGCATCATATTGTGTTGCCTTGGTCACTGGCAGTGAAAATGCGAAAGAGAATGAGTTTGAAACATAAATACCTATGTGGAGAGAAGCCTGTCCTTGTGATACTGTGATCAGATGAGGACAAGCATCCACCTGTTTGACAGTCATGGAGAGGTGATGTGAGCTGGTCCTGCTCTTGTTGGTCTATGTTGGAGTCAAGCGTGAAATGCAAACGCTCTTGCCTCCATCTGTGTCCTGATCACAGGAGCTTTCCTCTTCAATTCAGCCACCTGGAGAATTTGCAATTATTTAAGTTTTCAACCCTTCCCTCCCCAAAAGTGCCATGTTATCTACTTGTAAAAATATGTCATGGAGTTTCTGGCCAACACACAGATGGAGGAATTGAATGTATGGCAAACATCTTTTACATCTGGCTTATAGGAGCTGATAAGTATTTCCAGATGGATTTGAAATAAATCTAAAGCTGCTGGGTGAGGGGTTGCCTGGCAGGATCAGTCAGTGACAGCAGCAAAATCAGTTTTTCAGTAGGAGATTGGGATGCAGAGGCTGGCCCCCTTGCAGCCCTGCCCTGCCCCTCATGGGTGCTCTGGGGGACCCAAAATGGATTTGCCAACAATTTTCCCCCAAAAGTACTTTTTTTCCCAAAAAATATTCCAGAACTCGAGGGAAGTTTTGCTAGGACAGATGCCCGACAGCAGCCACTCTGCGAGCAGCGAGGCTTTCTGTGATACTGCTTTAATGAGAAAAACCAAAGCCTCACTTCAAAGTACCAGTATTTTGAATATTTCTCTTAAATGAATTTGACTCTGTTAATTTTACTAATACAACACAACACAAAAAGCATATGTTGCTGCAAAACAAGCTGCGTCCCAGAGGGCTGCCTGTAGGTGCTGCAGAGTGCTGCGTGCTTTGGCATGCCTTACCCACATTGCAGAAGCATTCCTTCTCCATTGAATAAACTCTTCTTGGTACTTGCTTAAACAGTCAGAGAGATGACACCCTTCTGCTAAATAAGTAATTAATTTAACAGAAAACATTGAGACCCTGGCTCTGGCATCCAGTGGGAAACGCAGGAGGGGGTTGCAGAGTCAGGCCAGGAGGATGCTCATTTACACCCAGGTGCCGATGCAGCAGCGTGAGGGAAGAGTTATGCTCCTTATAAATGTGGGTCAGGTCTGTTTGTCCTCTCTCTTCCCAACAAGAGTGATGACTGGAGTCTGTTTTAAAAATTGAATTATGATTGCTTGGGCTTTACTATCTGTAGCCTTCATGTTTCCTGCTATTTGAGTAGTCAGCTTTTGAGCTGCTTTTCCTCTTCTCAGCCTCTTTGCATGAGTGGTTAAATTTAAGTGAAGCAAAACAGGAAGATGTGAGATTCTAGACATTGCACCATCAAATTAAGAGGAGACTGTCTTGCTTCTGCTGTACAATGGTCTCTTCATTCCCCAAGCTCAAGATCTCCCTTTCGCAGGGTCCCCAACAGGAGATGTGCTGTGGGAAGACAAGGGTTCCTCTGCAGCAAGCCAACTGCCATTTATGTAGGAGTCTCCCTTCCATCAGGAACCATACGTCAGGAGATGTAATATCCTATGTGGATTGTTTTTCACTATTGTTGAATAAAGAGGCACAGTATTATATGGAATATCAGCCTAAATCTTGGGAGTCATTACATGTTCCTGTGCCCTTCATGTAACCCATGCAAATATGGTAAATATATCCTTCCAGTTCCTGGTGATGTTCCCAGCAGCAGTGGCCCAGAGTCCCCCAGTCCCCTCCCCAGGCGTGGGGATCTCCATGCAGGTTTCAGCCTTGTGATCCCCCTGGTACCAGACAGTCTGTCCACAGAGGAAGATCCCTCCCAACATGAACAGTGTTAGGAAAATGGACACCTCAATTTTTATCTGTCAGATTTTGCTGGAGCTGCTTTGAGCAGCTCCTTGCTCCTCCCCATAACCTCTGCACTGCCCCATGGCTGGGAGGGAATGCACTTGCTCCAGTGCATCTGTCTGGCACGTTGCACCCCCTGCCTGCCCCTCCAGTGAAGCTCTCCCAGGGCAGAGCAGTGCGGGGGAAACCAAATCTCCTCCCGTCAGCATGCCCGGCTGTGCTCAGACCAGGGACTCTGCCCCTGGGAGTATCAGCCTGGCTCCCTACGTTTCATTAAATCTATCGAGCCCTGATTTTTCTTGGCATCTCTGGAGAAAGCTGCCATCCTAACGAAGCAGGAAGGATGAGTTCCCTTGTCCCTTGGCTCTGGCATGGCTGTTCTCCCTGTGGGTTGCAGAGTGGGTTTGTTTTTGTTTGGTAGCGCAAAAAGCCAAGTGTTGGAGTTGAATACATGTGTAATCAGTGTAATGATGGGGCTGACTGGGATTTGATGTTTTGGTTGACCTCGGCAGGCCCTATTATAAAAATCTATATCTGTCTAAAAATTTTATTCTCATTCCAGTGCCCTGATGAAACTCTTAATTTGTGTAATTACATTGCCGAGAAGCAGTTAACATGTTAGGAGCTATCGATGGCTCATGTGGCAGTGGTGCCCGAGGCCGGTGCTGGTGTGGGTGCTGCGGGAGGCGGTGGTGCAGGACCCTGTCCTAACCCCTCCTGGGTAGGCAGTAGTTCATTAAGCATCGTTGGCTCTGTCAGAGGGCTGTGCCGTGTCGGTTGTTTGACAGGCGGTCTGTGCCAGGACTGCAGTGGTACCGGTCCTGGTTGGGACCAGACCTCATCTAGCATGAGGGCTGAGGAGGGTGGTGGCTTTGCAGGTGACACCTTCGTGGCTTTTCCAGGAATGCGTTAGGAATGCATCAACATCTTCCCAATGGAAGCCATCTCTTTCCAGGTCCCACAGGATTCAGTCAAGTACTTGACCTAGAGAAGTGTAATTGACCCTTGTCCTGAGGTGCTTCAGCCACTGTTTGGTTTTTTTTAATTAGTCTTCTGTTTCCTCTTTGCATGCAATAAAAATAGAATAAGCCCCTTGTGCTGTAGGTTATAAAACAGAGGCCTGTAGCTTCCAAAATTGTTAGTAAAACTTAATATTCCAGGAACGCGGAAGATCTGTGGATGCAAATCAATATTTCATGTCCTTCTTTCAGTATACACGTGCTGAGTTATGTTGTTTAGGAGGGAATGAAGGGCAGCAGCCTGGTCCTGCTCCTGCCTTTCCCTCTGCTGTGTTCCCACCCCAGCAGGAGGGCTCCCTCAGCAGCTTTTGGGGAGAGCTCTGCCTCCCTTGGGGCAGCAGAGCAGCAGATCACCTCTGTCCATCTTTCCTTATACAATCTGGAGATAACAGAGATAAGAACTATTTAAAAACAAAATATGGTAACAAGTGTGGCCAGAGCTGAGCATTGAAAATTAGATTCTCTGCTCTGTACAAAATTAAATTCCCAGTGGAAGTGATTAGCAATATTGCTAATAATTTACTCTGCTGTATTTCAATATACCAGGCAGCTCCAGAAGTGCATTTCCTGAATAAATTAATGCCCGAAGGCTAATTCTTCTGTCCTTTGTAATGGTTTCACACCCATCTCTCCCCTGCAGTGGCCATCCCATTCTCACTGCTGGGGAGAGCACAGATGCCAGCCCAGCAGTGCCAGGCTCCTGCAGGGACTTTGTCCCCTCTCTTTGGTGTCCATAGCAGCATATTCTTCTGGGGAGAAGAGCTTCTTTGTGCAGATACGTGCAGTTTCCCCAAACGCTTCAGCATCCTGAGATGCTGCACCTCCTGTGCCATTCAGGGGGAGGGTGTCAGGAGGGAACAGGAGGGAAGGCAGCCAGGTGTTAGTGTTGCAGATCTCCATCTACCTGGTCCCAGCCCCAGGAACTTCTGCTGCTCATCTTCATGGGGTTTCTGCATACGTGTAGAAATAAGCGTGAAGCACAGATTAGCTAAAGCGTTAAAAATGAAATTAGTAAAATGCTTATCCTCACAGACAGACAATAGTACTGGCTTCTATCTGGTACACTTACATGTTTACTCCCTTAGCATCCTTGCTGGAGGTACTGCCTTGCCCTTCATTTTGAAGTATTTGCAGACTACAGAGACTGGGAGCTGCTTGAATCCAATACACAAGGGATTGCCCAGCTGGATGATGAAAAGGAAAACAAGACCACAATACCATAGAAGACATTTAAAAACTTTTAATTATGCTTTGTGCCATAGATCTGAAGCACTGCTTGAGGTCTATAAAAATGGCAGTAAGAGAGGAGTAAAGGGCTGGACCATGCTCCCTGGCTGCCCAAGGATGGGGGTCCTGGCACCCCATCCTTCTCATCCCTCTGACCACCGGGCCGGGGACTAGGTTTGCTTTCCCAGTAGTGCATTTCTGTGCAGCTCCATAGCTGTCACTGGCATCAGCTGCAGCCCACAGGTATCAGCCTTTTTCAGGCTAGAGATGCTGGAAGCTGTAATCCCTGTATTTAAACACACAGTAAGAACATTTAAGGCTTTTTTCAGTGTAGGTAGCCTTTAATTCCACCTTCTTCACCTCCCTGTTTTGACTAATAATAATTTATTTTTGTTTATTAATATGAAAGGTAGAGGTAAATTGCTTTTAGGCCAGCTCTTCATCCCATGTCCATCAGCAAAGCTGCCTAAGGTCATGCCTGTGCTCAAGAGAATCCCACCTCCAGCCCCTGCCAGTGCCTTCAGTTTCTGTGGTAACAGCACGTCTCCACGGTTTCCACTTCAATATGCTAAAAAAGTTATTAATAACAGCGGAATTTCTTTCATATGATTTTTCATTTGAATGATGTCAGGGTTAGAGTTAAATTGGCTAGGTATTTTGCTTGTCCTAAATTCAAGCTGGTGTTAATGGCAGATGAAGTTGCCAGTAATTAGGAGCGGTGCTGCTGGGACCTGCCATGGCTGGGGGCAGTTCCCAGGCTCTGCCCGTGTCTGCGGGGAGGCCACAGAAACCTTTACTTGCTGCTACTCATAATTGTTCCGATTTCTGATGTTTGTGTGCCGGTGGACACCAATGCCTGCAGGCTCGTCATCATGGGTTTGCTGCTCTTTATGGAAATATTTGTAGGCTTTGGGGGTCTACTGGATTCTTACAAATTGCTGTAGCTGACTGCAGGGCCTGGTGCTGCCTGTGCCGACCTTCAGATTCTGCTCTCCATGGTCTGTTGTTTGAACTGGTGTTACAGAAAAGCAATAAAATTAGTTCATTCACCCTAATACCCCTTTATTGTGTTGGCTGGATACAGCTAGAAAAGCTGAATTTTTCATCTGTGATCTGATTTTTCTGTGATCTTGTTTTATTTCTGCTGTAAGTGGTTTATAATTGGTAATGGACAACTTTGTTTTTCCCATCATGTGAAGCTGAAAGCTTTCTTTACAGACTTCAGTATGCATTTACTATTCAGCTCTCTTCTACTTGTCTCATTTTAAGGAGAAAATTCATCTCAGGAGCGAGGAAGTCCTGCAGGCAGCAGGCCAGCCAAAAACGGCCTCCGTGGAAATCCATCACACTTCAGTTTGGATGTGGCTGTGCCGAACAGCTCAGCTGAAGCATCCCACCCAGCTCTGCACGCACAGCCACTCGCTCCATGAATGGTGCAGATATTTTATCAGTCTTTGAGGAACAAATCTGAAAGGCTTTGCTGCTCAAGCAGGATGATGTGTGCCGTTAGAGTGGGGCATTTGGTGCACAGGCAGAGGAGGCTTGGCAGAAAGACCGAGAAGCCAATGTGAGCATAGAGCATAAGCATGAACTGACACTATCCAACTGTGAAATATGTTAAATTAAGCTTATGGGGTGAAGAAGTTAGAATTTTTTTTCTAGAGCAATAGTTCCTTCAATGTTCATGAGAAATAGCTCTCTGCAGCAGTGACACCTTTCACATGCTGTGTGCGAGCTCTAAAGCCTTTGTGAATTTTCAGAGCGGGGAGAGCAGGAGCCTGTACTGTGGTTTAAGACTGGTGAAAGCAAAGTCCGGCAAGCCCAGGCAGCCAGTGCCAGTGTCCCCCAGTCAGCAGCACGGCTGGCTGGTTTGTTTGCTTGGTTGCCAGCAGCTGCCATGCCTGGCCATGGATTTGCTTCTTGACTCTTGGTCTCAGGGATGCAAAACTGCTAAGAGATTAAAATTGGCCTTGAACATGCCCTATATGCCAGGTGGGTTCAAGTTGGACTGTCTGGTCTACAGGGTGCTCAGCTTCCAGCTAGAAAGTCTGATTTTAGAGGTTATTCTGGTTTTGCTATCTGAGAATATGAGACTGCAGGATGAGGTATTCAATGCATTTGTTTACTTTAGGTCATCACCGAATTTAGAGAGATCTCAATATAACTTTTAGGAATAAAGTAATTTTTAGGATGAATCTATAATGGTTTGTACTGCAGCCTCATATGTTCCAATTGATTTCAAGTGAAACCCACATAATTTGATTTCTACTTAAGGAAGTTACAAAGTCTTATTCCAAATTAGTAAAAGATCCATTTATTCTGTTTTGGAGTTTACTAGAAAAAAAGCAGCTGCCGTCAAAGCGTGCAGCAGAACAGCCTTTAGATGATAAAGCAGATCTCATGGGTCATCAATGGAAAAGGAACAGAAGTACCAGGGAAAGGGGCCCAGAAGGCTGCAGAGACAGACCCGGTTTTTGACTTTTGTCTTTCCTGCAGCCCAACCGTGGCTGCTGGGATCAAGTTCTGTGGCTGCCATACCAGCTCACCAGTTCTTCCTCCCAAAGAGGAGAAAGTGGACTTTGGCCCACTGCTGATTCCAGGGGTGTACATCAAAAATGCTGAGGGCCCCAGCTAGACTGTGGCAGGGCGTTTGGTGGGGTGCAGCAGCGGCAGAGGGGTGGGCTGTGAACTCCAGCATGGGCAATGTCAGCGTGGGAGTGAAGAAGGGAGAAAAATGCATTTCAGTTGTGCAGCGTGCTGGGAACCATCAGCTCCAATGGCACTGGGAGTTCACTGTCCTGGCATGAAGTAAGGGAAACCCTACCCATGTCATTGTAGTAAGTACAGATATAAACATTGTACAATATATGTACAAGAAATATACAGAAATGCAGTGAGTCTGTGTGCCTTATGTGCCAACCCCAGGGAGCCCCCGCAGCACTGCCCATGCCCTGGGGACTTCCCAGAAGGCATTTATGTCTGAAAACTCATGTGCATAAATAAATGGGTCAAGTGATGAATTATCTGTGATGCTCCAACTATATTCCCTAGCGACAAAAGCTCCTTTAAACCTACAGCAGCAGCAGCAGCACAGCCATGGGTGCCTCTGCAGCCCCATGTGTTTCTTTTTCCGTCCCTGACCCCACAGGGCCACAGGGACCAGGCACATGTGGCTTTGGTGAACCCTCCCTTTGCACCATTTCACCATGAATATTCACTGTTTCTCTAAGCACCGTTTCAGTATCCTGCAGCCAAAGGGCTGAGGAGGGCCGCAGGTGAGCAGAGCCATGTGCGGGCACTGTGGGGTGGCTGTCTGCGAGGACAACTCTCTCATCCCCATCCCTGGCAGGGAAAATCAACCCGCAAAGCCCTGGGGGTTTAACTGAAAAAGCCATTGAGCCTCTGTGCCAAAGTGAGAAGAACAGTACAGAAAACCAGAAAAATGCAGTACAGGGGTTTATCGTTCCTGTCAGGTGCAGGGTCCAACCAGGCTTGGTATCTCCTCCAACTTGCTCCACGTACCCAGGCACTCCACATCAGGATGCTGCCTCATCCAGCCACCCTTGCTAGCAGAGGTAATTAGTTACAGAGTGAAAATAACTTATGACTTCTTTTGTCTCAGCCTTATAGCTTGAAAGGTGTACTTTAAAATGTAATAGCTGTATTCCCATCTTTTTTTTTTCCTAAGAAGATGATTGTTAGCTCAAAGTTCATACATTCTACTGTTAAACAATCTGTTTAAAATAAGTGGAAGACCTGACTGCTATACTTCAACCCTCCCAACATGGCAGTGGCCTTTTTAAGGTGCCAAATTTGCCTAGGAGAGAAAGCTGGCAGTATTTTCCACCCAAAATGATCCTCTGGCTTCTTGGGACTGTTCAGATATACTCAGATTAAGGGAGGGAGGCCAAAGTCTGTCTATATAAATGTCATCTAAAGCCTGATAATGGAATTAGCAGGAGTAAGTCAGTGGAACTCCACTGAAGTCAATTGAGTTGCTCCCACTTAATTGGTGAATTTCTCATCAAATACTTAATTTGCTTTATAGAGGGATGGAAACATACTATATATTCTGTAAGCTAAAAATAGTCTACGTGTTGGTCTTTCATCATCAATAAAACTCAAAAAAGGAATTGTGTGCAGCCTGAAAAGCCCATAATGAATATAGTTAATAAGTATTAATTGGTGAAGAAGGGGCTCTGCTGCTCGTGCTGTGCTGGATGCCCTGGTCCCACTGTGGAGGAGCCTTGTGGACCCCCAGCTGCCCACCGGTTTCTGTGGGAACTGAGAGCAGGTTCAGGACCATGTAGTCACAACCTGCCCGTTTTTGCTTGTCTCCTTGGCAGAGGGATGTGGCTGGGAGCTGCCTGTGCACCCACCTGACTCTTTTCTCTGCTACAACAGCTGGTGCCAATATGAATGTTCATGTGAGTGTACAAAGCCAGTGTCAGAGTGTGGGGAACTGTGCCCACCCATTGTGCTAAATGGCAAGTTTGGTTCTGGTGGTGGCTGGGAGAGCCGCATCCCATGAGATGCTGGTGCTGAGGGCTGTGTGCAGAGCTGCGGCTGACAGAGCCGGTCCCTGCAGCCAGCCCCAGGCAGGGCAGAGCAGGGGCAGGATGCCTGCAGCTGCTTCTCCGCCAGCACCATGCAGGGACAGAAATGACCCTGCTGTCAGCAGTTCTCTAACAGCACACGGAGGCAGCCAGTCTGTGTCATACAGGGCTGCAAGTGTTCTGCCATGAGCGTGTGGGGCTATATATGATACAGTTCCTTCTTACCGTACTGCATGTGGGCCTTTCTGATTTTCTCTTTCTTACCTGGACAAACATATCAAGGAAGACACAGGTTATTTTGTTTTTCTGGGTTTCTTGAAAGAGAAGCTTTTTCAGGGGCTCTGAAGAAGCAGCTGCGGAGGGGTCCCCCATCACTCCAGGCTGGTGGAGCTGCAGCTGCAGCTTGGTTTGTGTGGGACCAGCCCAGGGCGAACCAGGCATCATTCGTTCTGCCCAGAGAACTGCTTGTTTGGGATTCTTCCTTTATTTGTTTATTTGGATTTGTATTTTTACTCTTGTAAACAGCAGTATTGTGAATGGACTGGAGTCAATTTAATGCTTTAATGCTAAGGTTGCTCTTTCTTATTGCAGATTCATTTCTGAAGAACAGAGGGGCTAGCAACATTGAGGCACACGTGGTGATACTGTATCATGGACATCGAGCTGAGGTGGTCAAGGTGCCATCAACAACTGTGGAAAGCAGCAGGTGAGAGACCTGCTGATGTTTTACATGAGAAGCACCTTTTATTTGTGAAGACAGGGAAGACTGGAGTTTGAGCCAGAGAGGCCAAGGGACAGCATAACTGAAGGGTCTGCCAGTGCTTTCCCTGGCACAACAGCAATCGTCAGAGGAGAGCTGCTGCCCTCTGCAAGCCTCCTCCCAAGCCTCACCACTGCTGAAACCACAGTTCAAATGCTCCCAATGAAGAGGCTCTTTGGCAAGACTGTGGGGCAGAGAAAATCAGGGCAAAAAACGGAGACATAATTAAAAATTAGGAGCTGGACTTCAGAAAAGAAGATTAAGGTATTAGACTAAGGCAAAAGCCGCAGCGACTACATGACAGCACTTAATTTTCTTCCCTGGGGCAGACTGAATTCCTGACTTCTGGCTATTTGATGATGTTTTTGAGATTGCTGTGTGGGTCGGTACAAAGCATCTGCCTTCTTTCCCCTGTTCGGGCTGGTATTATCATCTCACAGTAATTACATTTTCACAAAATAACACAGAATAAATATGTGCTTTTTTTGCAAGCATCAATATTTCCATGGGGTTAAATTGGCAGTTCCCTTATTCTGAAGCAAGAACATCAATGTTTCTAAGCCTGACTTGTCAGCCTTCCCCTTGCCTGGATAATAATAGACTTATTGATTGTTACTTAGAAAAATGGAGTAAAGGAACTTTGTCTTTCTATGGAAAGCTGGAATTTGACCTGGTGGGTTGTGAGAGGAAGACTCTGTGCTCTCTCTCTTAGATAATACATGTTAGGCATTAAGATCTATTAATTATTTCAGGCCTCCACAGCAAGATATTTATATTTTAATGTTCTACTCTGTGCAAATCCAGCTGCTCTGTTTTACAGCAGGGTTCATGTTGAAACTGTTGTTTAAAATTATTTTAAACAACAGCGCAGGCTGGATTTGGGAGTGTGTAACCTGGCTGTTCTTGCTCTGCCCCTGGCCCAGGAATGAAGGGCTTGTAGGCGTGTTTGGGACCCACCCCAGGCAAGTAGCTGCTTCAGCTCCATCACTCCAGATGTCAGTTGGGTCTGGGCTTGGAGGTCAGCCCATCTTGGGATGGCGATGATGGCATGTGTGAGGCTGATGTCTGATGGATGGGCTGAGCTAGTCGCTGATGGGCACAGTGCTTCTCCAGGCTGGATGCTGAAGCGCTTGGCTTACGGCAGACTTGAGCAGCCTCTCACTTCCCAGACAAACAGCTTGACCACTGAGCAGCTGCTGGTGAGTCATTGGTCTTAGTAGTTCCCTGCTAGTAGTTTTAAAGCATTTTGAATTCTTTGTAACAAGGAACAATGACAGAAACTTAGAATTCTGGTTATTTCATGATATACTTTTGAGTGCCAGAGTGGTCTTTGCAGGGCGATACTACAAGTCCACATTTTTCCCAAATAACTGCTGCACACATTTGTTTAGTTCATCAGTTAAAAATATATTGATTTCTAGCTGCCAGCCATGGAAACTCAACTTGCTCCCTAGAAGAGGCTGATGTGACTCATGCACCATGACAAGTGCAGAGGCACAGGAGCTGCATCTTTCCTGCCTTTCCACCTTCCCATCCCCAGCCTTTGCTGGGGCTCTGCAGACAGCGTAATTAAGGACAGCACATGCAACCCCTTGGCAAGGTGTGAACCACAACAGAGTCTGATCTGCTTTCCATCAGCCCCAAAAGCTAGTGCTAAGGGTCATGTCCTCACAGTCATGAGGTCTAACATGCACCAGGAAGTGATGTGTTAAATGGAAAGTTGTCACTCATGCACTGTCTTTTTAACTTGTGCTGTAAAGATACCAAGGCGACGCAGTCAGATATTAGTGACATTAGGAAGTGGAGCTGAATGGTACAAAGCTGCTTAATGCAGAGGTGCTCAGGGAAGAGCTGAGGAGCCCTCAAAGCTCCTGGTGGCCCCAACACTTCTTGAAGTGCCAGTCCCTTTTTGCTGCCTCTGCTCAGCAGGTTGAGAGCAGAAAGGGGGAAAGAAACTTGTGCTTCTTTATCCTCTTTTCTCTGTGTCCCTACTACTGAGATAAAAACTATCACTTTGAGCTTTTCTGGGTGCTCATGTCTAGGTATGTGCTTAAAGCAAGGAGATGAGGTCCTCTGTAACATGTAATCAACTCCTCTGCTAATGGGTTATTTTCTAGTTGTCTTAGAGGTTATTCACTTCAAGCCAGATATGAGCAAAGTATGGCTTTGTTTGGTTTATTTTTTGTATGAAATTGGAAAAGAAGGTATGCTTTATGCTTGCTAGAAAATTCCCTGAAGAAGCGTGCGACTGTGAAGCAAGTTGCCCAGCAGCATTCAGTACATCGGGTCATGCATCGTTGCCCGGCCTGGGGTCCCTGCTCACCCAGGGCTTTCCTGAGCCACCTGTGGGAATGGAACTGGTCCACCTGGAAGAGAAACCTGGAAGAGAAACTTCTTCTAGATCCCAGGTGCCCAGCAAAATGTAATGAAACTTGAAGATTAAAGTGAATGTTTTGCAAGGTGTTTTGAGGGCCATGATAAAGCTGAGGATTGGTTTAGGCAGGAGCTTAACAAATGCTTTCCTTAGAAACACATTTACAATAGAAATCCACAGATTTTCCTAGAGCTAACATAGTGTTTGAAAACTGCAATTCCAGCTATAAGGCCCCAGAGAAGTCATATGATGCCTGTGGAGGAGACCTGACTGCCAAAAGCTTGGTGACCAGTGACTTCCCTTGGCAGTAACAAATAGAGAAAGGTGCTGCAGAGGGAGTGGGTTTGGCAGGGAGCAAGAGTTGTGGGCCTCACCAGAGAGATTGTCACCCATTAAACCTTTCAGGTTTGTGGAAGAAAGGAATTATACCTTTTACTTCTCATTTTCTCCACATATGTAATGTAATCAGGAAGAAGCAATGTCTGTTGACATGGCAGTGTTAGCGAACAAAGTTAGACGCTTTCTAGTTTCAGGTTTAAATTGTCTGAGCACTTGAACATCACAAATTGCATGAGCTGGCTGCAGCCTGGCAGTCCACCCGATGCTTTGCTTCCACCATCCTCCAGCAGCTATAACATCACAAATGAAAGACATACCTACCTCAAAATACCTCATTCTTTTCATTAGATATTTGCCATTTTTATTTATTTACAGCTTCAACATCCACACGTCCCAGGGACTGTTGTTCTGTCTGAAGAGATCTGGCTATCACTCTTATTGAAAAACATGTTCAAAGACAAACCTTAATGTGTGCATTTGAAAAAGGGCATGGAAGAGTTGCATGTTAATTGCTTATCAACAGAGTTCAAAAGAAACACGATCAGTTTACAGTAAAGATGGTGTTCCCTCAGGATTAGTTAGGGTGCAGCATTGGCTGTGGGACCAACCAGGGGAGTGAGCCAGGAGACAAGCTCTCTGCTTGGCACGCTCAGCACCATTAGCAGCACTGACCATGGATGCAATTGCCCTGTTGGGTCCGGGTGAGCTCAGGCAGCTACTGCAGGCAGAGGGGGGATTCTGAGGTGGCCTCACCATCTCAGCATCGCTCTGCTCCCATCCCTGCCTCTGCTTGGCCGTGAACACACGGCTGAGCTGGGCTTGGGGCCAGGGCTGCTGGTGCCAGTGCCCCCAGACAGGGTAAAACACCAAGAGCACCCAGACGGCTTCAGTCTGTGTGCGACATCAGATACATCCCAGTGCCACTGCTGTGGTGGGGCTGCTGCAGCCCCGCCATGTGGCACCATGCACTCAGGCGGTTGTGGGCACTGGGCAGAGAGCAGTGGCTGCACCAAGCGCACACCCAGGGGAGTTAAAAAAGACACTGATTTCAAACGGTTTCTTACAGCACATAAGGACTCAAAGCAGAAAGCTGCGAGTTGGTAGCCAATGGTATGAAAACAATTTTGGTCTGCAACATCTGCCATTTCTCACTTGCTGCTTTTCACCAAACTAGCTACAAAGATTTCCAGGTGGATTTTCAGCCGGTGTGAATTGCTGCAACTTCTCTGAAGTCCATGGAGGTTTGTGACCCTACGTCCACTGATAATTTGACCCCTAGTCTTCAAAAAGGAGTCGAGGCTTATGCTCATGACAGGGAAAAGTTATTAGTAAGTGAAAATTGCTTCCTTTACTTTTCTGCTGCTCCTTGAGACAGTAAATAATGGTGCAGAAGTGCACTCTTAGAGGTATGAGGGCAGGAGCTGATACAGGCAGAAAAAGAAATAGCCAGAAATACAAGTGCAAAGAAGAAAGCACCGAAGTCAATCAATATTTACCTCCCACTGCTGGAGCACATGGCCCTGGGTGTCAAGGCTCTGGGGATGTGCTGCAGTGGTGGGACCAAGCTGGAGGAAGAAACAAATATGTGTAATTCCAGCTTGGACACCGAGTCTCATGAAATGCAGAGGAGAGATGAGACCTTGAAGCAATGCCTGGCAGCAATGCAGGGTATCAGTGTGGCTGCTGAAGATGCTAACAGCTTAACAGCTGAAGCACTCAGATTCAATTGTGTTCAATATATCCCACAGCTCAGTTTAGGGTTAATTACATGTAGACTGCTCAGACTCTGCCCACAAGCCTCTAAGGTGCTGCTTTTAAGTTATCCAGTTGGACTGTTAGGATCTTCTGCTTGCCCAGGGGTAATTTTGGGACACCAAGAGCCAATTAGAAATGGTGCTGCAACAAGTGGATTTCCTTCTGCTGAAACTGGCTCATTGCATTAGCCCCAAGACATGGATCAACTCCTGTGTTTGCAGGGGAAAAAGCCCTTGATGAACAGACCTAAATCATGGGAGTAACTATCAGGTGGCAATGACTGCTGGTTGCTTTACAAGGTCAGCAGAGTGTGGCAGCCCACCACCCCAGGCTTGTGGACCCAAACCTGGCTTCTAAGCCCACGTCAGTCACTGAAATGAGTAACATGCTCCTGAAGGTGCCAAGATATTTTATGGGGTGGATTTACCTCCAGGAAGTGTGGACAACTAGAACCAGTGCTGCCAGGTGTTCTCGTATGTGGAAATTAGATAACACAATGTGCGTGTACAAATGCAGGTGTCTAGCTTCATATTCACTGGGGAGGGAGGTGAACGAAAAAGGCATAATGTTAAAGAAAGCACATCACGAAGTGGAGATGAGGCAGGAGGTTACAGGCAGGAAACCCTGAGATTTAGAGTTCTCCAACCTTTTCTGAGTCCAGATGTACAAGTGTGTGCATGCGTGTGCACATGCATGCATGCATGCATTTCCCCAACCAAGAGTTGTATGTGTGTGTGGAGAATTATATTCTGAAATTGTGTATAATAGGCTGAGGCTGCGTTGGGGCACTGAGGACCAGAAGATCTCACCCTGAGTTGTGCCAGGGTGAGAATCTCAGGTGTGTATCATAAACCCTACTTAAATGCTGGAGCTTCCTTGTTTTGTTTACACAAGGAAGGATCCAATCTCTCTGATTTCCTAGGGAAAAAGAAGAGCTATGTCAGAGCAAGAGGTAAGCAAAAATGAGTAACAGCTTCTGGATTTCATGTAGCTCCTGTGTTTGCTGGGTACAGGAAAATCATGCAGGTGCCTTCAGGTTGCACGCAGCAGCCAGGCAGGAGCAAGCCCCTCCACCAGGCTGACGCCATCATTCCGTCAAGCTTTGCCAGTGCCTTTGCTAAGGGTGTCTGAGAGTTTTCCAAAAGCAGAGCCAAGCAGCATAGTCAAAGCGTGGTCTAAAAATGGGATGCTAAATAAATCCTTGGGTCTGACTTTGGTGCTGGTAACTAATGCACAGAGCATCATCCCTGCTGAGAGGAAATAGCTGGCATGAAGAGTTCAGCAAGGACATGCACTGCTGCCCTTCAAGACTCCCTAAGCAAAGGGTAAGACAGTAAACAACAAATGTATTTTCTAAGTTTCAGGGCATATAGGCAGCACAGGTGATATAATAGTGAGTGATTAAAAAAGGAATGCTTCTGTCTAAAACCTACAGTTTTCCTGGAAGCCAGTGAAAATCTCTCCAGATAGGGTTGGTATAGTCAAAACGGATTTTCTTTCCAGGAAACCTGAAGACAAATAGCAGTGGTACGTAGGGCTCCCCTTACACCAAACCTGCTGCCCTGCCAGGCTCCAGATTCGGCTTCAGTGATTAAACTGTGAGCGCTGCTCTTCACAACTTTTAGCGAGGGGGGGGGCTGGAGCCAGCTCTCGCTGAAGGAGAAGGAAAGGCTCTCTTTGACGTCAATAAGAATTAAATCGAATCCCTGGAAAGGATCCAAGATGAAAGTGAGTCAGTAATTCACAACCAATAATTTATGCAGAAAATGTAGTTTCTTTTCCTACTTGAGGCTTGTCTGTAAAACGGAAAAGATTACTTCAGCTGTGTTTGTTGTTTGAATTTGTTCAATTAAGCTGAGTGAGGCTTTGAATCTCAGGTTTATTTTATGGATTGATCGTATATGGTTTATATATCTGATACTTAATTTTCAGAAAACCTCGCCTGCATTGGTTAGGGATGAATTAGCTGAACTGTGTCATGATGCCGATTTTTGTGCTCTGATTGAATGAGCATAATACTTGCAGGGCTTGACCCAAATCTCTTTTTCATCTCTTGCTCTTGGATTAAGCCCATGATTGAAAAGAGGCTTGAAGAAATACTTGTTGTAGATGCTTAAGATGTTTCAGAAAAGGAAGAGACAAGAAGAACGGGGAAATTTTAGTAAACATTGAACATTTTTTGCATCACTTCAGAGTCATTTGACGCATCTGAGGTTTCTTGAGAATAAGCCTTCTGCAACAGGTCCTTGCTGTAAAATGAGAAAGTGGGTCTGCCTGGTGAACTGCGGGAGAGAGGGACTGCAGAGGATGCCCAGCCCCACCTTGACTCAAACATCCTTTTTTTTAAAAAAAACAAGTAACAACAACCCCCATACTTTTAAGTCAGCCTTGCACCTATGCTACAGTCTTACTAAATTTGGGCAGGTAATAAGCAAAGGGTCTAATTCTGTTGAGACAGCTCAGTGTCCTCAAATCAGGGCACACGACACCCTGAAGGAATGATGAGTTGGTTTAAGCAGGCAACGAATAATTAGATATCTGAGTCTTGAAAAGACTTTAAAGAAATTATGATTATTCTTTATAAATTTTAATAAATTATTTAATTTTTAAAAATATAACTTATTTGTAATTTTAAAAATGTGCATATTTAGAGAACAGTGTGGTTGCATAAGGGCAGGGGGAGAAGGAAGCAGCTTCAACTGCTAGTGGTGACAGCTTGCCCTGAGCATGGAACACTTACTGCTTTTAACTGCTGGCAGAAGCTCACTCTGTCCAGAGTGTGGAGACAGCAATTGCAGCCGGTTTCCATCTTCCCATCCCGAAAGATCTGAGTTGCTGCCCATTTTAAATGATGAATTTGAAAGGTTGTTCCTGGTATTGCATGTACGAGCACAGGTAACCTCTGTCCTTACTGCCTGGCTCTGGTGAAGGCTGGCTGGAAGGAAGCAGCTGTTCCTGGTCTTAGGGTGCAGGGGATGGTGGAGCTAGGAGGCATCCTTCCTGCCCTTCCAAATGCAAAATTCAGTGCTTACAGCAGAATTACTTCTTTTTTGGGGTTGAGGTTTTTTTGTGGTTGGGTTTGGTGGTTTTGTTTTGGTTTGTTTGTTTGTTTGTTTTTTAAGTCCTGAAGTGCATGCTTTACCCAGTCCTTATGGGCATCCCAATTCTTCTGTCTTTGTGTTAGATGCAGCCTGCCAGTGTTCGGCCATCTGCATGTTCTTCTTTCCATGCCAGGGCCATAAATTGCAATGCTGAGTTAAATGGAAGCCAAGACCAGGGGTCTTTGAGGAGCTTCATTAGTGATCCCCCTGCAGCCAACCATTCCTCTGTTATGATGCTGCTTTCTCATCCTTGAAGTCCACATCCACCCTACCAACCCTGCACTGATTCTGCACTCCCTGGGTAAATACTGCTGACTGTGGGGCCTGGGTACATGTCACAGTCTGTCTGTTCTCTGCTCCAGGTTTGTTGGGCCTTTCTGAGCACTTAGGGGACTTATTGTTCATGTATCTTTACTTCTAGTGTGGAAGATGATGTGCTATCTCATGGTGGGGCCATTCATGCTGAGAGCTAGAGTTGGGGTTTCAGGAAGGACCTCCAAATTCTGCTTCTACAAATTGCCTACCTATGCTCAGCTCTGACTCTTCAAAGTATTTTCTCTTTCCCTTTTGTCAGGGAAATAAATGTAATCACCAAGGTGCTGTTCTAAAATGTACCACTCATTTTACGTAACCTATCGCATTAATTAACATTCATCTGAGCAGGCATAGGTGTGGTGGGGAGAATAATAGAGTTCTTATAATCAGTCTTCTGGGAAAAAGATATCATAACTCCAGTGTGTGAGTACTGTTTCATCCATTGAAAAATATTCCCCTGTTCCCTCATCAAGAGCCAAGTGAAAAGAAAAAGAAGGATGGTCAGATTACAGTTGTTTCTAATTCAAATGCAGAGACTCTTCATGGCACTGAATATTTTGAATAGAAAGTGCCTGCAGCATTGGGCTTCATCAGGCACAGGAACTTCTTATCTCTGAGGAATATATTCCTTTGGTTTAGCGTAGCTGGTGTTTCAGTAGCATGGCAGATTTAAAAATTCTCTACTGAAAACATCTGTGGGACTCTGACAAGTGGTTAAGAGAAAAAGGAGCGTTTCATTAGGACATTCACATTTTTATGCTGAGCTATCAGTTCTGGTCTATCTAGAAATGAATAAGGAGCTGATGTTTGGGGCACTGCTGATATTAATTATGCACCACTCAAAATTGTACAGGAGTGAGAACGGACAGGAACAGACATCTGCACTGTACAAACCCACTTCTCTTGCACTTGATCCTCTGACACTGGAACTTGTAAATGCTTTACATTCTGAGTAAAGGTGGTTTGGGGAGACATTGTCCAACTGTGAAAGAGTTCAGAACTGCCGCTTGGGCTACTGGGACCCTCCCTGCAGCCCCTCAAGTCCCGGTTGACCACTGTGCAAGGAATAACATGAGATGAAGTAAAGGCTTCCAGTAGAAAGAGGCAGAAACTAAGTGCTTGAGCAGGAATAGGAGGAAAAAGCCTGGCAGGTGCTGGAGCAGTGCCTCTCCTTTAGCACAGAGCCAAGGGCGGGGCAGGCAGCTGCCTCTGCCAGCCCCCCCTGTAGCTTCTGGATTCAAGACTCTTCTGTTCATTCAGGCAGATGCACCAAACTGTGAATGGCACTGGGGAAATTTGAGAGGTATTGCACTCCAGTTGGGTATGAGACCTGATGACATGAGAGGAAAATGAACCTGTATCAATCCCAGCTAAGAGCATCTCTGCCATCCTGAAATGCTGATGGATCCTCAGGTAGGAGAACACGTTGTGACAGCAACACTGGGGACAGACCGTGGAGGGATCCAGAAGAACCATCTTGATGGCAGGTACCATGTGCCAAGCAACGGGAGCTGTGGAGTTTTGGGAGCCACATGGTGCTTTGGACATGACTTGGAATAAAAAATGTTAAAACAAGACAGGCAGAAAAGGATAGGGAGTTACATGAAAAAAGAACCATTGTCAGCTGGGAAGTGCATGGTCATTTACTAAGCCCAGTCTGGGTGCCAGTGCGAGAACCTGCGCAGGATGTGCCACAGTGCTCCTTTGGCTGCAAGAGAAAAGCAAGGAGGACCCATGGGTGGCAAACTGGGAAAACTCAATGCCAGTCATGGTAACTTCTGTATATTAAAGAGAGAAAATGAAATAGTGAACAGAATCTGTAATAATCCATGTGAAGACTATGCCTGGCAAGTTTGTAAGGTCTGGGGAAAGGAACTGAGGTGGAGCAGTGAGAGAGCAATGGGAAAAGGTTTATTTACCAGGAATCTTTCTTATAATAAGCAGATTTTATTAAATGCTCCACAGGTGGTTTCTCTCTCCACCTTGACCAAATAAATGTTGTCTATTGAGAGATGTCAAGCTGAAAAGACTCCTTTTAACACAGCTCATTTTGCATGTGATGAGGGACGTGTTGATGCTCCCTTTGCTGGCTGCAGGCTGCCTCTTGCAGAAGGACTCACTCCTCCTCTCGTCTCCCACATGCAGAACGGGTGCTCAGGCACCAGCCAGCCTTAGTTACCAAACCTGGTCTGTGACCATCACTGGCTGTTGCGTGAGATAAGGAACTTCCATATACATACAGTCGTGCATATGTAGGATCATAAGTGATTGCTGCTTTTGAGGACTGACCATGGCTTCCTTTGTGAAGCTCCAATGCCTCGAAGCGTACGTGATTTTTCCATGGGATGCAGTTGCTGGGCACTTTTTTGAATGTCTGAATGTATTAATCATATTTGCTAGTGCATCCATCTTTCGTGTTTCCAAGAAAAAAAAAGCACGATGTATTTGATGCTGTAGAAGGTATTGACCTGTGCATAGATGATGGTTTGGCCTGGGAATCAGAGCAGCTGAGCAGACAGAACTTTCTAGTTTTGGGAAGAGCTGTAGCACAGGTGCTTGCAGCTAACGAACCACAGCTCAGCAAGAGCCTGATTAAAGTTGACCTAGACTAACAATGCACAGCATGAGACCTTGGAGCAGGGAAAGCTGATTTTCCTCACTCTCAAGCATTGAGATGGGCGTTACCAGGCAGGTTGGTCAAGATAATGTATGGGGACAATAGGTCAAGGAGTACCAGCTATGGAGACTTTACCAAGGGTCTGCTCTCGCTCCTGGGTTCTGCCTGCCTGGAGACACCAGGCTGGTCTTTGGGTGGCTCTTCTGTACCCTTTAAGAGTTGTGATCATTTGTGTTTCATCCTGCTGCCATCTTGCAGAAAGGAGATGGGCACAGACAGCCAGGGCACTGCTTAGATCTTGGTGAGAAGCACATTCATCTGTGTACAGAAGACAGCTGTTCAAGGGCTGGAAAGAGACCAGAAGCACAGTATAAATCAAAATATATCAATAATCTTGGCTAAGTCCCATCTAAAGGGGTAAGGCTGGGGAGTGGCTGTGATGTGCTCTGTGGTGGTCTGTGTGGGGACTGGGAAGCATCGTGGTGAGAAACGACTGCTCCAGCCAGCACTGGAGAGGCAGCCGGGGAGCCCTGCACGGAGGCTGGCACAGGGCAGGGAGGATACCAGTCCTCGCTGCCTCTGTGTTAGGAAAATGACAGCGATGCTCCTGCATCTGCTCCCATTTCTGTCCTGCAGCTTCTGCCTCACGTAGCTCCAGTGCCTGTCCGGCGTGCACAAGCAGCACGTGTGTGGCATGGCTGTGCTGCAAGCCTCGTCCTGGTGGGCGGTGGCGGGCAGTACCGTGGCTGTTGGGATGGGGCACACTGCGCTCAGTCCCAGCTTTCAAATGGTTTTTTTGCTGCCCAGCCCCCTGGCTTGGTGCTCCCCACAGAGGGGGATGTGAGAGCTGGCCATTAGGTGAAAAAAAATAGGCAGTCCAGGAGAAACCACAAAGGTTTTGGAGCCTTCCGGCAAAACTCCAGGATTTCCCCAGCTTTCCATGGCTGTCGTGCTGCAGCTCAGGGCTTGTACACGGCCCAGCACTGTTCAGTCCTGGGGCTTCTGGGGCTGGAACAGAAGAAGTGTGAAGAAGGACAACGTGGCTGCTGTTGTTATTTTTGTAATCTGTATTTTTGTCTGCAAATTCATGAGCATTTTCAAACTAAAAAAAGAGAAAGATTCTTATCAAAGAGTGTTCCTGGGTAGTTTTTTGAATGGTAATGTTTGCAGAAGGTTCAATATTTCACATAAATTAAAGAAAATACATCATGTTCCAGAACTGCTATATAACATCCTAAGGAGGGAAGCAGGGAAAAATATTGCCTAGTAAGTGATAATATATCAAGGTTTCCCTGCTCATTATCAGCGTACAAAACACAATATACATAAAATCTAGGTCATAGCATCCCATTTAACACCGTATTTATCCTTGGTGTGAGAGGCAGTTGTGTTCTACTGCAAAACAAGACTTGTTCTGATAAGAAATTTCAATGGCAAAAAGCCTCCTTATCTTTCAGATAAGCAAATGTGCTTTCTCTCTCCGTGGATGCTTTTTTACAGCATGTGGTCTCCTCCCTCTTCTCTCTGTCCCACTCTTGCTGCTGCAGGGTGGGTAGGGCTGGGCGAAACTCCCTGTTTGCAGGGTTTGGCCATTGGTGAGTGGAGGGGCCGATGGCACAAGGGAGCTTCTCCAGAAGTATGTGGCCAGGAAGGTGTATTGACCAGGCTTGGTGATGGCAGAGCAGGCAGCGGGACCCAAACAGGTGCAGCTACAGGGATTTCAATAATGGAGGTAGATGCAAGAGAAATCCAGTGACATTTAGGACATTTAGGCGTTGTGCTGTGGATTGCAATTAGGGAAAAGGAGCTGTTGATACGGTTCAAGGTGGGATGCTATGATAAAGCAAGCTTTACCTTCTGAAAATGTTCTCCCAAAAGATTTTCAAGCTGCTTGGTAACCTGGCCTGGGTGCCCTGCCCAGAGCCACTGAGCTCCAATTTGAGTGAGAGGAGATGTTTTAGTCATGGTGGCATAGAAATGTGGTGTAGGAACTGCTTTTGGAGATGAGGAGGAGATGATCGTGCGCTGCCACGTGCTAGAAGAGGTCAGCTCACACTGCAAGCAGGGACAAAGTACACCCTTGTAACCATAATCAATGCTGCCACTTGAATTTTATTATTATTTGGTAATTTTTCTTTCCTCTTTAGTCAAATAGTTTCTCTGCTTGTCACCTGGCCCTGCAATTGTCATCACTGCCTCGCAGCCAGGCAGGAGTCTGAAGGAGGCTGGAGGGCACGGGAAGGCTCAGGCATGCTGGGATGGGGACACAAGGAATGGGGACCCACATGTGACCTGGGGTGCAGATGGGGGTCAGTGCAACTGCTCAGTCCCAGCCTCAGCTCTCTTCTTCCATGGATGAACATCTGTGTTTTGTGACTTTTTGGGGGTGGGTGCTGTGAGCGATTTGCTGAAAACCAGTGCAATCAGGAGCACAAGCAAAAAAAGATGCAATTAGTGTCCAGTCTGGTCCCTTGGCATTTCTTGGATGAACTGTATATGGTGTTCTGCATAATAATAAGAAAATTAGAGACAAGAGGTACCACCATTAAACATCTCAAAAATAATTAAGCAATAAAGAATAGCGCAGGAGGGTGCAGGAGATGCTGATAGATAATCAGAAAGTTGCTGCAGGTGAAGGCTGACCAGAAATGATAAATGGAAAGGTGGTGGGGGGAGGAGGGGAATGAAGGGGAAATACTGTTAGCATAGAAAAAACTAAATAATAAGGTAGCAAAGCTCCAGCTTGCCCTCCTTTGCCAAGGCAGGATGGATAAGCAGCAGGGTGTCAGGAGTGCAGAAATAGATCATCGAGCAGCTGAAATTTGTCTAAATCATGATGATGAGTGAGACGCTGAAGTGCTGGGCTGAAGCCTGTAAAGAAGACAGTCCACGAGGTGGGAGTAGTCAGTGCAATATAGATATGGAATAATATTACATATGAAGCCAGGAATAGCCTAAAATACTAGCTTTGGCAGGCAGGGAGGATTGGACTAATGTATAACACCCCTCACCCTCAAAAACAAACTAAAAGAAACTTAAAAGCAAGGGGAGCGGCAGGCCATGGGCTGACGGTCAGAAGCCCGTCAAAACTGGGCCTTACTGGTGTCCCCAGACAGCCCTGTGCTGCCAGTGGTGCCGAGGCCAGGCACTAAGCAGGGGAGTTGCATCCACAGCATCCCTCCCTCTGCATCCCAACCAGAGTGCTCGTGGCTGGGGCATGGCTTGAAACTGGGAAACCACCACTTGTCTTTCATATTGTGCTAACAGCAAGTTGCTTTGAAAAAATATGCAAAATTAACATAAAGATAACATTGAGCATTCAAAATAAACAAATATGTATCTATTCACAGTGTGCAAGATGAGATGATGAACAAAAGCCTCCCATTGAAAGAGCAGCTGTAATGGCAGGGGTTGAAAAAAAAAATAAAGGCTACTAAATAGAAAGCAGGGACCTGGATCAAAACATGATGGACAGAAGTAGAGAAATTGCTGTGGAAGTCTGTAGAGCTAAAAATACCTTTACCGAGCTATGTGTAGGTGTAGAAACATGTGAATGAGGCAAGAGAGCAAAGGCCATGGTGTCACTGATGCCCCCAGGGCTGAGTTCAGGGCATTTCTCCAGTCTCTGCTGCAAGCAAGGTGCTAGCAAAGGGGGGTGGAGGCACAGAACGATCGCAGGACGTTTCAGGTGGTTTGGCTGAACTTTTGATGTGTTGAAAGTAGGTTAAGGCATCAAATAATAAAACGCCCAGGCAAGGAGACGTGAGCCACCCACAGAGGCATGCCCCCCGCCTTCCCGGGCCCCACGCTGCCATGCTTCTGAAACAAAGAAGCAAAAAATAAGAAAATTCAGTTAAGTGGTCTAAAATCAGCTAAAATGCAGAAAGCTGCATAAGACATAGTTAGCTCAGTTTTTATTAGGCATACGGAATATGTTACTCTGGGATTGCATAGCTTTCAGAGCGCCTTGCAGGCTCTTTCTATACCCACAAAATTGACTGTAATAGCAAGATTTCAAGATTTCCAGTGGAAGATGAGCTGGAAATAATGAAGATACCACTGGCAATACAGGGAAATCCGTATACAGGATCATTTCAAAACGTGAACTGGGAAAACACAGTGTCTTTCTGGGTAGTTTAAGGGAGAATAATCGACCCCTGGGAAGTTAATATGATGCTAGGGAAACCCTAAATTGAAGTGTCCCACACTGTGCCTGCAAAATGTCCAGCAGCCCCTCCTCTGCCTGCAGCTCAGTTTTCCCTGCCTTTCACTGGAGCGTGAAAACCGAGCAGTGTTCCCTGGTGCCTTGGATGCAGTTACTGCTAAAATCCAAAATTTCACCCTTTAGTCCTGCCTTTTAGAGTTAATTTTTACTGACATATTCTGATTTTGTTTCCCCCTGTTTTACACTAAATATATTTGCCAGGCTTTATTTTTAAAACTTTGGAAACCACATAACTTGAATTTTTTATACTCTATATATTTTCCTGTCTCCATCTGGAACGCCCCTTGGAACTCATTTCAGGATCCACATTCCCTATTAGAGGGAATAAGGCTAGTTCCTTACTCAATTCAATAAAGTTAAGTTAAGCGGAAAAAAAAATAGAGGAAAACAGCTTCTATATTTATACAGAAACTAGAGGTGAAAACACAAGGCTGAAGCTTTGATGTTGTAAAACTGAGAATATATTTCTAATTTTATTAATAGTATAGTGAGTTTCCACAGGAATATATCCTGGATGTGGCTTATGTCTAAAAGCATCTCTGCGCATGGGGGCGTGGAGGGGGGGCAAAGCTTCCAGCCCTGGCAAGCCTGTGCCGACAGCCTGGGGCAGCACAGGCGGCCTCGGGCAGCACTCCGTGTACGCGCAGATACAGGGAAGTTGGTGCATCTATATCTGAAAATTTGCTGCATGCATACATACACGCTTTCAGTGTCCTCATTTTTCTCCAGCTCAAAGCTGCATTCATATGAATAAGTCGTATTTCTGATTCTTTTTGCGTTTCTGAGTTGAAACCGGCCGATGCTGAGCCTGCATTTCTAAATGTGCCGTCTTTTGTTGGTTTCCTTTCTCCCATTAATGTTTCCCATAAAATATTGTATGAGCTGAAGCCCGGGAGCAAGCACTCAACGCCTGTGGGCCCTGCCCAGCAGAAGTTAATGCCACATGGTTGCTGCCTTTTGAAATGCAAAGAATTTTTGCAGTGTGGCAGGGTGCCCAGGGCTGAGCCACCGTGGCCAGCAGCCTCACCCCCCCGGGCTGGGACCTCCAGCCTTTTCTCTGCCCACCTCCACATGCTCTGGGACTTGAGGGGTGATGGATAATGGGTAAGATTTGAGAATACATCCCTGCATCTGCGGGGATGAGCACTATCCAAAGCCAGCTCAGCACATCTTTGCAGCTGAGAAAACTTGTCTCGTACCAGCTTGAGTCTATTCAGAAAGTGAAAGCCTAGGATGGCCAGGCTGGATCGTGGCATTAGCGAGGGAAGTGCATTGGGAAGCAGTGTGACACTTCCTGAACTGTACATAGGTGCTGCTGGTGTCACAAATAACCTCACTTCTCTGCAGCTGAAGGACAGTAGTGGTTTCCCATTTGGTGGTGAACAGCCATGCAGCGAGCCTTCGGTGTAGCCTCAGTCCTGCTGAGCACTTGGTGGTGGCATGCAGTCCCTGTGCACATCCCCAGATGTGCTCACTGCATCCAGCACTGAAAAACTATAGCAACATTTTTCGTTGTGACAAGCCTGTCGGATGCTGGGGATTGCCAAGCACACATAAAGTCTGAATGTGACCAAAAATGTATTTGTTTCATATTTGTATTATGTGTCCATCATGGATTCCTGCAGAATATGCTGTGTTCCTGCAGCCCTGCTGAAGTAGGGATTTACAGGAGCTGGCCTGGCACGAGGGAGGACAGCTCCATAGCAAGTCCTTAGTAAAGCACTGTTCACTGATGAATGGATTTCCATGTTTTTATTATAATAGACTGGCAGAAAAGTAAATAGATGTGCTAACATGAAAAATCAAGTTTCATTTTAATGAAATGTTTATTCACAGCAAGTTTAATATTAATGTTAAATTGATCTGTGGAATTTTTGCCCATGAAAAATTAATGTGATACAGTCTTTGCTTTTCTGTACTGAAAGCATCTTCCAATTAATTGGCAGATAACGCACTGTAAATCCAACACTGCCACTCAGACAGTCCCGGGCCATTAATTTTTTTTTTTTGAGTGTGCAGCCACTCAATGAATAGTTAATAATGATTTATAGTGTTATTCAACTATTACTACTGTATCAGTATTGTAGAGCAGGTAACAATTTTTTGTTTATAGTTGGGAAACAATGAAAATTAAGAATGACTATATATCTAAGCTGGTTACTGCACATATTGTGCATGCGTTAAAAATCTGACATAGCACCTACATGGTGAGATACCACTGCCATGTTGTGCTTTGTAGAAAGGAGCCCTAAACTTTGCCAGAGGTCTAAACAAACTCTACACAGCTTGGTCTAATCTGGAAGCAAACGTGCTGGCTTCTCTCTCCTCTCTCGCGAGTTCAGGGGCCAGCAGCCAGAGCAGCTCCATGTCGAGAGGGTGGCTCAGTGCCCTGGAGTGCATGGCAACAATTAATGTGGGGTTTAGAAACAACTTACTCTGCAACTGAAGTAAAAAAAAAGGAGCTCTTACCATGGCAACTAACGCAACATACAGCACTGCATGTCCTCCACCCCACAGCAGGTACCCACCAAGACCTGCGTTCCCCATGTAGAACAGGTCCATGCTTTGCTTCTTTGCACAAGGCGAAAATGTGCCTGGGTTTATGACATTAATATTGATTAAAGAATTTTATGACTAAGTGTGAGGAGGAAGCAAAATCCTGTTCAGCACTCCAAATAATTTCAAATGCTTATTTTTAGGCCAGCATGAGATAATTGATTTACGCCAAACCGTTAACATCTCAACAGAGCCGAGGGCCAGGTACTTAAGCCTATTCCTGGCCCTTAACGGCTTTGGGTTGCAACGCAGCCCCAGTGCACATTGTCACCAATGGGTCCCTGGACTGCACCCCCTGGGGCTTTGTCCTTCCTTCATTATAGGAAGAAACAACAAGAGCTTGTACACTTTCCACTCCTCCTTTCTCAAGGCTTTCTGCTTCATCAGCATCCTTTTGAATTCATAATGAAACCAGACAGGCTTTAAAGTAAAAACAGTAAATATAATTTAACATGAAAAACCTTTAAAACAAACATATTTATATATGTTTGCTAATCCGTGGCTTTTCTTTACGTGTTCACACACAAACAAAACCAGCTGAAATTAAAAAATCTTTCACTTGTTCAACTCTGAAAACACGAAACATTCCAGCCCCCAAAATAATTACCTTGGGAAGCTGTAAGAAACTGAAAATACAGCTTAGAATGGAAAGGCAACAATAATAACGCTAATAATAAAAACAATAACGATAATACTGTCTAAGCAAGAAGAGCAGCCTAGCGAGGACAGACAGGGTGTGCAAGGTGGCTAGTGCTGAATGCAAGGAGAGGCAAGCATGGAGACATGCAAGGAGGGCTGGTCCCCACCAGTGGGGAGCTTGCACCAGTGTGATATGGAGTCAGAGGCCCCTGCGCTGGAGCAGACCCGCATAACCAACAGCAGGGATACATTTTTTATCCTTGTTTGTGTGTGCATCGTGTCCTTTCCACCACTGACCTTCCCATGCACTTCATCCATGGTCTGTTGAAGGAAATCAGTGTTGTAATTGTAGGGTTTGGAGAGAAGCCCGTGCACTTGGCCTCTCCTAGCACTGAGCACCTTCTGAAATGGGAGGAAACCTGTGCAGCCACAAACCTTTAATGGGACCTATAAAGGGAAAAGAAAGGAATTAATGCCTTTCTCCTGCTGTTACGATATTTAGTATGAAGGATGTCTGTGATTTTTTCTGCTTGTTCTCTGCTCATTTAGAGGAAAGACGTTTCTACTGCAGGAAAGCCCCTTCTGCGATGCAGGGAGGCGAATGATTCAGTGGCGTGGAGGTTTTCCAGCCTAACTTTTCTCCCTCAGTTGTCAGGGAGGATGGTCTGAGCTGAATTTTAACAAACTTGCTTTCCTGCCAGCTCCTTCAGTATCAGTGGCAAAAAATAAATGGAGAGTTTGAAACAGCCTGAACACAAATCACACCCCGCTGCACACAGTTGTGTCTCACGAAGAAGATGCTGCTGCTGTCATGAACCTCCTGGTCTTCAGCTACCAACAGAGATCATCTGCAGGTCCAACGGAGTGGAAACTCCTGCTCTCTCAATGTAAAAAAAGGCATATTTTGCACTTTCATGCATTGGGAAACACTCCCCCTCTGATCCAAATGCATCCTGCATCCCTTTTCTGTGGAGTTTTCTTGTTCTTTGGGAGCCTTGAAGGTCTGACTCTGCTCCAGGAAGGCAGTGGCTGTCATGTGGCAGCCTAAGAGGGAACCAAGTAAGATCTAAAGAAAAAAACCCAAATGGAGGGGTTCAAATGTGGTAAGATGCCAGCCCACACAGTTTCCTGAGACAGCAGCATGGTAGGGAGCAAGTTTGGAAGGATACTGTCATCTCTTCAGCTGCGGGGATTCTAAGGAATACATTTGCTACACCTTGTACCTGAGCTCACACCTCTTAATTTTTCAGCAACATCGAGGTGGAGAGCTAATTTTTGAGGCAGTACCCACATTTTTTGTGAATAAGTAGGCCTCTCCATGAATTCTACACCCAGAGCTTTCTGTATCTCAAGCACAAGCATTCACCAGCTGGTAGACAGTCTCAGGGGAAACTGCACCAAGCTTGCTCATCAAAATAGCAAATTAAGGCTCTGTTGGGGCCACTTAGTGCTTTTAAAACTTGCAGCCAAATTTAGGTAGAGGTGAAAAAAATATTCCTCTTCTTGCAGGGAACCTTTCTGCAATGATAATAACCTGAGGACAGTGACCCCCAGGGCTGGGGAGAGCTGCCTGCCCTGTCCCGTCTCATTCCCACCCTTTTGCAGGGCTAGGGTGGTGGCTCCAAAGGCCCTTTCATTAGGAGATATAAAGGTTTGTTGGACTTAGCAGGAACTCATACTATAAAAGAACTTTCCTCTGTCCCTGGGAAGACCAAAGCCCCATCCCTTCAGGGCAACAGCCTGTGCAGCACTGGGTGTTGCTCAGAACTGATCCCTTTGCAGAGGTCATCTGTGCCTGGCTGACTTTAGGAGTGATAAAGCTCCAGGACATCTCGCGGTGAAGGATACTGTCCAGAAATCATAAACCAGCTCCCTCAGGAGTTTCTATATAGACCCTAGTTATCAACTCCTGTGTCCCCTCAGGCATCCTGGATCCTGGCTGCGCAACATCTCCATAGCTACTTCTCTTTTTTCTTTCCCTGTGCTTTCCTTTTCCCCTCCTCTGGCTTTTTCCTTCTCTCACAGTATTTTCATGCTAACACTTCTGCTGTTGAACTCCATTAAAGTGCCAAATGTGTGTCAAGCAGCACATCCTGGCGGTTCAGGCTCTGCTAGGAGATGCTGATGGGTGTTATGTTTCTGGCCTTGTGTGTGTCCATCTGCTTTCCTCTCTGCCGGTCATTCCTGTTCCCTTGGGGACCCTCCCTTGGCCAGAGCCAAGGCACCTCAGGACATTGCCTCTCTCCTGGCCAAAGGCTGGGAGGTTGTGGGATCCCAAAGTCTGGTGAAAGTGGCTACAAGCAGTGGGTGCACAGACAGAGGATTTGGGCTTTGTGTGTCTATCCCACCATATCTGCCTGTTCATCCTGTTGTGTCTGTGTGTCCATCCTGCCGTGCAGGACATCCTCCCAGCTGACATTTCTCTGAAGGTGTGATGAGCTGCTTGAAGCAAGGAAGAGCAGTTCCTTGAGTGGCAGTGGAGGACTGGGGCGGTAATAAAGCAAAGCCCAGCTGGCATCTAAACCCTCCGTGTTCCCATGGATACTGCCTTCCCCAGAGCAATCAGGACTGCGCAACCCAGCGCATCCCAGTCTGGGGCACAGAGCCGCCCCCAGCCCCGCTGCGGGGCCAGGCTGCCCCCTGCATCCCCCACCCCAACCATCCTGCTGGGACACAGCAACACTGGCCCCCAGACATGCCTCCTCAGGCCCTTGTGAATGCATCCCCATGGGGTGCCTTAATGTGAGCCCAAACGATGGGCACCCCAGCATGGGGCAGGTGTAGGTGCAGCCCCTGGCTTTGGGGCTGCAGAGATGGGCAAAACGCTCCTTGAAAACCTCGTGGTTATGTCCACAGGGCAAAAGCAATCCTGGAGGAGCGGGAATATGACACCATTGCCACAAAGGCAAAGCAAATGCAGGAATATGTTAAAGCTGTCAATAAATGGCCAAACGCAGTAAACTAAGAGAGCATTTTCCTTTGTTCTCTGCTTTTGATGCTATGTTTAAATCAAGCATGAGTTTGATGTCTACTTGATTTTACCTTTATAACTGTAATTAAGGGAGACTAGAGATCTCTGGAGTGTTGTCGTCTGCTTATTTTTGTATGTTGGCTTATGTTAAAATCTGTCATGCATTCCTGGCGGAGGGCAGGAGATACGGTGCCAGGCTTTCACAGCCCTTATTGAAACATTTTGTGTACCACAATCATTTCCAGGCAGTTTTCCAACCCGCTCTTGCTTCTTGGTGGCTGGAGGAGTTTTCTTGTCGCAGGCGCTCCTTGCAAACCCCGCTCCCCAGCCCAGCCGGCAGCGGGGGCTGTCTCCACTCCCCAAAAGCTGGGCTGCACACCAAAACGGGGACGAGACGGCTCACTGTTGCCAGACCCTGCACTGGGGAAGCTGCTGCCCAAAGGATGCTCTGCTGCCCAGCATCAAGGAGCTGCCATTAAAAGAGGAGGTGGACGGGGCTTCTCCTTGGGAGGGAAGAGATGTGCTTTCTGCCCGTGGTAAGCCAGACGCTGGTGCCGGGGTGCCTTGAAGGGTGCAAAAGGTTTGGGGAGCCCTAGTTTTGCTTCAGCTCTTGCTGGGGCGTGCCAGGGGGTGGAGGTGCGATCGGTGGGCACCAGCCCTGGGGGAAGGGGCAAGGGAGCAGCTCCTCACCCTGGTTTGGTACTGCAGTGCAGGAGTGAGGATGGTGTGGGCTGGGTCGAAAGGACCTGTCCCCTGAAAATGTCCCAAAGGGGACAGCAAGTCATTAGAGGTGCTTGCAGGAGCTTGGTCTGCAAATGCTGTGCCATGGTGCTCTGCTTATGGGACCAGCCCTCGCATGTGAGGTGTAAGAGGCAGAAACTGCTGTAGGGCCTTTGCTGTGCAAGTTTTTGGGTCTGGGTTTTGGATTGTCTTGTTTTATTGGGACATTTTGATTTTCATGTGATCTGAGGCTGTTGAGAGCTGCCCAGAAAGCCTGGAAATGGCATGTCAGTAATGCCGCACACCGAGCCGCGGAGGTGGGGAGAGAGGCATTGCATTCACTCCCCCTGAAATCGGGCTTTGTTTTACTTTTCAATTAAAGACTTAGAGCTTGCAAAAGCATACAAGCATACAGCTCCCCAGAGGCCCTAACGCAAAGCCAGGAACAAACAGATTGAGGTCCCTGATATGTCTAAGAAGAGTATTTTCAAGATCTTTCTTCCTTGATCAGAAATATAAGAAGTTTGTACAAGCCCAGCTTGGAAAAAAAAAAAGATTACACAAGGTGGTTCAGGAAACTTGCTGTCAGTAAGTGAGAAAAGAAGCCCCTGAGCTTACTCAGTAGAGAGCAGAGCATAACTCTGGTCATGTGTGCATGGAAGTGCCTTAAGGCTGTTTCACTGTGAAACAAGACTCTAGCGTTGCTTTCCTAGTACTCTGGCAGTACTTTGCATTTTTTAATTACTTGCATGCTATTGCCTTTAAGGAGTGTAACTTCTTATGCAGACCTCCAGCTGTCTGAGGTCCAGGAGCTGTAAAACCTCCTGGGAGGCATGGGGCTGGTCATGCCACCTGCACGGGTGTGCTCCAGCTCGGCTCTGCGCCTGATTCCATTGCCAACATCTCTGTCCTGTGGCTTGCAAACAGTTCATTTCAAATGTGAAGAGAGCTCCTGAGTGCACTGGTGCTTGCCTGGCCCTGCTGCTGAAACCTTAGTGCTCTCGTTCACTCCCTTCATGGCTGTTATTTCGCTGCTGGTCAGCATATTACTGACAACATGGTTATTTTGCAATATTAAATACAGCAAATATCAAATACCATAAGTACTGTCCAATATGATCCAGTATGATTTTGCTGCTGTTACTCTATGGTTACATTTTATTTTTCACAATCTGATCTTAATGCTTTTGCTCTGCTACAGAATATGCAGTTTAGGATTTCAGAGTCTACAGTGGCTACACGTTATTTGTACAGTCTACAGAGAGGTGATGCTGACGTGTAGTGGCATTGTACAAACTAGGGATAACTCCACTTGAGTCCAGGAAATCATGCACAGCTGGTGTGAGAGGGGAGCCAACACCATTGTGCTTCAGCAAGAAGCAAAACATGTTTTTATTTGTTAATTGGTGGTGCTTTTCTTAGCCTGGCCTTCTAGGCTTAGGTTTCTGTCCTTGTTGTGAGTGCCAGCCCCTACAGCGATCCTACTCTCTGACGTAGTCTCATCTGCTCCCTTGACACCAATGTTTGCCTTCGCAGGAGCTTGAGTTAGCAAAGCTGTTTCATTTGCTGCTTCAAGTCTGAGTATCAGAAGACATATGGTTAATTCACTGCCATTGCAAAATTGTGGTAAACATGAAAATACCCTTGCCATGTACCCAAAAGCTGTTCTCTGGGAAAAGAAAGGGGAGGAGAAAAGGAGCCTGCTCCTGGGTGCTCCCTGGGGCGGGGTGGGGTTGGGAGTTTGTCTGCTCTGAAACCTGGTATGGATTTTTATCTCCAAGTATTTATGTAAAGCAAATGTAGGTTGGAAATAGTTGACTTTATGCTCTATGAGCTGGCAGGGCGAATGCTGGCACAGGCACCTGCAGACCCAGGGACGTCCCCGATCTCACAGC